>NC_088413.1:58506404-58843904 GCF_034236695.1 Oncorhynchus nerka
CTTGTTGCTCCTCTCTGTTTCTCTGGATTTACAATGTCAACTTAAGTGATTTATTTGAAAATGCTGCAATAATCCAATTTGTGATAAGTAACAATGAAACCCACTTGAAGAAGATGCTTTATGTTGTTGTTGTTATTGTGGGGCCCATGAACTGCATGGCCGGGGTGGGGAGATCATTGTTCTGGCGCTGTCTCTTGTGATGGAGTTTCCAACTGCGCCCATCCAATAGTAAAAAACACTCTTCTTGATCTTCGCATCACTTCTTCTTCATTTATTTATTTCCCTCCCTCGTTTAATGGGTGTTGTGGATGTTCTCCTCTCTCGCTGTGTTATGTCTGTTGTGGTTTCTCTGTGGCTGCGTTAACGGCACTCCCAGGCAGGGGTCGAGCAACAGAACAAACGCGTCTCGGCGCGAGCGGCTGCCGGCTCCAGGGGCTCATGGGGCAGCAGCAGCGTCTGCTCCTAATTGGGGGAAAATGCGCGGCACATGGAGTCTGCTTGTCGGGGACTGGCGAAGTGGAGAGGCTTTCTTTGTTTTCTCTCTTTCTTCCGTTGTTGTGGTACCACCGAGGCACTCCGGGCTCAAACAATTTATTCCCCTTCTCTGTTCCCTGATACTTGTTTTATGGTGCTCTCTCTCTCTCTGTCTCTCTCTGTCTCTCTCTGTCTCTCTCTCTGTGTCTCTCTCTGTCTCTCTCTCTGTCTCTCTCTCTGTCTCTCTCTCTGTCTCTCTCTCTGTCTCTCTCTCTGTCTCTCTCTCTGTCTCTCTCTCTGTCTCTCTGTCTCTGTCTCTGTCTCTGTCTCTGTCTCTGTCTCTATCTCTCTCTCTCTCTGTCTCTGTCTCTCTCTCTGTGTGAGTGAATGGAAAAGAAAATCCCTGCATTCTGCTTAGCAACTACTGTTTGGCTTTTAGTGTCCAATCCTTACCCAAAGACAGATTGGTTCTGCTACTAATGTTACAGGCCTTGGCTAAGGACTGCATCGTCACATTTTGGATCAATTCCACTTTAACACCGAGTTTAGCAAGCCCCTTGACCCCTAGAAATGACATGATGAATGACTTTGCTCAAATTGAAAAAGAATATGGATGAGTTGGAAATCATTTAGATCTTTCGTACGTGTCATATTTAGGGGCGGCAGGTAGCCTAGTGGTTAGAGTATTGGGCCAGTAATCGAAAGGTTGCTGGATCATATCCCCGAGCTGACGAGGTAAAAATCTGTCGTTCTGCCCCTGAACAAAACAGTTCACTGAACAAAACTGTTCCCCAATAGGCTGTCATTGTAAATAAGAGTTTGTTCTTCACCTTTATTTAACTAGGCAAGTCAGTTAAATAAATATTTTACAAGCGAAGATAAATTAGCCCACTCTTGAAGAAGTTAGAATCTCAGAGACTTAGGGAGTCTCATGCTGCCATTTACTATTGTCAGAAAACCATGAAGAAGAGGATAGGGAGGCCCTTGTCGAAAATAAGTAAATATACAAACAATGAATGACTATAGATTTGTTTATTATAAAAATTGACTTGCACTGTAATATCACTCCTCTGCCAACAACTGTGTGAACATAACATAGCATGGTTCTCTGTATTAACACTGATGTTGACCTCTAACACTAGAATAAACAACTTGCGCTATGACCACTTTGAAAACAACAACCTCTGGCCTCTTCTCAAAACTGACTTTTCTTTTGAAGAGCCATTAAGCAGATTTTTCCCTGTCATTACGGCCAGAGCTTTGCCCAGTGCCCTGTCCCTGTAAAAGACTGGCTTTTCTCTGGGGGCAGTGGGCTAAGCTGATGGACTCCCCCAGGCAGAGCAGTGTGAGGGAGTGGTGGTGAGCAGGGCTTCCACAGGGCTCCTAGCCCCGTCGCGCTGTGGTGAAATGGCTGTTTTATAACCGTGAAGGAAGGAGAGCGAGGGTGGGAGAGAATGGATGAGTTTGTACACAGGGAACTCCCTGACCGCTCAGTAAAAGGCCTTTTATTGTGTCGCTCTCTGCCAAGCTGACGATGGAGTGGAATATATATATGTGTCTGAGTCGCCAGGTCCCTCGCACTTGGAAAATACTTCCCTAACTTTCCAAATGTAGACCCTGAACTCCAACCGAGCTATCAATAATTTGCTCTGTCATAATCATTTGCTTCTCTTCAGCTAGGCCTAGAGGGGGACCTTTTGGGACTGAGGTGTGGTTTAAACTGAGATCACCATGTAGGCAAATTTTGTGGTACAATATTGACTGAGCAACACCAGCCCAATGTGGAAGAAGGATTTTATAGTGTGTGTGTATATAATGGCATGAACATTTTATAGTGTATATAATGGCCTCCTGACCAATTATGCTATTTTGTTTGTTTGTGCTGATCTTAATTTTTTTTGTACATAATGTTTCCGCCATTGTTTCCTTTGACAGAAAAGAGTTTCTGGACATCAAAACAGCGGTCACTAACCTCGATTTGGATGAAGAATTCAGGACAGGGCCTCCCGGGTGGCGCAGTGGTTAAGGGCTGTGCCACCAGAGACTCTGGGTTCGCGCCCAGGCTCTGTCGCAACCGGCCGCGACCGGGAGGTCCGTGGGGCGACGCACAATTGGCCTAGCGTCGTCCGGGTTAGGGAGGGCTTGGCCGGTAGGGATATCCTTGTCTCATCGCGCACCAGTGACTCCTGTGGCGGGCCGGGTGCAGTGCACGCTAACCAAGGTCGCCAGGTGCACGGTGTTTCCTGCGACACATTGGTGCGGCTGGCTTCCATGTTGGATGCGCGCTGTGTTAAGAAGCAGTGCGGCTTGGTTGGGTTGTGTATCGGAGGACGCATGACTTTCGGCCTTCATCTCTCCTGAGCCCTTACGGGAGTTGTAGCAGTGAGACAAGATAGTAGCTACTAACAATTGGATACCACGAAATGGGGGAGAAAAAGGGTGTAAAAATTAAATAAATAAAAATAATTCCGGACACAATGCTCACCCGGACCAGGCCCTAATCCTTGACACTCGCAAGAGGAAAATACGACGACGAGTGAATATACCACCTCTACCCTCTTGTTCTATTGGTGAATGTACAATCACTGGAGAACAAACTGGACAAGCTCTGTTCGAGACTATCATATCAACGGGTCCCGAAGACCTGTAATGTCCTATGCTTCACAGAGTCCTGGATGAATTAGAACATGGTTAATATAAATCTAACTTCTATGCAACGACAGAACGGCAGCGTCTCGTAAACTCAAGGGCGGGTGTGTGTGTGTGTGTCTTTTAACAACTGGTGCACAATCTCTAATATTAAGGAAGTCTCCAAGGTTCTACTCGCCTGAATTAGAGTACCTCATGATAAGCTGTTAAACATGCTATTTACCAAGAGTTAATCTATATTTTTCGTAGCTGTATATTTATCACCACAAGCCTATGCTGGTACTAAGACCAGCTATATAGGGCCATAAGCCAATAAGAACATGCTCATCCAGAGGCAGCACTCCTAGTGGCCAGTGATTTTAATGCAGGAAAATTCAAATCTGTTTTACCTCATTTCTACCAGCATGTCACCTGTGCAACTAGAGGGGAAAAAAATAACTCAAGACCACCTTTACTCCACACACAGAGATGTGTACAAAGCTCTCCTTCTCCCTCCATTTGGCAAATCTGACCATAACTCTATCCTCATAATTCCTGCTTACAAGCAGAAACAGGAAGTACCATTTAAAATGCTTAATTCGGAAGTGGCCCGATGAAACAGATGCTAACCCACAGGACGGGAATATGTTCCGTGATTCATCCGATGGCTTCGGAGTTTACTACATCAGTCCCCGGCTTCATTAATAAGTGCATCGACGACATAGTCCCCACAGTTACCGTACGTACTGTACATATCCCAACCAGAAGTCATGGATTATAGGCACCATCCGCGCTGAACTAAAGGCTAGAGCTGCCGCTTTCAAGGAGCGGGATACTAACCCGGACGCTTTTAAGAAATCCCGCTATGCCCTCCGACGAACCATCAAACAGGCAAAGCATCAATATAGGACTAAGATTGAATCCTACTACACCAGCTCTGATGCTCGTCGAATGTGGCAGGGCTTGAAAAGTATTAGACTACAAAGGGAAGCACAGCCGAGAGCTTCCCAATGACACAAGCCTACCAGACGAGCTAAATTACTTCTATGCTCGCTTCGAGGCAAGCAACACTGAATCACTCGTGAGAGCATGAGCTGTTCCGGACAACTGTGTGATACGCTCTCTGTAGCCAATGTGAGTAACACCTTTTAAACAGGTTATCAGGATGTATACTTGGAGCATGCACTGAAGAGCTGGCAAGTGTCTTCACTGACATTTTCAACCTCTCCCTGACCGTCTGTTATATGTTTCAAGCAGACCTCCATTGTCCCTGTGCCCAAGAACACCAAGGTAACTTGTCTAAATGACCATAGATAGCACTCACATCTGTAGCCTTGAAATGCATTGAAAGTCACGGCTCACATCAAGACCATCATCCCAGACACCCTGGACTTACTCCAGTTTGCATACCGCCCCAACAGATCAACAGATCCACAGACTATGCAAATTCTATTCCACTCCACACTGCCCTTTCCTGTTTGGACAAAATGAACACCTACATTAGAATGCGGTTCATTGACTACATCTCAGTGTTCAACACCATAGAGCCCTCAGCTCATTACTAAGCTAAGGTCCTTGGGACTGAACACCTCCCTCTGCAACTGGTTCCTGGACTTCCTGACAGGCTGCCCCAAGGTGTTGAGGGTATACAACAACATGGGGGCCCCCCAGGTGTGCGTGCTTAGTCCCCTCCTGTACTCCCTGTTCACCCACGACTGCGCACGACTCCAACACCACCATTAAGTTTGCTGATGACACAACGGTGGTAAACCTGATCACTGTTGATGATGAGACGGCCTATAGGGAGGAGGTCAAAGACCTGGCAGTATTGTGCCAAGACAACCTCTCCCTCGTCTTCAGTAAGACAATGGAGCTGATCGTCGATGCCAGGAAACGGAGGGCCGAGCATGCTCCCATTCACATCGACGGTGCTGTAGTGGAGCAGGTCGAGAGCTTCAAGGTCCTCGGTGTCCATATCACTAAGGATTTATCATGGTCCAAACACCAACATGGCCGTGAAGAGGGTACGACAACACCTCTTCCCCCTCATGAGGCTGAAAAGATTTGGCATGGGTCCTCAGATCCTCAATGTTCTACAGCTGCACCATCGAGAGAATCTTGACTGGCTGCATCACCGCTTGGTATGTCAACTGCTTGGCATCCAACCGCAAGGCGCTACAGAGGGTAGTGCGTGTGGCCCAGTACATCACTGGTGTCGAAAGTACAAGGTGTCGAAAGTGTTCCACAGGGATGCTTACCCATATTACCTCAAATGCTTCCCACAGTTGTCAATTTGGCTGGATGTCCTTTGCGTGGTGGACCATTCTTGATACACATAGGAAACCATTTAGTGTTAAAAACCCAGCAGCATTGCAGTTCTTTACACAAACCGGTGCGCCTGGCACCTACTACCATATCCCGTTCAAAGGCACATAAGTCTTTTGTCTTGCCTATTCACTCTCAGTGGCACACACACACACGCACACACAACACACACACACACACACACACACACACACACACAATCCATGTCTCAAGGCTTAAAAATCCTTCTTTAACCTATCTCCTCCCCGTCATCTTCATTGATTTTCAAGTGGATTTAACATGTGACATTCATACGTAATCATAGACTGACCAGGTGAAAGCTGTCATTGTTTTGTATATGCAGTGTACTTCCACTGATACCCCAACACACAGACACATACGCCCACATGCACGAACATGCATACTGACGCCATACACTTTCACACTCCCCTCATACGCTGCTGCTAGTCACTTTACCTCTACCTACACTACCAGTCAAAACAGCTAATTTGTGGAATTTCTTTCCTTATTGCGTTTGAGCCAATCAGTTGTGTTGTGACAAGGTACAGTAGGGGTGGTATACAGAAGGAGGCCCTATCTGGTAAAAGTCCATATTATGGCAAGAACAGCTGAATTACGCAAAGAGAAACGACAGTCCATCATTACTTTAAGACATGAAGGTTAGTCATTCCGGACATCTAAACATCAACTGTTCAGAGAAGACTGCGTGAATCATACCTTCATGGTCGAATTGCTGCAAAGAAACCACAACTAAAGGACACCAAAATAAAGAAGAGACTTGCTTGGGCCAAGAAACACAAGTAATGAACATTAGACCAGTGGAAATCTGTCCTTTAGCCTGAGTCCAATTTTGCGATTTTTGTTCCAACCAACGTGTCTTTGTGAGATGCAGAGTAGGTGAACGGATGATCTCCGCATGTGGTTCCCACCGTGAAGCATGGAGTAGGAGATGGTGTCGGGGTGCTTTGCTGGTGACACCGTCTGTGATTTATTTTGAAATCAAGGCACACTTAACCAGCATGGCTCCCTCAGCATTCTTCAGTGATACGCCATCCCATCTGGTTTGCGCTTAGTGGGATTATGAATTGTTTTTCAACAGGACAATGACCCAACACACCTCCAGGCTGTGTAAGGGCTATTTGACCAATGAGAGTGGTGGAGTGCTGCATCAGATGACCTGGCTTCCACAATCACCCAACCTCAACCAATTGAGATGGTTTGGACCACAGAGTGAAGGAAAAGCAGCATATGTGGGAACTCCTTCAAGATGTTTGGAAAAGCATTCTTCATGAAGCTGGTTGAGAGAATGCCTAGAGTGCGCAATGCTGTCATCAAGGCAAAGGGTGACTCTAAGAATCTAAAAAATATTTAGATTTGCTTAACACTTTTTGGGTTAATACATGATTCCATATGTGTTATTTCATAATGTTGATGTCTTCACTAGTATTCAACAATGTAGAAAATAGTTAAAATAAACAAGAACCCTTGAATGAGTAGGCGTCCAAACTTTTGACTGGTACTGTATATGTACAGTACATAGCTTGTACCCCTATACATCAACTTGGTACTGGTACTCCCTTTTATATAGCCATGTTATTTTCTACTCCCTTTATATAGCCATGTTATTTTCTACTCCCTTTATATAGCAATGTTATGTTCTACTCCCTTTAAACAGTGCATTCGGAAAGTATTCGTACCCCTTTACTTTTTCCACATTTTGTTACGTTACAGCCTTCTTCTAAAATTGATTAAATCGTTTCCCCCCCTCAATCTACAGACAATACACCATAATGACAATGCAAAAACTTTTATTTTAGCAAATTAATAAAAAAATAAAAAAATAACATTTACACAAGTATTCAGACCCTTTACTCAGTACTTTGTTGAAGCACCTTTGGCAGCGATTACAGCCTCGACTCTTCTTGGGTATGACGCTACAAGCTTGGCACACCTGTATTTGGGGCGTTTCTCCCATTCTCTGCAGATCCTCTCAAGCTCTGTCAGGTTGGATGGGGAGCATCGCTGCACAGCTATTTTCAGGTCTCTCCAGAGATGTTCGATCGTGTTCAAGTCTGGGCTCTGGCTTGGCCACTCAAGGACAATCAGAGACATGTCCCAAAGCCACTCCTGCGTTGTCTTGGCTGTGTGCTTAGCTGTCTTGGCTGTGTCATTGTCCTGATGGAATTTGAACCCCAGTCCAAGGTCCTGAGCGCTCTGAAGCAGGTTTTCATCAAGGATCTCTGTACTTTGCTCCGTTCATCCTTCCCTCGATCCTGACTAGTCTCCCAGTCCCTGACTAGGATCAGAAAAACAGAGATCGTCTCATAGCAAAGGGTCTGAATACCTATGTAAATAAGTTATTTCTGTTTTTTTATTTGTAGTAAATGTGCCAAAATTTCTCAACGTGTTTTCACTTTGTGTGGATGAGGAAAAACATGTATTTAATTCATTTAGAGTAAGATTGTTACGTAACAAAATGTGGAAAACGTCAAGGGGTCTGAATACTTCCCGAATGCTCTGTATAGTCATGTTATTTTTATTCGTTATTCACTGTCACTTTTTTAAAATTTTAATTAAATTGATCTTTAATTTTGCATTGTTGGAATAGGACCTGTAAGTAAGCGTGTGATGACAAATTATTTGATTTGAAAGCGGATTTGATGCTGCGTAATTGATAGACTATATAACGATTTAAGATAATGAAATGTTTAAATGCTGAGCTCTTTATATCCCTAACAGCCTATTGTGTGGCACTCGCACATGCTTCAGTGTATTTCTTTATAGGCTTCAAATAATTGAAATAATTAGCCTAGGTAATTCATTTTCATTCCTTCATAGGCTCACTGTCTGGCTCCTGACCTATTTAGAGTGTTTATATGCTGTTTAATATGACATGTGGCCTATTTGAAATTGTGTGCGCTTCTTACATTCACATTCTCATGTTTATTCAAATACTTTTCTTTCAAATCGTTTGGTTTCAATATTTCAAAAGCAAATGGTAGTCACAAAAATAGATGGGTGTTGGTTAAATTGTGATTTTAACGAATGGAGCGAATTTGGAGTAGCAGTTTTTTTTCTTTTAGCGGAGTGGTTGGAAAGGACATGAAGCACCGGAGCGGAGAACGGGATTTCCAACTGCTCCACTCCGCTCACATGCTCTGTTCTCATCTCAGCTCTTATGTAAGCAGCTCAGTGGAGCTGAAATGTGAATATACTTAGCTAATGTAATGCAGCCAGCCATTCCTCAGTAGCAACATTCGTTTGATGTAGTTTCTCTCTCTGAGTGATTGGATATTTAATATCCATATAATCAGTAGCCCGAAAACCAGCCATGTTGTCAACTGCCAGTTTGTGGGAACCAAGATAAGAAGCTTGAAGTCTTCTATGTTATATTGTGGCTTATTATTGTTTATAAGACAACAGGCTCTTCCATCACTAGGATCAGAAGGTTTACCTCCTCATGTGACCTGACCAGGAAAAACGCTAGTCCCTAGCCTATTACTTAGCCTAATATGTGGTTGGGAAAAGATTCCTATTCATTACAAATGGGGTCAGCGGAAGCCAGAATAGAGCCAGACTCTGTTGACCTCCCATGTCCTCTGGTAACTCCATTATTCATGTGTGTTTATTTATCTACAGAACTGTATGGCTTTGATGTGCTCATCGACTCCAACCTCAAACCATGGCTCCTGGAGGTCAACCTTTCTCCCTCCCTGGCCTGGTGAGTGACTGACTGCATGTCATCTCACGGTTAACAGGAACAAATACATGCTTATGCCAGATCTTCAATCTTTGACCTTACAGCAGTTGCTCTCTTAACATCATTCTGAGAGCATTACTCTGCTCTGAAAAAAAAAAAAAATGTGTAAATTGCTAAAGGGACTTTAGGGTAACTCAAACAAGTGTTCTTCTTGTCCTTCTTTGAGATGAAACACACTTCTGTTTTCCTCCCATAAACCCTTAAACATCCTCTGGTGAGCTCTAGGAATAGACATGTCAATATAACACATAATGAAATGGCATGTTTGAGGATTTACACTTCGTTTGTTGATAAATACCCGGTGGCTAAATGTAAGCTTTTATCTTCTCATCCTCTTGAAATACATCTGAGCAGTTCTTTCCAGCCCAGTAAATTCTGTGAGTTGACTGTGATTGAGACGTTTGTGTCCTCTACAACTTTGGGATTGCACTTTGTGAGGGCATATTGTGTTATTTTACTGTATGGACTTTGATGTCTTTCTAATGTCTCTTGTTCGTTTTTATATGATTTGAATCTTTCATTCCAGTGATGCTCCTCTGGATCTGAAGATAAAGGCCAGCATGATATCAGACATGTTTTCTATTGTGGGTGAGTTCTTCTCTCTCCCCTCTTTCTGCACATAAAAAACAAGTGTTAATGCATGGGTTTTGGGGAGGGAGGAATGCCAAGGGATTGGTCTGGCGACTACACCTGAATGAATGCTCTTGGCCAAAATGTTAATGTTTAATTACATACCCACCTGTAGGGTTGGACGGTATCCAGATGTCCATACCTTCATACCGTGCCTGTGCCATCCTGGGGATATACGGAATTACCAGTAGTGCACACAAGGGGCGCTATATATATATTTTTCAAACGTAAACCCCCTTAAAAAAAAGTTACTTACCAGAATGCTAACTAGTACTATGGAATCCTCATAGTGGATACTAGGTAAATGCTAACGCGCAAATGCGAACATTTACTACTTAGATTGACAACCCAGCTCATAAAGTTATGTATACTGAAGTATACTGAACAAAAATATAAATGCAACGTGCAACAATTTCAAAGATTTTACTGAGTTAAAGTTCATATGAGGAAATCAGTCAATTTAAGTACAGTAAATTCATTAGGCCCTAATCTATGGATTTCACATGACTGGGAATAAAGATATGCATCTGGACACAGATACTTTAAAATAAATGGTATTTCGTCATGGTATTTCTGTGCATTCAAATGACTAACAATAAAATGCAATTGTGTTCTTTGTAGCTTATGCCTGCCCATACCATAACCCCACCGCCACCATGTTCACAACGTTGACATCAGCAAACCGCTCGCCCGCATGACGCCATACACGTGGTCTGTGGTTGAGGCCAGTTGGACGTACTGCCAAATTCTCTAAAAGGACATTGGATGTGGCATATGGCAGAGAAATGATGTGGCAACTTCTCTGGTGGACATTCCTGCAGTCAGCATGTCAATTGCACACTCCCTCAACTTGAGACATCTGTGGCATTGTGTTGTGACAAAACTGCACATTTTAGAGTGGCCTTTAATTGTCCACTGCACAAGGTGCACCTGTGTAATGATCATGCTGTTTAATCAGCTTCTTGATATGCCACACCTGTCAGGTGGATGGATTATGATGGCAAAGGAGAAATGTTCTTTAACAGGGATTTGTGCCCAACATTTTAGAGAAGTAAGCTTTTTGTGAATATGTAACATTTCTGGGATCTTTTATTTCAGCTCATGAAACATGGGACCAACACTTGACATGTTGCGTTTTATATTTTTGTTCAGTACATATCAAAATGCAGTTTGCAGCATGCACAAAACAAACATTAGACAGCAGGGATCTTAATCCAGGAGGGGACTTTCTCTGCTCCTGTTATCAACAAGCTTGATCTTGCAAGCTAACTTTAGCCACTGAGCTAACATTAGCAAGATAGTAAAACCCAGCTCGAGAGGATTTATTTGGCAAATCTTATATAGTTAACTTAATCATTATAAGGTATATGGCTGGCAAACAAAATAGTCTAACAAGCAAAATGATGAACGCGATCTGCTTTATCTATTACCTAATGCACAAGTTGACTGCAGGTATTTATTTAAAAAGTACTAATATTCATGTGTATTAAATGTAATATTGGGTATTGACCTTATTGGACAGTCATATTGATGGTATTTTGAAATATCCCAGGATACCGCATACAGTGGGGCAAAAATGTATTTAGTATTTAGTCAGCCACCAATTGTGCAAGTTCTCCCACTTAAAAAGATGAGAGAGGCCTGTAATTTTCATCATAGTTACACTTCAACTATGACAGACAAAATGAGAAAAAAAATCCAGAAAATCACATTGTAGGATTTTTTATGAATTTATTTGCAAATTATGGTGGAAAATAAGTATTTGGTCAATAACAAAAATGTATCTCAATACTTTGTTATATTCCCTTTGTTGGCAATGAGAGGTCAAACATTTTCTGTATGTCTTGACAAGGTTTTCACACACTGTTGCTGGTATTTTGGCCCATTCCTCCATGCAGATCTCTAGAGCAGTGAGCAGTGATGTTTTGGGGCTTTCAACTCCCTCCAAAGATTTTCTATGGGGTTGAGATCTGGAGACTGGCGAGGCCACTCCAGGACCTTGAAATGCTTCTTACGAAGCCACTCCTTTGTTGCCCGGGTGGTGTGTTTGGGATCATTGTCATGCTGAAAGACCCAGCAACGTTTAATCTTCAATGCCCTTGTTGATGGAAGGAGGTTTTCACTCAAAATCTCACGATACATGGCCCCATTCATTATTTCCTTGACACGGATCAGTCGTCCTGGTCCCTTGGCAGAAAAACAGCCCCAAAGCATGATGTTTCCACCCCCATGCTTCACAGTAGGTATGGTATTCTTTGGATGCAAGTCAGCAATCTTTGTCCTCCAAACACAACGAGTTGAGTTTTTACCAAAAAGTAATATTTTGGTTTCATCTGACCATATGACATTCTCCCAATCTTCTTCTGGATCATCCAAATGCTCTCTAGCAAACTTCAGACGGGCCTGGACATGTACTGGCTTAAGCAGGGGGACACGTCTGGCACTGCAGGATTTGAGTCCCTGGCAGCGTAGTGTGTTACTGATGGTAGGCTTTGTTACTTTGGTCCCAGCTCTCTGTAGGTCATTCACTAGGTTCTGGGATTTTTGTGATCATTTTGACCCCAAGGGGTGAGATCTTGCGTGGAGCCCCAGATCGAGGGAGATTATCAGTGGTCCTAATAATTGCTCCCACAGTTGATTTCTTCAAACCAAGCTGCTTACCTATTGCAGATTCAGTCTTCCCAGCCTGGTGCAGGTCTACAATTTTGTTTCTGGTGTCCTTTGACAGCTCTTTGGTCTTGGCCATAGTGGAGTTTGGAGTGTGACTGTTTGAGGTTGTGGACAGGTGTCTTTTATACTGATAACAAGTTCAAACAGGTGCCATTAATACAGGTAACGAGTGGAGGACAGAGGAGCCTCTTGAAGAAGTCTGTGAGAGGTCTGTGAGAGCCAGAAATCTTGCTTGTTTGTAGGTGACCAAATACTTATTTTCCACCATAATTTGCAAATAAAAAATAAAAAATCCTACAATGTGATTTTTTTCTTCTCATTTTGTCTGTCATAGTTGAAGTGTACCCATGATGAAAATTACGTGGGAGATCTTGCACAATTGGTGGCTGACTAAATACTTTTTTGCCCCACTGTATATGGTGTACCGCCCAACCCTACCCACCTGTTTATTTTTAACCACATGATCTTTTTGATTTGACTGAGTAAACCATAACCTCTATATACTTACTTGTTTTAAAGCCTAGTTTGTCAGAAAGGTCCAGGTTTTAGGAGTCAACATATTTCCATGCAGGCTCTTTATCTCATTATAGCCACTGTTGCTAAGACACCTACAGTGCCTTGCGAAAGTATTCGGCCCCCTTGAACTTTGCGACCTTTTGCCACATTTCAGGCTTCAAGCATAAATATATAAAACTGTATTTTTTTGTGAAGAATCAACAAGTGGGACACAATCATGAAGTGGAACGACATTTATTGGATATTTCAAACTTTTTTAACAAATCAAAAACTGAAAAATTGGGCGTGCAAAATTATTCAGCCCCCTTAAGTTAATACTTTGTAGCGCCACCTTTTGCTGCGATTACAGCTGTAAGTCGCTTGGGGTATGTCTCTATCAGTTTTGCACGCTCGAGCTCAGTGAGGTTGGATGGAGAGCATTTGAACAGCAGTTTTCAGTTCTTTCCACAGATTCTCGATTGGATTCAGGTCTGGACTTTGACTTGACCATTCTAACACCTGGATATGTTTATTTTTGAACCATTCCATTGTAGATTTTGCTTTATGTTTTGGATCATTGTCTTGTTGGAAGACAAATCTCCGTCCCAGTCTCAGGTCTTTTGCAGACTCCATCAGGTTTTCTTCCAGAATGGTCCTGTATTTGGCTCCATCCATCTTCCCATCAATTTTAACCATCTTCCCTGTCCCTGCTGAAGAAAAGCAGGCCCAAACCATGATGCTGCCACCACCATGTTTGACAGTGGGGATGGTGTGTTCAGGGTGATGAGCTGTGTTGCTTTTACACCAAACATAACGTTTTGCATTGTTGCCAAAAAGTTCAATTTTGGTTTCATCTGACCAGAGCACCTTCTTCCACATGTTTGGTGTGTCTCCCAGGTGGCTTGTGGCAAACTTTAAACTACACTTTTTATGGATATCTTTAAGAAATGGCTTTCTTCTTGCCACTCTTCCATAAAGGCCAGATTTGTGCAATATACGACTGATTGTTGTCCTATGGACAGAGTCTCCCACCTCAGCTGTAGATCTCTGCAGTTCATCCAGAGTGATCATGGGCCTCTTGGCTGCATCTCTGATCAGTCTTCTCATTGTATGAGCTGAAGGTTTAGAGGGACTGCCAGGTCTTGGTAGATTTGCAGTGGTCTGATACTCCTTCCATTTCAATATTATCGCTTGCACAGTGCTCCTTGGGATGTTTAAAGCTTGGGAAATCTTTTTGTATCCAAATTCGGCTTTAAACTTCTTCACAACAGTATCTCGGACCTGCCTGGTTTGTTCCTTGTTCTTCATGATGCTCTCTGCGCTTTTAACGGACCTCTGAGACTATCACAGTGCAGGTGCATTTATACGGAGACTTGATTACACACAGGTGGATTGTATTTTTCATCATTAGTCATTTAGGTCAACATTGGATCATTCAGAGATCCTCACTGAACTTCTGGAGAGAGTTTGCTGCACTGAAAGTAAAGGGGCTGAATAATTTTGCACGCCCAATTTTTCAGTTTTTGATTTGTTAAAAAAGTTTGAAATATCCAATAAATTTCGTTCCACTTCATGATTGTGTCCCACTTGTTGTTGATTCTTCACAAAAAAATACAGTTTTATATCTTTATGTTTGAAGCCTTGTTGAGAACTTCCGGCGCCGACAGAGATGGCCGCCTCGCTTCGCGTTCCTAGGAAACTATGCAGTTTTTAGTTTTTTTACGTGTTATTTCTTACATTAGTACCCCAGGTCATCTTAGGTTTCATTACATACAGTCGAGAAGAACTACTGAATATAAGATCAGCGTCAACTCACCATCAGTACGACCAAGAATATGTTTTCCGCGACGCGGATCCTGTGTTCTGCCTTACAAACAGGACAACGGAATGGATCGCATGCAGCGACCCAAGGAAACGACTCCGAAAAAGAGGGAAACGTAGCGGTCTTCTGGTCAGACTCCGAAAAAGGGCACATCGCGCACCACTCCCCAGCATTCTTCTTGCCAATGTCCAGTCTCTTGACAACAAGGTTGATGAAATCCGAGCAAGGGTAGCATTCCAGAGGGACATCAGAGACTGCAACGTTCTCTGCTTCACGGAAACATGGCTTACTGGGAAGACGCTATCCGATGCGGTGCAGCCAACGGGTTTCTCCACGCATCGCGCCGACAGAAACAAACATCTTTCTGGTAAGAAGAGTGGCGGGGGCGTATGCCTCATGACTAACGAGACATGGTGTGATGAAGGAAACATACAGGAACTCAAATCCTTCTGTTCACCTGATTTAGAATTCCTCACAATCAAATGTAGACCGCATTATCTTCCAAGAGAATTCTCTTCGATTATAATCACAGCCGTATATATCCCCCAAGCAGACACGTCGATGGCTCTGAACGAACTTTATTTAACTCTTTGCAAACTGGAAACCATTTATCCGGAGGCTGCATTCATTGTAGCTGGGGATTTTAACAAAGCTAATCTGAAAACAAGACTCTCTAAATTTTATCAGCATATCGATTGCGCAACCAGGGGTGGTAAAACCTTGGATCACTGTTACTCTAACTTCCGCGACGCATATAAGGCCCTGCCCCGCCCCCCTTTCGGAAAAGCTGACCACGACTCCATTTTGTTGATCCCTGCCTACAGGCAGAAACTGAAACAAGAGGCTCCCACGCTGAGGTCTGTCCAACGCTGGTCAGACCAAGCTGACTCCACACTCCAAGACTGCTTCCATCACGTGGACTGGGACATGTTTCGTATTGCGTCAGATAAAAATATTGACGAATACGCTGATTCGGTGTGCGAGTTCATTAGAACGTGCGTTGAAGATGTCGTTCCCATAGCAACGATAAAAACATTCCCTAACCAGAAACCGTGGATTGATGGCAGCATTCGCGTGAAACTGAAAGCGCGAACCACTGCTTTTAATCAGGGCAAGGTGTCTGGCAACATGACCGAATACAAACAGTGCAGCTATTCCCTCCGCAAGGCTATTAAACAAGCTAAGCGTCAGTACAGAGACAAAGTAGAATTTCAATTCAACGGCTCAGACACAAGAAGCATGTGGCAGGGTCTACAGTCAATCATGGACTACAAGAAGAAACCCAGCCCAGTCACGGACCAGGATGTCTTGCTCCCAGGCAGACTAAATAACTTTTTTGCCCGCTTTGAGGACAATACAGTGCCACTGACACGGCCTGCAACGAAAACATGCAGTCTCTCCTTCACTGCAGCCGAGGTGAGTAAGACATTTAAACGTGTTAACCCTCGCAAGGCTGCAGGCCCAGACGGCATCCCCAGCCGCGCCCTCAGAGCATGCGCAGACCAGCTGGCCGGTGTGTTTACGGACATATTCAATCAATCCCTATACCAGTCTGCTGTTCCCACATGCTTCAAGAGGGCCACCATTGTTCCTGTTCCCAAGAAAGCTAAGGTAACTGAGCTAAACGACTACCGCCCTGTAGCACACTTCCGTCATCATGAAGTGCTTTGAGAGACTAGTCAAGGACCATATCACCTCCACCCTACCTGACACCCTAGACCCACTCCAATTTGCTTACCGCCCAAATAGGTCCACAGACGATGCAATCTCAACCACACTGCACACTGCCCTAACCCACCTGGACAAGAGGAATACCTATGTGAGAATGCTGTTCATCGACTACAGCTCGGCATTCAACACCATAGTACCCTCCAAGCTCGTCATCAAGCTCGAGACCCTGGGTCTCGACCCCGCCCTGTGCAACTGGGTACTGGACTTCCTGACGGGCTGCCCCCAGGTGGTGAGGGTAGGCAACAACATCTCCTCCCCGCTGATCCTCAACACGGGGGCCCCACAAGGGTGCGTTCTGAGCCCTCTCCTGTACTCCCTGTTCACCCACGACTGCGTGGCCACGCACGCCTCCAACTCAATCATCAAGTTTGCGGACGACACAACAGTGGTAGGCTTGATTACCAACAACGGACGAGACGGCCTGCAGGGAGGAGGTGAGGGCGCCCGGAGTGTGGTGTCAGGAAAATAACCTCACACTCAACGTCAACAAAACTAAGGAGATGATTGTGGACTTCAGGAAACAGCAGAGGGAACACCCCCCTATCCACATCGATGGAACAGTAGTGGAGAGGGTATCAAGTTTTAAGTTCCTCGGCATACACATCACAGACAAACTGAATTGGTCCACTCACACTGACAGCGTCGTGAAGAAGGCGCAGCAGCGCCTCTTCAACCTCAGGAGGCTGAAGAAATTCGGCTTGTCACCAAAAGCACTCACAAACTTCTACAGATGCACAATCGAGAGCATCCTGGCGGGCTGTATCACCGCCTGGTACGGCAACTGCTCCGCCCTCAACCGTAAGGCTCTCCAGAGGGTAGTGAGGTCTGCACAACGCATCACCGGGGGCAAACTACCTGCCCTCCAGGACACCTACACCACCCGATGTTACAGGAAGGCCATAAAGATCATCAAGGACATCAACCACCCGAACCACTGCCTGTTCACCCCGCTATCATCCAGAAGGCGAGGTCAGTACAGGTGCATCAAAGCTGGGACCGAGAGACTGAAAAACAGCTTCTATCTCAAGGCCATCAGACTGTTAAACAGCCACCACTAACATTGAGTGGCTGTTGCCAACACACTGTCATTGACACTGACCCAACTCCAGCCACTTTAATAATGGGAATTGATGGGAAATGATGTAAATATATCACTAGCCACTTTAAACAATGCTACCTTATATAATGTTACTTACCCTACATTATTCATCTCATATGCATACGTATATACTGTACTCTACATCATCGACTGCATCCTTATGTAATACATGTATCACTAGCCACTTTAACTATGCCACTTTGTTTACTTTGTCTACATACTCATCTCATATGTATATACTGTACTCGATACCATCTACTGTATGCTGCTCTGTACCATCACTCATTCATATATCCTTATGTACATATTCTTTATCCCCTTACACTGTGTATAAGAGAGTAGTTTTGGAATTGTTAGTTAGATTACTTGTTGGTTATCACTGCATTGTCGGAACTAGAAGCACAAGCATTTCGCTACACTCGCATTAACATCTGCTAACCATGTGTATGTGACAAATAAAATTTGATTTGATTTGATTTGAAATGTGGCAAAAGGTCGCAAAGTTCAAGGAGGCCGAATACTTTCGCAAGGCACTGTATTTCCATTGTGACAATATCATGAATTGTAAGGACCTTTTCTCAGGCAGACATCTGTCTAATCATGCACACAATCATTTTTTAAAAAGCCATCTCAATAGCTATGCATAGTAAGTCAGTAAAGAACAGGCTCGATTCGCAACACTTCATTTATCAAATCAAATCAAATTTTATTTGTCACATACACATGGTTAGCAGATGTTAATGCGAGTGTAGCGAAATGCTTGTGCTTCTAGTTCCGACAATGCAGTAATAACCAACGAGTAATCTAGCTAACAATTCCAAAACTACTACCTTATACACACAAGTGTAAAGGGATAAAGAATATGTACATAAAGATATATGAATGAGTGATGGTACAGAGCGGCATAGGAAAGCTGCAGTAGATGGTATCGAGTACAGTATATACATATGAGATGAGTATGTAAACAAAGTGGCATAGTTTAAAGGACATGTCATGGGCAGGCTGCTTAATGAGTTGCCCTTTGTGATGTGATCACTTTGCTCATGCCTTTAACACCCATTTCCATGTCTCGTCCAAGGCCTCTCTTTACCTGTGAACTGGGCTGGGGCCTAGCTGGGGAGTGCCAGCGTAGATGGAAACTTTGTTGGACCTGGCTCCTGCCATCCTCAGCATTTAGCCTGCAGCAGGTTCCACTACGTGTATTTTTCAGCCCGGTGTCTCTTGTTATTAGGGCTTTCTTCAGCAAATCCTCATTGCGAATGAAGAAAGCCACTAATTGGCCATTCTGCTGCCTGACGCTTGGTTTCAGTCAGGCATTGTTTTACACTAACTTTTGCCCCACACTTAGTTTAACGTTGTATATTAGAGAATATGCCTAGTAGGATTGCTCCATAATGGGGCCTCAGAATTGTGGAGAAACCACAGGCATCATTGTAATTGACATTCAATGACTGGCAGGGCAAATTGTCAACAGATGACTTGGTTGTTTTGGAGTCATTAAGCTCTTGAGAAATGCGATCTCACATTATTAAGCCAAATAAATCCTTAGCTTGCAAACAAAAAATTGGTTAGCCCTAGGTGCAGATTAACACTGTTTATACAACAGACACTTAATGCAGAGAATAACATGTCTTTGTTATGTCACATTCCTTCACAATTAATGCATTCTCAGGTAGCCAGGTTGGAGCTGTGGAGAATATTTGATAGAAATTCAAGTCCACATCTGAAATAAATATTCTTATTACACTTTCAGTCTCAGCCAATTTTTTCCAAAGCAAGTTGAGCATTGACAATGACACTTGTACTACAAGTACAGCTCATTTGGGGTGGCAGGTAGCATTGGGCCAGTAACTGAAAGGTTGCTGGATTGAATCCCCAAGCGGAGAAGGTAAACATCTGTCGTTCTGCCTCTTAACTGCCTTGTTCACCCACTGTACCCGGTATGCCGCCATTGTAAATAAGAATTTGTTCTTAACTGACTTACCTAGTTAAATAAAGGTTACATTTAATCTCCCCGTATGTTCATATCAGTACTTTTGTCATCTTGTTTGTACCTCCCTGTCATGATCCGTTGACGATATAAAATGACACTGAGCCTGGAGGCCATATCTAATGGCGCTGTGTGAGGGACTGTGATCTGTATGTCTGTACCAGGGCCAGCTTGCGGCTGGATCTCCCTCCACTCCCTCCCGCTCATTAAGTGAGAGGAGGGAATCATAAATATCCAGTTATCTTTGGACTGATGCATGAGTGCAGGCCTGGGGAAAATGAGCAGTGACATGTAAAACATACCCCATCTATTATTCACCAAACAAACCCCGGTGCTTTTGGCAGATAACACTTGGGCTGCATACCAGCTCTGTAAATAATGACAGCATGCCATTAGCATTCATTTTCCCCTTGTGTGTAGCTGTCAGTAACGCGTCAGCCGTGCTTGTAATAATTGCTGCATTTAGACAAGAACGTGGCAAGAGCCCGATTCTTACCTGACGGCTTGGATGAGGCAGTACAAAGAACCTCAGGACCTGAGCTGTCGATTTGATTCAAAATAAGTTTTCCTATCACTCTGTATGAGAAAGTATGAAGGGAAAGTATAAAGTAGTTTTTCTGTCTTTACTTCTTGGATCGGTTAGCTCATAGTGAGTTTTAGAAAGAGAGCATATGTCAATTATTGGGAGTCTGTGTGAGAAGATCTGTGGAGAAAGATTAGGACTAGAGCTGCCATATTGATGTCACAAATGGTAGTATCAGATTGATCTTTATTCATGTGGTTTTACTGCTATAGATAACACATGCTCTCTAGAATATTTGGCCACTGTCATTTACTCATTGTAGTGTCATGTCCCTGCAGGCTTTGTTTGTCAGGACCCCCTGCTACGACAACCCCGCTCTGAACGGGTGGCTCTGGACCCGGGCCTGAAGTACCCAGCCCCCAAAGCACAGGTACGGGACACCACCCTTCTTATTGTTTCACAAAAAGTGATTTAGTTTAGACATCTGAAGGAACCGTCTTTCCATGCCATATACAGTTGAAGTCGGAAGTTTACATACACCTTAGCCAAATACATTTAAACTCTGTTTTTCACAATTCCTGACATTTAATCCTTGTAAAAATTCCCTGTATTAGGTCAGTCAGGATCACCACTTTATTTTAAGAATGTGAAATGTTAGAATAATAATAGAGAATGATTTATTTAATATTTTATTTATTTCATTACATTCCCAGTGGGTCAGAAGTTTACATACACTCAATTAGTATTTGGTAGCATTGCCTTTAAATTGTTTAACTTGGGTCAAACATTTCGGGTAGCCTTCCACAAGCTTCATCAAAATAAGTTGGGTGAATTTTGGCTCATTTTTTTCCTGACAGAGCTGGTATAACTGAGTCAGGTTTGTAGGCCTCCTTGCTCGCACACGCTTTTTCAGTTCTGCCCACAAATTGTCTATAGGATTGAGAGCAGGGCTTTGTGATGGCCACTCCAATGCCTTGACTTTGTTGTCCTTAAGCCATTTTGCCACGACTTGGGAGTATGCTTGGGGTCATTGTCCATTTGGAAGACCCATTTGCGACCAACCTTTAACTTCCTGACTGATGTCTTGATGTTGCTTCAATATATCCACATAAGTTTCCTTCCTCATGCTACCATCTATTTTGTGAAGTGCACCAGTCCCTCCTGCAGCAAAGCACCCCCACAGCATGATGCTGCCACCCCCGTGTTTCACGGTTGGGATGGTGTTCTTCGGGTTGCAAGCCTCCCCCTTTTTCCTCCAAACATTTGGAAATTGCTCCCAAGGATGAACCAGACTTATAGAGGTCTACAATTTATTTTCCTGAGGTCTTGGTTGATTTCTTTAGATTTTCCCATGATGCGAAGCAAAGAGGCATTGAGTTTGAAGGTAGGCCTTGAAATGCATCCACAAGTACACCCCCAATTGACTCAAATTATGTCAATTAACCAATTAATCAGAAGCTTCTAAAGCCATGACTTCATTTTCTGGAATTTTCCAAGCTGTTTAAAGGCACAGTCAACTTAGTGTATGTAAACTTCTGACCCACTGGAATTGTGATACAGTGAAATCATCTGTCTGTAAACAATTGTTGGAAAATGTACTTGTGTCATGCACAGAGTAGATGTCCTAACCGTCTTGCCAAAACTGTAGTTTGTTAACAAGAAATTTGTGGAGTGGTTGAAAAACGAGTTTTCCGACTTCAATTGTAACCTAACTTCATGGAATGTCTTTCTCAGCATCTCATGTCTCTTACTGTGCTGTACTGTACTTGTTTTGCTGTTAGAGCTGAGCCCTTTTTGCCCTCATGGAAAATCATTCTCATGAAAAACAACTGTTAATGTAATTGCAGTGTTGGGGTGACATCATCAGCACTGCGAGTGCAGCGCTCTGTGGATTATTATTTATTGTTTTTTATCAAGTGACTAATCCTCTCACTAGGCCCTTTTGCTAAATGATGCCACAGCAGCTAATACACTTGGCTCAGTGCAGTCAACTAACTACTGCACCCGGTCTGGGCTGGGATCTGCTGGTGGGACATCAAATCAGACATTTTTCTACTCCACCTTATAGCTATCGTGCAATGAGCACAGATAGTTTCTCTACAGTAAGAAGGCTGGAAGTTTGTTCATATGTGTTCTGTATGCATGTGTCTGTTTGTTTCTTTTGATGTGCTTGTCTAAGTGTGCTTCTTTGCATGTGTGTATGTTTACAGTGAGGTGTAGTTAGCGGCTGATGTTCATCTCACTGTCACTTACACTCCATTGCCTCTCTTAGCGTCCTTTATCTGCTCAGTCCACCATTGCACCCTCCAAAGTGGTAAGTTGTCCTGCCTTCTCATATCCTCTAACCCAACCACATTAACCCTGCTGCACCTTTTCCCTCTCCCTCACCACCGTGACGTCTTTACATTTAACTGGTAAGAAAGTCACTTTTTCAACCGCTTATACTCTTTTTGAGTCCAAACTATTCTGCTATTTTCCCTATTTGCGGCTTCCAAAAAGTACCCTCTATCGATTTATGCATCAAGGTCTTAAAGTGGTGCTTTAAATCGAATAGTCTTTAGTAGATTGTTCTGGGCAAGACTATGATTTATAAGCATTGCAATGCAGCTCTTAGAATCCATCACATTAGTACAAGTGTGCAATGCCCCTCTTCCGGTTACAGACACAGCAAAACAATCTTGCCACAATAGCAGTCCTGTTAGAGGCAGTTACAGAATCCTGGGCTCCTAGGGACAACCTGTCCTTTTCCCCTATACTGTGATTAGGAGCAACAGTTGAGATTATTTAATATTTCCCCCAACCAGTCAGACAAATTAAAAGTAATCTTCCCCCACTATTTAGATGACAAATGCTGTATGTGATCCTGTGGGGTTATGCCCCTGCTGTCTGACCGGGTTCAAACCTGCGCTCCAGTCGTCAATCAGCCCTGGTAATGCATGTCGAGTAAGAGGGAGTCAGGAATGCCAGCTAGCCAAGATAGAAAATGTGCCATTTATGGAACCCAGGGAGGGAGGAAAGAGGATTATTTGTTTATTTTTAAACATGTTCAATGTAGTTGGTGATTTTCTGTATGTAAAGATTGTTACATTTGAAGATGTATTAGTTTTATCAGTGTGTGAGATGATTTCTTAGGTGCAAATGTAAGAATTTAACAGAGCTAGCCAACTTGCATTAACACCCTATTCATTAACACCCTATTCATTACACTTATTTTAACCAGTATCAGGGTGGATTTATGTATTAAACCAGTATCAGGGTGGATTTATGTATTAAACCAGTATCGGGGAGGATTTATGTATTAAACCAGTATCGGGGTGGATTTATGTATTAAACCAGTATCAGGGTGGATTTATGTATTAAACCAGTATCGGGGAGGATTTATGTATTAAACCAGTATCGGGGAGGATTTATGTATTAAACCAGTATCGGGGAGGATTTATGTATTAAACCAGTATCGGGGTGGATTTATGTATTAAACCAGTATCGGGGAGGATTTATGTATTAAACCAGTATCGGGGAGGATTTATGTATTAAACCAGTATCAGGGTGGATTTATGTATTAAACCAGTATCGGGGTGGATTTATGTATTAAACCAGTATCGGGGTGGATTTATGTATTAAACCAGTATCGGGGAGGATTTATGTGGGAAGTACGTGGATGGTACCGTATCAATATAACAATGTGTTCACTCTCCTGCAGCGGCAGAGACCCCTGTCAGCCAACAACACTGACACAGACGGGCCTAAGGAGAAGCCAGGAAGTAAACAGGGGGACAGCACCCTGGGCCTGACTGCTGAGGAGGTAAATATACATAGCTGAAGTTAGTTTCCCTCTCATGCAGATCTATCATATTATCTATCACGAACATAGAATTGTAGTTAAGGGTTCTTTTTTTCTTCTTCTTCTCCATGGCAGTTGAAAGTCCTGAGGAGGATAAGAGAGGAGCACGAGAGACGAGGGGGGTTCATCCGAATCTTCCCCACCCCAGAGACATGGGAACTGTATAGGTGAGAGGGATTCAGACACTTTGGGTATTGTTGCACACTAATGCAAGTGTCTAGATACATTTTAGAATAAGGGAAGAAAAGCGATGTCCATAATGCTGCCTCCCTACATTTAGCCACTGCTATTACTACTTAATACATCTATTACTACTGCAGTTAGGAGTAAGGTGAGAAGCTGATACACATTAGAGAATTGGCTGGTTACTGTACATTACACCTCAGAGTATTTATAGACTTTACATTTTTTCCCCAAACATGGCTGAAATCCCATGATGACTTCTAGTTGAAACAGCATTAAACCCCCTATTTAGGGGGAAATCCAGTTTTGTGCTTACAGTCCATATTCCTGTATGAGGGATTTGCTGCTTGATTAGCTTTATGGGCCTGTTAATACTGGGGATTTTGTGGCTTTTTACACAGTATGTTTCGAAGTGGTCTTGAAATTACTGGGGCCTATGACATTGAGTATCACAATATCCCTGTTGTAACACATTCATCTCCCCACAAATTAGACAGAAGATGCTGAAGCCCAGTGCAGCCTGTGATGTTGATGGTTGTCATTTTGTCATTATCTGTGTCTCTGTTTCTCAGTGGTTATCTGGAGTATAAGACATCGATGAACTCCATGTTGGCTAACAGACTTTTCCAGGGAAGGTAAGCATTTCCTTCGTAGTTGGGAAAGGGAACAGCTTGTCCATCAATTTGTGGAAACGGTTGGTTGACTGTTTGTTTTGTCTTCAGATGAATAGGTGAGGACAACAGCTAATAATATCTGTATGGTAATATTAAACTGTAAAGTTTTCCAGAGCGAGGACAATGTCTGTGTGGCAGTGTGGCTTTTGTAGTCTAGTCCTCAAACAGCATTTGGGGCTGGGGAGAGTTTATAGAGCAAGGAAGAGCAGGGAAAATGTTATAGAATAAACAAAACTATAAAGAATTTTGGTACACAATTCAACACATGTATTTATTCTGTTGCATGGGTTCAGACTTCAGATGCATATTGTGTTTATGAGTTTGAGGTTTTTGTACAGTATTTCATTTACTCAGTTTCACTATAGCATAATATTATCTGGGGAGCTGGCATCTCCTCTTGCCCTTTATGATTTTTCCATGTCGCTTGCTTTGGTCCTCAGATTGGGGAAAGCGGTGGTGACCTCAAGATCACGGTGGGTGTTAATTGCTGCTATTTTCCCTTACTATCAAATCAAATGTAAATAGTTCAGGTGGCCATTTGATTAATTGTTCAGCAGTCTTATGGCTTGGGGTTAGAAGCTGTTTAAGGAGCCTTTTGGACCTAGACTTTACGCTCCGGTACCGCTTGCCGTGCGGTAGCAGAGAGAACAGTCTATGACTTTGGTGACTGGAGTCTTTGACACCAGCTAGTATATAGGTCCTGGATGGCAGGAAGCTTGGCCCCAGTGATTTACTAGGCCGTACGCACTACCGTCTGTAACGCCTTACGGTCGGATGCTGAGCAGTTGCCATACCAGGCAGTGATGCAATCGGCCAGGATGCTCTCGATGGTGCAGCTGTAGAACTTTTTGAGGATCTGAGGACATATGCCAAATGTTTTCAGTCTCCTGAGGGAGAAAATGCATTGTCGTGCCCTCTTCACGACTGTCTTGGTGTGTTTGGACCATGATAGTTTGTTGGTGATGTGGACACCAAGGAACTTCAAGCTCTCGACCTGCTCCACTGCAGTCCTGTCAATGTGAATGGGTGTTCGGCCCTCCTTTTCCTGTAGTCCACTATCAGCCCCTTTGTCTTGTGCACGCTGAAGGAGAGGTTGTTCTCCTGGCACCACACTGCCAGGTTTCTGACGTCCTCCCTATATATACGCTGTCTCATCGTTGTCGGTGATCATGCCTACCATTGTTGTTTCGTCAGCAAACGTAATGATAGTGTTGGAGTCGTGCTTGGCCGTGGAGTCGTTGGTGAACAGGGAGTACAGAGGGGACTAAGCACGCACCCCTGAGGGGCCCCCGTGTTGAGGATCAGCATGGCAGATGTGTTGTTGCCTACCTTTACCCCCTGGGGGCAGCCTGTCAGGAAGTCCAGGGTCCAGTTGCAGAGGGATGTGTTTAGTCCCAGGGTCCTTAGCTTAGTGATGTGCTTTGAGCTCACTGTGGTGTTGAACACTGAGCTAAATGTATCAATGAACAGCATATATATATATATTTAGCTCGTCTGGTAGGCTCACGTCACTGGGCAGCTCGCGGCTGGATTTCCCTTTGTAGTCCGTAATAGTTTGCAAGCCCTACCACATTTACCTTTATTTAACTAGGCAAGTCAGTTAAGAACAAATTCTTATTTTCAATGACAGCCTAGGAACAGTGGGTTAACTGCCTGTTCAGGGGCAGAACTTGCAACCTTCCGGTTACTAGTCCAACGCTCTAACCACTAGGCTACCCTGCCGCCCCACATCTGACGAGTGTCTGAGCTGCTGTAGTAGGATTCAATCTTTAGTCCTGTATTGACACTTTACCTAGCCTTTAGCATGGTGCAGATATTGACTGCAATCCATGGCTTTTGGTTTTGATATGTACGCACTATGGGAATGACGTCGTCGATGCACTTATTGATGAAGCCGGTGACTGAGGTGGTATACTCCTCAATGCCATTGGATGAATCCTGGAACATATTCCAGTTTGTGCTTGCAAAACTGTCTTGTAGCATAGCATCTGCGTCATCTGACCACTTCCTTGTCTTCCAACTTTCCATATCTTACCACAATATCTCGGGAAATGATAATTTGATACATTTATCTTCTCAGGGACTTATTCAGCCACACTTGTCTTATGTACCTATATATTATTACAGTGCCTTAAATAATTCTGCTGTATTATTTGACATTGGGAGTAAAGCAACACTTGAATGCTATAGCAGAAATATCGCAATGCAGGCTGAATGAGTTGAACTGATTCCTCAGTTTTATTATACTGAATGGGAATCTGTGGTGCAGGAATCATATTAAAGCCGTTCCTCTCGTCCCCCATCAGGAAGCTGAATGGTAATGTGCAGCTGCAGGTGGATGTGTTCCACGCGTGTCACGTGATCCAGTACGAGAGGAAGCTGTTGTCGCTGGAGGCGCGGAGGCGGAGGCTGCGCCACCTGGCAGAGCACTCCGCCATGGGGAGGAAAAGAGCAGGTAGGCCTCAGGGAGTCTATCCTCTTCCAGCTGACACAGCATAGCAACACTCTGTCTAGTCTCAGACCCAGACCACGGCCTGTCTGGCCAAGCCAAGGGGGAGACAATCAGACGCGTTCATTCCTTTACTTTCTATGAAGAACTCCCCACTACCAGAATGAATATGGCCAAATATGACAGTGGGTTTATATAACAACTACCATAAGATCTCTTGTGTTTAAGTGTGTCTGCATTTGATCCAGTAAAGACACAATGATGTAATTGACATTGTGAGGTTTGACTTTTTTTCTGTAATCCCTTAAGCGAGGGGTCGCAAGGCCTCCCCTACTGGGACCAGTGACGAGGAGGATGTTGAAGAGGGGGAGGAGAGAGTTCAGGAGGAAGAGGAGAAGGATAAGAAAGCCCTGGGTTCGTTAGTGGTGCAGACTGACAGTGTGCCCACCTCACTGAAGCGGTTCCACAATGAGGCCCTGTCCTCAGCAGAACCGGCCCGATGCACCACTGCCATTACCAAACCCAAAGTCAACCTGCTCCACATCCTCCAGCAGGGCTGGGACCTCAGGTCAGTGCACACCGCAGGCTTCTGCTCCTGTTGGCAGCCCTCTCCGAATTCTCCTCTCTCCCTTTTCATCCATCCCACCACCCCTCACTTTGCTTCTCTCAGCAGCAGAAGGAGAAATATGAGGCTACCAGAGCACGGGCCAAAAAAGCAAAGGAGAAAATCTGGGCCTCTTTTCTTACCACAGCATGTTGTGATCAGTCTCTTCCATGTGTACCTAATTCATAACATAGAGAAAACACTGAGGAAGCGAATCCTGGGTGTCAGCCTTGAATTCAATGTAGAGACTCTCCCTGTGATTGGACTGTTAATTGTAGGAGTCAAACTGTCCTTTCTTTGTTTTAATTTGGAAGGACTCGAAAGGCTCCCCACCATCCTTAATTTTGTAATACGCGTGCAAAAATATTTAGACCTCTTTTTGTTTTTACAATAACATTAATGAATATTACATTCTTCTGTCTAAACGGCAACAAAGGCTCCAGTCTCCTATAGATTTTTTTTAAGTGTGTCTGAAATTGTAATTTGAGGGGGAATTACAATAACAAGTCTACGTTTGTCGAAATTCCTCTGAGCTTGCCAGGACTGTGAGGGGACCTGGGAAATTATAGTACAGTATATCATTGTTTGTGTTTGACAGCTTTCTCCAAAACATTTTTCCACTACAATGTACTGGCAGTACCCTTTTCAGGTTAATTTGGGCCATGAAAACAATTATTCACTCTTGGTGCTGGCCGAGAGGACAAGTCACACTGTGCTACAACACTCTGGCTGAAAATGATACATACCTGTATTTGTTTTGTCTCTTGCATGATGCCTAAAATAACAAACAGAATATGCGTCAGTGCTTGTGCTTGCTGTTGTAACACATGTATCTGAGATTTCTGAAAGGCAGTAAACCTTTGTTCCCATTTAAATTGTCTGGAGACCGGGTGGAGATTATTCATTATTTACTGTCAGGGAATGACAAAGTTGGAGATATGATCTGTGTTGCGGTGTGTGTGTTCCTGTGTGGGCAATTCCTTTCTCTACTGTCATTTTCTTCATCCCATTTTGTCTTGTTTAACCATGCTTATCTTTGCAATTTTTTTATCTTTAAATTTAAAATGTTCTTTCCTCTTCCTGTCTCTGTCATATTTTTTTCTCTTCCTCCGTAGTTTCCTCTCCTCAGCCTCTCATGTCCTCCTAAATCAAGCCTCTCTCTCCCCCTGTTCTGCAGTAAGGTCCAGGCTCGGATGGCCTTCTCCTCCTATCTCCTTCGGGTGCAGATGAGGCTACTCGCAGAGAGCAGGACTATCGCTAACTCCGCCTGGCCAGAGAAGGACAATGAGCAAATGGTAATACAACTGTCTGATACCATTGCCCCGGGGAATGACTGTATGGAAAAGGGAACCTGGACCCTTATGTTATGTTTATCTGCATTATGCTACTCATCGGAGCCACTTGGGTCATAATGTGCTGAGGTGTTTGTGGCCACATAGAGAGGAAAATTGTGTGAGTACGTGACTGCATCAAAGTTGATTTTATCAGAAAGCCTCTGTGGAGAAAATAAATGTGAACATGTGTCCATCATGAAAAGTCACATTTTTTGTTGTTGCAATAAATGAAATAATAACACAATATAAAAGTGAGTGTAATGATGAAGTGCAGTGACATCAGGTCTCATCTCCAGGAGCTGGTGATCCGCTTCCTGAAGCGTGCGGCCAGTAACCTTCAGCAGGACATGAGGATGGTCCTGCCCAGTCGCCAGCTCCCCCTCCAGGATCGCCGACGCATCCTGTCCCACCAGCTAGGAGAGTTCATCCACTGCTACAACAAGGTGTCCACTGCCAGCCAAACAGCAGGCAACTCTTCAGCCTCTAGTGTCTGCTACTGTTCAAGGACCTGTTTATAGTTATTACATTAGTCAGGGAGTCTCCATTTATTTTCATTATTAGTTTAGTTTTTCCTTTGAGTTCTTATCCAATTACAAATGTTTGGTTCGAGGGCCTCCCGGGTGGCGCAGTGCTAACTGTGCCTCTAGAGATTCTGGTTTCGAGTCCAGGCTCTGTCGCAGCCGGCCACGACTGAGGGAGGCACACAATTGGTCCAGAGGCACACACAGTGTCATCCGGGTTAGGGGAGGGTTTGGCTGGCAGGGATGTCCTTGTCCCATTGCGGCAGGGTAGCCTAGTGGTTAGAGCGTTGGACTAGTAACCAGAAGGTTGCAAGTTCAAATCCCCGAGCTGACAAGGTACAAATCTGTTGTTCTGCCCTTGAACAGGCAGTTAACCCACTGTTCCTAGGCCGTCATTGAAAATAAGATTTTGTTCTTAACTGACTTGCCTAGTTAATTAAAGGTCAAATAAATTTAAAAAAATTAAAATTGCGTAACAGCAATTCCTGTGGCAGGCTGGGCTCAGTGCACGCTGACACGGTCGCCAGGTGTATGGTGTTTCCTCCGATGCATTGATGCGGCTGGCTTCCGGGTTAAGTGAGCATTGTATCAAGAAGCAGTGCAGCTTGGTTGGATTGTGTTTTGGAGGACACACGGCTCTCGACCTTTGCCTCTCCCGAGTCCGTTCGGGAGTTGCAGCTATGAGACAAGACTGTAACTACCAATTGGATACCATGAAATTGCGGAGAAAAAGGGGTAAAATTTCTTTTTAAAAAATTGGTTGAGTTGTTCATTTTATGAGGATGCAACAAATAACTTTTAATACTGAGTTGCTCTGACAGGCCAGTGTACTTGGTCTCTGACTGGTCTCTTTCCTCACAGGAGACAGAGCATATGGTGAAGAAGGTGGAGAAGATCAAAGACCAGGAACATTGTATCAACCCCAGTGTGTTTCAGGAGTTTATTGCTGAGGCAAGGTAAGTGAGCCAGGACCTACTCGCTCCTGACTGTTTCACTTCTGCTACTTAACACTGGTCTTACTCTTGGTATCGTGGAGAATGTTCACAATGCTCTCTTCTCTTCCAGTGAAAGTGATCTGGAGGAGGTCCTGACATTCTACACACATAAAAACAAATCAGCCAGTGTCTTTTTGGGAACCAAATGTCGGAGCACTAAACTTGACAATTGCAACAGCCTAGGTTCAAGAGAGCCAGCTACCCCAGAGAACCAGAAAAGTGAGTAGAAATGGTCAGATGAATTACATCTGTTCAGTAGGGACTTTTGTATTCCAGTGTGCCACAGATTCCACATATTTCTACAATTAGTTCACATTTTATTTTGTCCTTTGTTGACAAATCCTTTAATGTAGTTGGGAATTTTGCAGTTTTGATTTTGAAAAGTCACATTAAGGAAAAAAAGGCTGAGTCATACAAAGTCAAGTACAGGTCAGCTTCTAATTATTAACCCACGTGTGTCAGAGCCATGGAATTGCCGGCTGGATGATAACAGGGATCTGGCTTATTTTGTGCTCTGAACAGCTTTGCCCATGGCAAAAGAGAGCTCCAGCGCCTCTGAGTCCTCAACGTCTGAAGTCAGAAACAGCACAGACCAGGCCAGTGTAGTCCAACCCACTGCTGACCAACCCACCGGAGAGCAACCGGCTGCAGCCCTCAGAAGTAGTAAACAGCCCGAGGTCCAGGCCTCCCAGCACTCCTCCAGCTTTCCAGCTGCCTTAGACTGTGGCCACATCCACCTGCAGCACTACTCTCACCCCCAGAACCCACCCCAGTCTCTTCCCCTGCACTGCCCCCCACCACCGCCCCCATCTCAGCCCCCATCCTACGACCAGTCCCACCTTCGCCTCCACTCCCCACGCCAGCCAGAAACCCCTCCACAGCCCCAGGCCTCTGTGTTCTCCTCAACCTCGACCCTTGTCCCCCAGCCGCCTCGGGTAATATGGGCAGCTGCCCGCTCTGGTCCCACCACAGTCTCAGCACCACCAGTCTCCCAGGTCCTAAGGCAGGTCCAGTCCTTTACCTCCACCTCCTCTGCGGCTGCAGCCTCATCCTCCATGCCTGGTGCCATCCACATCTACAGCCAGAAGATCTCCAGGCCCACCTCTGCAGGTCAAGGTAAACCTTTGATGGATAACATCCTGATAGATGTTTGGTGTGTTCTCAGCTCCCAGTCTTTCTATGGCCTAAGCCGGTGGTCTTCCACCTCTTCTTGCCCAGGGACCCCTCCGGGCAAGCTGGCGACCCATGGATCCCCATCATACGTTAGCAAAAAATTATAATTCCTTATCAGGTGACTGATAATGGCAAGGAAAAGTAATCAGCTTTTTAAAATGAATAGATTTGGTTGGTAGTTTTTCATTATTGTAAACTCTAACATAGCCTATTAGCTAGAAAAGTAACTCTAAACACATTTTCGGTATGAGTAGCTGATTATACAATAATATAAAATAAGGGTAAACATTTTTTTAAATATATATAATATTTTATAAATATAATATTTTATAAATATCCAAATGTTAGCCATGTGTTGGCAAAAATGTATGACTAAGTCGAGAAAGGTTACCAGCGGCAACTTGCCGCACTGGTAGCCTATTCGCGGGTGCTTTTGAAAAGCCTATGTCAGATATGACTATAATTTGCTCATTATTAGGAGTTGAGAAATGAAGTTGACATCATTGGAAAGAAGATATTCTCCTCTATTCTACTGTAGGTATGTAATTCAGAATCGTCATTAAAAAACAAAAATGTGTTTTTCCCATGGACCCCCTGCAGTACCTCTGGACCCCTACCCCCCTTCATTCATTTCATGTTTCTCTCTGCTTCAGCAATCAGAAGGACGCCCTCCAGCCGGCCCAGACCAGATCCAAATGGGGTCTTTAATAAGGACCTGGACTCACTGCCTGCTCAGGCGCAGTCCAACCAACAAGCCATAGTCTCAGCCCTGCAGAAACTGGCAGAGAAGCAGGCTGCCCGCCAGTACAACAGCTCCAGCCACATCAGTCTCCTAACACAACACGTGAGTCTCCTGTCACCCTATCCAACCCCTCTGCCTTCTTTCCTGCTCAACAACTAGATACAGTCATCTGATGCACAGGTAGAGTGATCATGTCAGGAAACAGAACTACAATTGTATGATGTACTGTAAAGTGATCTGTCTTGCACAGTGGTCTTACTGTGCGTGTTTTAATATTCCGCTGTGTTGTTAGTGTGTAAACCTCTCTGTGACCCCATGGGGAGTGATGGCTCAGAGCTCAGTGCTGCTTGCTCATCCAGCAGGCGGAGAGGGTTCCTGGAGCCTACAGCCTGTGGGCTGGAGCTGGCTGATCTGAGCGGTGGGGCGGTGAGCTGAGGCTCTGTGTGAGGTCTCATTATCAGATGCACCACAGGGAGTGCTTTCTGTTGATATTTAACAGGCAGTCACTTTTTTGTGGTAATTGATGCTTATAAATGGAAGAATGTGGCAAATTGGCACCGAGTGGGGGAGCAAGGGCTCTGCTTCCTCCACCCCCTCCCTGTTTCCTCTCTTCCCTGAGGGTTTGTCGTTCTCAGTGGGTAAGCCCACAAGCCTCCCACTCTACCTTGCTCCCTCCCTCTCTCTCGCTCTCCCTCCCTGGGAGTTTTTTGTGATGGCACTAGACCACACAGACTGCAGTTTTATGGCTTCCTCTTCTCTGTACAGTATTATATTCCTCTGAAAGATGTTTTCTGTAATTCCCATGCATAGTTAATCCTGGTAATGGCAAAAGCTTATTTTGCAGTGCAAAATAGTTTAATGGTTTGCACTTAAAGGGTCTGAATATACTTGACCTTTCTCTCAACTCAGATTAGGAGTCATTAAATGACTTATAATAGAGTGTTCTGTATAGAGAAGCAACACCAGGTTCCTCCCACCCTTTGTCATAGTGGTGTTAGTGTGGATAGGGTGGTAGCCTAATGGTTAAGAGGTTGGGCCAGTAAATGAAAGGTTGCTGGTTTGTTCCACTGATTGACCTTTGAAGATTCAGCAATTACTCTTTTTCACATGCCAGGCCTCATCTTTTGGGAATAACCTTAATGAACTAGTTTCATAATGTAATAATTTTGAATGGGGTAAATTTAAGTATTTCTTATCATGTGTAATCAAATAAATATGTGCTGGATTGTCAGTCCTCCCTCTATGTAACTTGTACCTTGAGGGCGTGAAACATGATTACACTTTCATAACAGGCCCATGTACACCCCAACATGATTCAACATGATATAGTATTTAATTCATTACAATTTGGTTTGGAGACGTGTGTTCTTTACTTCCATTGTGATGAAACGTGATAGTATTAATGTCAAATCTCTTATGTTTCGGGTATATCAAACATATCCACCCAAAACAGAATTGTAAATGAAAGTAATTTCCTCCCTGTCCCACCCAAGAGAGCAGCAGCAGACACATGTCAAGTGTAATCCTAGTTGGATGCAGTAATGATAGGAATGTGCATATTAAGGTAGCCTGGAGTTGAGAAACACCTTAGTCCTGATGAACAACATGGGGAGTTCCTTTTGAGGAAATGTAAGTTACTCACGGTTGATTGTGAAATGTTGGAATTTCCGATTTCATGGATTCAAACTTACATTCAAATGTAATTATGGATTTACTGAAGATAACTGGCATCCCAGCACTTCTAGGTCAGCATGGTTGAAGATCCTTCACCATTGAGATCTGTTGACAGTGTATTATAGATTCCTTCCAAATCCTTGAGGAATGAAAATAAACTCTGTATTGGGCCCTGAAAAGCTCACCGACCTGGCTGTGTTCTGTCAGCTCTTGCATTAATTTAAACACCTGTCGTTTAGGAATGTTTGACATTTCCCTTTCTCTGGCATGACTACTAGCCAAACAATTCATTCACCTGCCCAGAACTTGGCTTTTAAATTGCAGAGAAAATAAACAGCCCTCCCAGCTAACAATTCTAGGGAGAGAGAACCTTCATTTTGTAATGCTCCCCTAATGTTTGAGTTTCCAGTTCCTTTAGTTAGTGGAACATTCTATTATGTTAGCAAAAACCTCTGAGAGAACCTTTTTTAGCATATTCTGGTGTTAAATTTGAGAAGACATTCCCTTACGTTCTGTTTGATATTATCTAGAACATGGTTACAATGTTCTCAGAATATACAATATTAATGTTCGAGCTGAGATTTACTTCAAAGTGTATTCACCCTTTTGCTTACACCTATCAAATTGTTTCAGATCTACCCAAATGCCTAGGGAAGAAGGGGTTAGGGTTTGTCCTGGACAGGACCTAACTATTCTGTCCCAATAAGCACATGCCCTAGAGATATCCCTTATTGGGACACTGGTTAGGGTGTTTGCCATTGGTGCTGTTGGTCTGGGTTCGAAACCCGCTAGGGGAGTCACCCTACTCATATTCTTACAATATATGTTAATGTCATCATTTGGCAACAGTTATAACACACATATCTGATCTAATTAAAATGAGTTTCTCATTGGAAGATGGGTTTCAGTGGAAATCTAGATAGAGATTTCTCAGATGCTCAGCTATCCTCATCAATCTACACATGATACCCCATAATTATTTAAAAAAAAAACGGAAATATCACATTTACATAAGTATTCAGACACTTTGCTCGGTGCTTTTTTGAAGTGCCTTTTGCAGCGTTTACAGCCTCGAGTCTTCTTGGGTATGACACTACAAGCTTGGCACACCTGTATTTGGGGAGTTTCTCCCATTCTTCTCTGCAGACCCTCTCAAGCTCTGTCAGTTGGATGGGGAGCATTGCTGCACAGCTATTTTCAGGTCTCTCCTGAGATGTTCAAGTCCAGGCTCTGGCTGGGCCACTAAAAGACACAGAAACTTGTCCGGAAGCCACTCCTGCGTTGTCTTGGCTGTATGCTTCTGGGTCGTTGTTCTGTTGGAAGGTGAAACTTCACCCCACTTTGAGGTCCTGAGCACTCTGGAGCAGGTTTTCATCAAGGATCTCTCTGTACTTTGCGCCGTTCATCCTTCCCTCGATCCTGACTAGTCTCCCAGTCCCTGCTGCTGAAAAACAGCCCCACAGCAGGATGGTGCCAGAGTTCCATTTAGGTTTCATCAGACCAGAGAATCTTGTTTCTCATAGTCTGAGTCCTTTGAGGTGCCTTTTGGCAAACTTCAAACGGGCTGTCAGGTGCATTGTTTTACTGAGGAGTGGCGTCCGTCTGGCCACTCTACCATTAAAGGCCTGATTGGTGGACTGCTGCAGAGATGGTTGTTCTTCTGGAAGGTTTTCCTAACTCTAGAGCTCTGTCAGAGTGACCATCGGGTTCTTGGTCACCTCCCTGACCAAGGCTCTTCTCCGCCGATTCTCAGTTTGGCTTGGCGTCCAGCTCGAGGAAGAGTCTTGGTGGTTCCAAACTTCTTCCATTTATGAATGATGGAGGTGTGTTTGTGTTCTTGGGGACCTTCAATACTGCAGACATTTTTTGGTACCCTTCCCAGATCTGTGCCTCGACACAATCCTGTCTTGGAGCTTTACAGACGATTCCTCATGGCTTGATTTTTGCTCTGACATGCACTGTCAACCGTGGGACATTTTTATATAGACTGGTGTGTGTGCCTTTCCAAATCATGTCCAATCAATTGAATTTACCACAGTTGGACTCCAATTAAGGGTGATCAATGGAAATAGGATGCACCTGAGCTCAAATTAGAGTCTCATAGCAAAGGGTCTGAATACTTATGTAAATAAAGTATTTCTGTTTTTTATTTGTAGTAAATGTGCCAAAATATCTCAACCTGTTTTCACTGTGTGTGTGTGTATTAATTTAGATTGAGGTTGTAACTTAACAAAATGTGGAAAACGTCAAGAGGTCTGAATACTTTCCGAATGCACTGTATAGCCATGTTTTTATTCATTATTCACTATCACCATGTTTTTTTATTAATCTTTAATTCTGCATTGTTGGAAAAGGACCTGTAAATAAGTGTGACGCCAAATTCTTTTTGATTTGAAGCTCTATGGACAATTCGTTCGACCTCATGGCTTGGTTTTTGCTCTGACATGCGCTGTCAACTGTTGGACCTTTATATAGTCAGGTGTGTGCCTTTCCAAATCCTGTCCAATGAATTGAATTTACCACAGGTGGATTCCAAACAGGATGCACCTGAGCTCTATTTTGAGTCTCATAGCAATACTTATGTATTTTCGTTTTTTTATCATTATGGGATATTGTGTATAGATTGATGAGGAACATTTTAGAATGAGGCTGTAAAGTAACAAAATGTGAAAAAAGGAAGGGGTCTGAATACTAGTGTATATTGCTAAACATGTGAGAATATAGTATCCATTTTTGTGAATGGGGTGGTGTACCTAATAAACTATCCAGTGAGGGTATAGTGCTAAGAATGTGACAGTAGGGTGACTCCTCTAGCGTGTCTCGAACCCAGGCCACCAGCACCAATGACAAATGGCCTAACCACTGTCCCAATAAGGGGTGTCACTGGGGCATATGCTTATTGGGCCAGTATTTAGTATTTATTAGGATTCCCAATTAACTTCTGCCGAGGCAGCAGCTACTCTTCCTGGGGTCCAAGCAGAAAACAACACAACAAATAAAATACATAATATACGTAAATATACATAGCACTACATTTACATTACTTTACAATTTAGCCATTCAGCAGACGCTCCCATCCAGAGCGACCTACAGAGTGGATTCATCTTAAGATAGCCAAGCTGAGACAACCATATATCACAGTCGTATCCCAAGCACGTATCACATACAAAATGAATAAAAATGTCTGTCTCTCCACAGTCCCAGAGTAAGGTGTTCTTTTTATCATATTTTTGACTCTAGCTTGAGTTACATGAGGTGGCAAATAGTTCCATTTATATAGCTCTATTTAATACTGTGTGCTTCCCAGCCTCTGTTCTGGACCTGGGGACTGTGAAGAGACATCTGTTTGCATGTCTTGTGTGAAACAGACCGTTGGGTACCTTCTACACATCACACAAAAAAACAATAGTGATGCAGTCAATCAATCCTCAATTTTGAGGCAGGATAGATTGACATGAATTTAATTGACATTCGCCTTCCATGTAACTGCATTTGCCCTCCATGTAAGTGCAATATGTGCTGCTCTGTTTTGGACCAACTGCAATTTGCCTGTGTTTTTTTTGTTTGTTGTTGCGGCACCTGACCACACAACTGGACAGTAGTCCAGGTTCAACAAAACTAGGGCCTGTAGGACATGTCTGGTTAACTGAGATATCAAGAAAGCAGAGCAAAGCCTTATCATGGACAGTTACCCATTCTAAAACTGACTGGAACTCTATGTTAAGGGTGTCAGTTATTTATTTTACTGTTGCAGCCAACGTTTATACTGTTGAGTTGTCAGCGTACATTTACATACAGGATTTATTCAAGGTCAGTTTAAGGTCATTACTAAACACAGAAAATAATGGTCCAAGCTGGCTGCCCTGCGGTACACCACACTAAACCGAATTTGCATTAGAGATGCTTCCATTAAATAAAACCTGTGTTCTATTGGCATAGCCGCAGGAAGTAGGGGTGCTGAGTTGCTGCTGAATCCCTCTACAATTTTTTATTGTTGTTTTCTCACAAAAGTAATGGGTCTTTACTTGTCCTGTATTAGCAGACCAATATGGTCTTCTGTAGCACAGACAAAAACAATATATTTTTTTAAAGATCGCTGTACCGTGAACCAAGAGGTTGTGAGTTCAAATTACAAGTGAAGACATGTTGAATAACAATTACTGTATACATGAACATGCAATCATGTGTGTCAAATATGTAAGTTAAAAAGTGCAATAACCTGCCCAGGGACTGCGGTTGAAAATTAGCCGGCTGGCTAAAACCGGCACTTTTACTGAAATGTTGATTAATGTGCACGGTTCCTGTAAAAATAAAATGAACTCAAACTCAAAACACTAAAAGCACTGTTCCCTAACCTTGCCAACAAAGAGCTATGAATGAGGGGCCTCCCGGGTGGTGCAGTGGTCTAGGGCACTGCATCGCAGCGCTAGCTGTGCCACCAGAGATTCTGGGTTCGCACCCAGCCTCTTTCGAACTTCGCCTAGTCCGTACAGGAGGTAGCGATGAGACAAGATAGTAATTACTTTCTTTTTTAAAATGGCACCATTTTGGGGGGGGGCACAAATGTTCCCATGAAACATGTCTAAAATATTCATAGATTTTGTTCTGAGAACATGACAAACATGTTTTGTGTATGTTTTATTTGACATTTTAAACTGTTTGGATCCTGGATGCTGATTGGATGAGCAGCGTTCCAAGCCTTGCTTTATTGGCCTGCTATCGCGTCGGTCTGAACCACGCCATTTACCTGTGACTGCATTCATGATGCAACACTGCCTCTTGTGCCATATTGCTTAGTTAAGGGAATGGTCTCTTGGAAACATTCCTTGCACATCATGGGAACATTCACGGGAACATTCCTATGAGCACAAGAATTAATGACCTAATATGCAGTGGTGTAAAAATACTTTAAAGTACGACTTAATTAGTTTTTTGTGGTATCTGTACTTAACTTTACTATTTATATTTATGGAAACTTTTACTTCACTACATTCCTCAAGAAAATAATGTACCTTTTACTCCATACATTTTCCATACATTTTCCCTGACACCCAAAAGTACTACATTTTGACAGGAAAATGGTCCAATTCGCACACTTATCAAGAGAACATCCTTGGTCATCTCTACTGTCTCTGATCTGGCGGACTCACTAAACACAAATGCTTTGTTTTTAAATTATGTCCCTCTCAGGGGGTTGGGGAGTTACGGGGAGGGGGGACCACCTGGCTGCGGAGTGGAGACTGGAGACTAGCTCCGAGATGCGCTGTGTACATTTCACACAGCTGGGGAGGGAGAAATGAGACTGCTGCTGCAGCACACAGGGCGGCCGCCAGTGCGTATGAGTCCAATAAGAAGAAATCGAAAGCCCTGGTGTCTGCAGTACCATAGTGGGAAGACAAGTAACTCAAGCAGATTATACTTGTTTAATATCACCATTTGCTTGCTTACTCAATAAGACCATGTATTGACATTTCAGGTTGAACCATTTTTCTCTACAGAGATGATTGCAGACATTTTTCACCACAAATTCTCACGATTTAGCAGTTAGTGTGCCAATGATGAACACAGTTGCGTTTCTGATGCGTTGTCGCTGTGTGTTCTCTTGTCCCTGCAGTTGACCAACCTGAACCTGACTAACAGGGTGCTGAGCAGAGGGGCCATCACCCTGACCCCAGCAGTGCGGCATGGTCATGGGACTGGAGCTGTGACCCAGCGGCCTGTCAGGGCTGTCCACTCTGACACAGGGCCCATCCACAGCACTACTGGGTGAGTCAACCACATACACCCCAACAGACACCTTCCTAAAGAGTTGCACAATGCTCACATGCAACAACGTAATGCATTTATACTGACCCACGTGCAGGAAATTCCCTTGACCATCACTTATGTCCATTGGTTCATTGCGCTACTCTGTTCATGTACTGATAACGACTGTTTATGAGATGGAGTCAAGGGTCTGTTTGGAATGAGATGATTAGTTATATACAGTACCACTGATACTACATTGGTTGTACAATGAGAAATGATGTGGGATTAAATGCAGTCTTGAATCTAGGCGGGGTGACTGTCTGTAATACCCCTTGATTGTCACCAGTATACCATCCATTTGTCCATTTGTCATGCACTACACCTCAGTTCCCTTATAAGACCTCTCGTGTTGCTTTGGGCAAAATATTACCATTGTGCTTCACCAGTGGTATTTTAACTCCCCAAAGGCTGTGGAGAGGGAATGGTGCGTTGCAATCTCAACGAGGTTCACTGCCAAAGTAAACAGCAATTCCTCTCCTCAGAGAGACTGGAGTCTGAGATGCTGGGCAGTTGTATACAGCCATTCAGAGCAGCAGGTTGAGTGTGGCGCTAGGGCAGTGGAGGCCTCATTAAGAATAATCAGAACTGTTTTTACAGACCTCCTCCTGTGGTCTAGTCTGTACTGCATCCACTACACTACATAGTCACTATTTTTATGTCGCTCTGACGGTCAACGGTAACTTGTATTACCAACTTTTGGAGCATTGGAAATGGTGTGCTCTCTTTTTTTCTACCAGTTTAAGCCCTTATAGTGATGGATGTTGCAACCCCTCTGGGAGTTGGAACATCTCTGATCAGTGGCTTGAACAGTCATTTTTGATGAAATGCATCACTGCCATGAATATAATGCACAGGTCTGGCACTTTCTTTTCTTAACCCCACGTGCCACCTGTTTTTACAGAGGCGGCTTGGATACCATTCGTCATTTTGGAGAGGACTCTCCAAGTGTGTATCTTGAGTGTGCATTTCAAAGGTCTATCCTTAATGCGGATGCCTTTCTCTTGGTCTCCCTTCTAAAGCTTGCCTGTGAGAGGTTCACACGAGCTGTGCTCAACCTCATGAGAGGCTTTTAGTGGGACTATGCTAAGAGCCTTCACATCGGGGCAAATTAACATTTTGAGGATTTTCTGTATAAGCGACATTGGACAATTTTTATAGATGCTTTAGTTTGTGGTAGCCTATTTGGTCACAGTCAATAAATACTCAAGCCAGGTTTAATGGTCTCTGAAGAATCTTTAAATTGAAGACTGAGTTTTTGGAAAAGTATTTTCAACTTCTGGGCTTAATGGGGTATTTCAATGTAGGCCTTTGACAAACAAAATGCTTATTTTGAAGCCTTTTAATTGTGCTTTGTGAGGCTAGCTGTGGAGTTAGCTGATAGCTGCCTGGAGTGTGTGAAGCATGCTGGCAGCCTAATACATTGCATTGGATAAGTGGGGGCAGAGTCAACAGTAAGTCTGCCACATAGCCAGTCTGCTCCAACCCTCTTCTCTGCAACCATGCTTTCTCCCTCACATAGGCCAATGCAGACTGCAGAGAGGGAGAGGGGAAGAGAAAAGTGAGCACATGGACACTGTGAATATGTGTGCCAGACTGCGTCACGTGAGTTAAGGGGGGGGGGGGTTCAACCTCTGCTGGATGCTGCTTCTGGAAGAGGTGGCCGAGCAAGGTTTAAGCATACATGGTTGCTCTCTCTATTTTTACAGTGATATGTGAGTGACAATGTCTCAGACAGTTTGGCCCTGATCTCCTGTTCTCTGTTTTTCCAGTCCAGCCCTTCCTTATGTATGGAACTGTGTGGGAATTCCTGGAATGTCTGGCCTTTTCCCTTTTTAAAATGTTTTTATTTCCACAAATGGAGGAAGATGCATTCTATTAAATGTATCATCTCAAACAGTAGTTGTATGGAGGGAGACAGACGTTAACTTTTACATTTCACATTTTAAATGTAGCCTAATTGTTATGACCTTGATGGATTATCCTCCTTTCTATTGTAAGTCCAAAACAGAAGATGGCGCCGTACTGTATGGCAGCCATTTTGCAAGCTCCAACCCAACTTTTCTATTTTGTAATCTTTTTGCGTTTTATTTTTAATTTCCACAAAATCTATCCGCTATAATTTCTTATAACAGACAAACTTTTGAACATCAGATCTGCAGTTACTTGCCTCAATTCTGGCTTCAACTTTGACTCATCTGCCCTGGGCTCTTTCTGTAACTGACCCAATTTTCGGGGTAACCAAGAGGAAATGCCGGCGTTGGAGACAAGAATGGGGGAGTCCAGGCGAGATTAAGGCGAGGGGAAAACCAGCCACCTCTTCCCTTCATTCTATTGGCCATTGCCATCCTATAATTAAATGGTTGACCTCTGTTCGTGGATTTGCTACCAATGGGACTCTCGTAACTGCAATATTCACTGCTTTTCTGAAACATGGCTTTAGACAAGATACTACCCATGGCTATCCAATTCGATTCTCCATTCACAGAGCAGACAGAACAGTAGAGTCAGGGAAATTGAAGGCGGAGGGTTTTGCCTCTTCATCAAAAACAAATGGTGTGTTGACTCGAGCACAGTGGAAGTCTCGACCCATTGTTCACCCGTCTTGGAATACCTGATGGTCAAATGCTGACCCTTCTACATCCTGGGGGAGTTTTCACCTGTTATTACAACTGTTGTATACATTACACTCAGGATAAGACAAATAACAAGTTCGCACTGTACGAGGCTATAAACAAGCAGGAAAACTTGCACCTGGAGGCTGCTTTTCTTGTTGCCGGCGATTTTTAATTCCACATCATTGAGACACATTTTTAAAAATTTTACCTTTATTTAACTAGGCAAGTCAGATAACAACAAATTCTTAATTACAATGACAGCCTACGAACAGTGGGTTAACTGACTTGTTCAGGGGCAGAACGACAGAGTTTTACTTTGTCAGCTTGGGGATTTGATCTAGCAACCATTCGGTTACTGGCCCAATGTTCTAACCACTAGACTACCTGCCACAACATGATGTCAAACTTCCATCAACACGTCTCCTTCGCCATTACTCTACCCACAAGCAAGCATACAGGGCCCTCACTCATCCCCATTCGGCAAATCAGATCATGACTCTGTACTCCTTCTTCCGGTTTATAAGCGGAAGCTCAAACAGGAAGTACCGGTGACTCTTCCCGGTTGAGAAATGGTCATCAGAATCCGAGATTATGCTACAGGACTGCTTTGCTAGTGCTAATTGAAATATGTTCAGACACTCCACCAATAACATCGAGTTAACCACCTCTGTCACTGGCTTCATTAGGAAATACATCTGCGACGTTGTCCCCACAGTTTTCTTTATTTAATTTCACCTTTATTTAGCCAGGTAGGCAAGTGGAATTGGCTTTGGGGGTGACTAGAGAGATATACCTGCAGGAGCGCCTGCTACGGGTGGGTGCTGCTAAGGTGACCAGTGAGCTGAGAAGGCGCGGCATTACCTATCAGAGACTTGTAGATGACCTGAAGCCAGTGGGTTTGGTGACGAGTATGAAGCGAGGTCCAGCCGACGAGAGTGTACAGGTCACAGTGGTGGGTAGTATATGGGGCTTTGGTGACAAAACGGATGGCACTGTGATAGACTGCATGTGTTGGGGGCTATTTTGTAAATGGCATCGTCGAGGATCGGTATGGTCAATTTTACGAGGGTATGTTGGCAGCATGAGTGAAGGATGCTGAACCACAGTGAAGGTTAACACCGAGGTTTCCGCTACACTAAAGGACAGGGCTGCTGCACACACAGCTATCAAATACAACCCTGAGGTTACCGCTGAGGACAAGAACAAGAAGTCCCACTACGACCTCCGCACAGTCATCAAACGAGCAAAAGGACAATATAGGAATAAGGAGGAATCATATTACCAGCTCCGCCGCCCCTGCCGCATGTGGCAGGATCTACTGTCCATCACAGATTACAAAGGAAGACCAAGTCATGATATGCCTAACGTTTCCTCTCTACCAGACGAACTCGATGCATTTAATACATGCTTCAACAACATTGTGTCGTGTGTGAGGGCCCTCACTGACCCAGTGAACTGGGTGATCTCGCTCTCTAAGGCCGAAGTGACTAAGGTCTTTAATCAGATCAACACTCGCTAGGCCGCTGGGCCGGACGTTATTCCAGAGCGCGTTCTCAGAGCATGCGCAGAACAGCATATTCACGGTCATTTTCAACTTCTCCTTGTCCCAGTTTGTAATCCCTACATGTTGGGTTGACCACCATCATTCCTGTTCCTAAGAACTCGAAGGCTTCATGCCACAATGACTACCGTCCTGTAGCACTCACATCTGTAATCATAAAGTGCTTTGAAAGGTTTCCTATGGCACACATCAACTCCATCCTAGACCCACTCCAATTTGCATACCGCCCCACAGATCCATAGACGTCACAATCTGAATTGCATTCCACCCTGCCCTCACCCACCTAGATAAGAGGAATGCCTATGTGAGAATGCTGTTCATTGACTACAGCTCAGCTTTCACGCCCCACATCGACTGGGCTGCAGTGGAGCGGGTCGAGAGCTTCAAGGTCCTCAGTGTCCAAATCACTAAAGACTTACAATGGTCCACACACACATGGACAGTTGTTAACAAGTTACAAAGTTGCGCCTATTCCCCCTCGGGAGGTTAAAAATCCTCAAAGTTCTACAGCTGCACCTTTGAGCATCTTGACTGGCTGCAACACTGCTTGGTATGGCAACCGCACCGCCCTTGATCGCATGGCGCTACAGAGGGTAATGCGGACAGCCCAGTCCATCACTGGGGCCGAACTTCCTGCCTTCCAGGACCTCTATATCAGGTGGTGCAAAAGGATGGCCCGGAAAATTGTTAGACTCCAGCCACCCAAGCCATAGACTCTTCTCTCTGCTTCCCCACAGCAAGCGGTACTTGTGCATCAAGTCTGACACCAACAGGCTCCTGAACAGCTTATATTCCCAAGACTGCTAATAGCTAACCAAATAGCTACACAGACTGAGTTGACCCTTGTATTTTATTTATGCACACTCACTTGTGCATGTGACATTTAAACTTTAAGTACTTTTATCTTATCTACAGTACTTTCTCCTTTTTGATCCCAGTTCATGTGAGGACTATTATTCTACTTTTTAACTGGAAATCCCCTGAGGTAAATTCATAAAATACTGTTCTTGAGTGCACTAAAGTATGTTGCCACTTAGGAGCTCTGCTGCTAATACTTCATAACAGAGATTTTGATGAGATCCTTCACCTCGTCACAGGACAGCTCCGGTAAAAATGATCCCTTTGTCAGAAGGTTCTCCTGTTAAGAACGTGCCATCCATCACTTTCTCTCTGTTACTTTCCGCACCAACACAAACCCCAACATTTTTTCCACCCCATTACCCGCAACCGTAAATTTGGCGTAGGGATCTTAGAAAGCGGTGTAACATCGTTGATGAGATATTAGGATAAATTATCTTGATTTTGACTTCGAGTGCTGTTTCTTTCATGTAGGATTTCCTGAGCCCCCTACAACTGGGGCCGGTGGTCTGTGCCAAACATACTGAAACTGTTAAGCACGCTGGCTCTTTAAGCAGCAACCACAGGGGTGAAGCATGATGGGTTTCAAAGAGTAGCTTGGCCCTTTGATGTGCCGACATGCTGCCAGGTATGCTGCCTCAGCACTCTGAAACACACAGAGAGAGAGAGAGAGAGAGACGCTGCTTCTCCACTGTCAACCTGGAGCAGGGGGCGGCTGGCTACACTCACTTTCATAAACACCATTATACTATTACTATATAGACACCTCTGTTGTCAGGAGTAACGCTTGACTTCCCGATACTTTGTTTTTTGAATTGTCCCAAACCGCATCATTGATGTGAAATTGTTTGATTTCTCATAGGCATTAATTTGACCTTCTAAAAGTCTCTAACATTTTTTTATTTATCTAACTAGGCAAGTCAGTTTGAAGAACAAATTCTTATTTACAATGACAGCCAAACCCAGGCAACACTGGGCCAATTGTGCGCCACCCTATGGCCGAATGTGATGCAGCCTGGATTTGAACCAGGTACTACAGTGAAGCCTCTTGCACTGAGATGCAGTGTCTTAGACCACTGCGCCATTCGGGAGCCCAAAACATCAGGGTTTTATCATTAGCTCTCTTTTGCTAGTTTAGGACAAGCCTATAAAAGAAGGCCAGATTGCTTAGTCTCTGTATTTTACTAATTTTACCCGATCCTGAATCGAACAATTGGCTCAGGTAAGAATTCATTTCCAGTAAGTTTTTGGGTAACAATAGCTGTGGTTTGAAATTGTGATTGAGCACCACAATTGTGTATTTAGGGTTGTAATACGTCATGGTTGGCACATTCTACTCCCCTCAGTGAGGAGAACACTAATGTCTCGCTCTACCTTGGCACCCAAACTCTCTCTCCACTGTTACCTCCATCTCTGTCTTCATATCCAAATCAAATCAAATTGATTTATATAGCCCTACATACATCAGCTGATATCACAAAGTGCTGTACAGAAACCCAGCCTAAAACCCCAAACAGCAAGCAATGAAGGTGTAGAAGCACGGTGGCAAGGGAAAACTCCCTAGAAAGGCCAAAACCTAGGAAGAAACCTAGAGAGGAACCAGGCTATGAGGGGTGGCCAGTCCTCTTCTGGCTGTGCCGGGTGGAGATTTTAACAGAACATGGCCAAGATGTTCAAATGTTCATAAATGACCAGCATGGTCAAATAATAATAATCACCGGCAGAACAGTTGAAACTGGAGCAGCAGCACAGCCAGGTGGACTGGGGACAGCAAGGAGTCATCATGTCATGTAGTCCTGAGGCAAGGTCCTAGGGCTCAAGTCCTCAGAGAGAGAGAAAGAAAGAGAGAATTAGAGAGAGCATACTTAAATTCACACAGGACACCGGATAGATATAAAAAACTGACCCTTGCCCCCCGACACATAAACTACTGCAGCATAAATACTGGAGGCTGAGACAGGAGGGGTCAGGAGACACTGTGGCCCCATCCGATGACACCCCCGGACAGGGCCAAACAGGAAGGATATAACCCCACCCACTTTGCCAAAGCACAGCCCCCACACCACTAGAGGGATATCTTCAACCACCAACTTACCATCCTGAGACAAGGCCGAGTATAGCCCACAAAGATCTCCGCCACGGCACAACCCAGGGGGGGGGGGGGTGTGTGACTCAGTGACTCAACCCACTCAAGTGACGCACCCCTCCTAGGGATGGTATGAAAGATCCCTAATAAGCCAGTGACTCAGCCCCTGTAATGGGGTTAGAGGCAAAGAATCCGAGTGGAAAAGGGGAACCGGCCAGGCAGAGACAGCAAGGCCGGTTCGTTGCTCCAGAGCCTTTCCGTTCACCTTCACAATCCTGGGCCAGACTACACTCAATCATATGACCCACTGAAGAGATGAGTCTTCAGTAAAGACTTAAAGGTTGAGACCGAGTTTGCGTCTCTCACATGGTTAGGCAGGCCATTCCATAAAAATGGAGTTCTATAGGAGGAAGCCCTGCCTCCAGCTGTTTGCTTAGAAATTCTAGGGACAATTAGGAGGTCTGCGCCTTGTGACCGTAGCGTACGTGTAGGTATGTACGGCAGGACCAAATCAGAGAGATAGGTAGGAGCAAGCCCAGTAAAACCTTGAAATCAGCCCTTGCCTTGACAGGAAGCCAGTGTAGGGAGGCTAGCACTGGAGTAATATGATCAAATGTTTTGGTTCTAGTCAGGATTCTAGCAGCCGTATTTAGCAATAACTGAAGTTTATTTAGTGCTTTATCCGGGTAGCCGGAAAGTAGAGCATTGCAGTAGTCTAACCTAGAAGTGACAAAAGCATGGATTAATTTTTCTGCATAATTTCAGGACAGAAAGTTTCTGATTTTTGCAATGTTACGTAGATGAAAAAAAGCTGTCCTTGAAACAGTCTTGATATGTTCTTCAAAAGAGAGATCAGGGTCCAGAGTAACGCCGAGGTCCTTCAGTTTTATTTGAGACGACTGTACAACCATTAAGATTGATTGTCAGATTCAACAGAAGATCTCTTTTTCTTGGGACCTAGAACAAGCATCTCTGTTTTGTCCGAATTTAAAAGTAGAAAGTTTGCAGCCATCCACTTCCTTATGTCTGAAACACATGATTCTAGCGAGGGCAATTTTGGGGCTTCACCATGTTTCATTGAAATGTACAGCTGTGTCATCCACATAGCAGTGAAAGTTAACATTATGTTTTCGAATGACATCCCCAAGAGGTAAAATATATAGTGAAAACAATAGTGGTCCTAAAACGGAACCTTGAGGAACACCGAAATTTACAGTTGATTTGTCAGAGGATAAACCATTCACAGGGACAAACTGATATCTTTCCGACAGATAAGATCTAAACCAGGCCAGAACTTGTCCGTGTAGACCAATTTGGGTTTCCAATCTCTCCAAAATAATGTGGTGATCGATGATATCAAAAGCAGCACTAAGGTCTAGGAGCACGAGGACAGATGCAGAGCCTCGGTCTGATGCCATTAAAAGGTCATTTACCACCTTCACAAGTGCAGTCTCAGTGCTATGATGGGGTCTAAAACCAGACTGAAGCATTTTGTATACATTGTTTGTCTTCAGGAAGGCAGTGTGTTGCTGCGCAACAGCCTTTTCTAAAACTTTTGAGAGGAATGGAAGATTCGATATAGGCCGATAGTTTTTTATATTTTCTGGGTCAAGGTTTGGCTTTTTCAAGAGCGGCTTTATTACTGCCACTTTTAGTGAGTTTGGTACACGTCCGGTGGATAGAGAGCCGTTTATTATGTTCAACATAGGAGGGCCAAGCACAGGAAGCAGCTCTTTCAGTAGTTTAGTTGGAATAGGGTCCAGTATGCAGCTTGAAGGTTTATATACCATGATTATTTTCATCATTGTGTCAAGAGATATAGTACTAAAACACTTGAGTGTCTCTCTTGATCCTAGGGCCTGGCAGAGTTGTGCAGACTCAGGACAACTGAGCTTTGAAGGAATACGCAGATTTAAAGAGGAGTTCGTAATTTGCTTTCTAATAATCATTATCTTTTCCTCAAAGAAGTTCATGAATGTATTACTGCTGAAGTGAAAGCCATCCTCTCTTGGGGAAGGCTGCTTTTTAGTTAGCTTTGCGACAGTATCAAAAAGGAATTTCGGATTGTTCTTATTTTCCTCAATTAAGTTGGAAAAATAGGATGATCGAGCAGCAGTAAGGGCTCTTCGATACTGCACGGTACTGTCTTTCCAAGCTAGTCGGAAGACTTCCAGTTTGGTGTGGTGCCATTTCCGTTCCAATTTTCTGGAGACTTGCTTCCAAATAACCACAGGGCCACCATTTCTGATTCTGCAGTACTCAAGAATCGCTCAGACCCTGGTCACCGCAACACACATACTGGTATTTTTGGTTTTGTTCAATATTTTGTCAGACTGTTGTTTTACTTGGTCGGATGTTGTCGCAGCATTTAATTCCAGTACATTTTGTGACTGTCCATTTGCAGAGCCTATTTGGCTCCCCAGAAAACTCAGGGAAACTTAAAAATGAATGGGGCAAAAAAGGTTTGATATCTTCCTCCTTTCAATAAAAAGCTTCTTTTTTTCACCTCAATTGGACCCAGATGTAGTGCTGGTAGTAAGGTATCCCCTTAGGCAGGGGAGAGAGAAATTCCAACCTGGGATAAGGGGACCATGTTAATGAGTTGACATCGACACCCTAGTAACATCCCTTCCCCCCTCAACAGGCAGTATGGACTAAAACCCTCTCCCCCCCATTTCAGTCACACACATGAGAGATGGACTTATGCACTGCACTCACACTGAACCCATCCACCAGCTCTCTGCTTCTCAACATTGTAGGCTCCAGTACTCTGTGTTTCATAGTTATCATATCAATGCCCCTCTAGATGGAGGACAAGGGGGAGAAAATACAGTACCAAAGTTTGGACACACCTACCCAGGGTTTTTTCTTTATTTTTTACTATATTCTACATTGTAGAATAATAGTGAAGACATCAAAACTATGAAATAAGTATGGAATCATGTTTAACACTTTTTTGGTTACTACATGTATTTTACCTATTTGGAAAAGACCAAGTCCATATTATGGCAAGAACAGCTCAAATAAGCAAAGAGAAACGACCGTCCGTCATTACCTTAAGACATGAAGGTTAGTCAATCCGTAAAATTTCAAGAACTTTGAAAGTTTCTTCAAGTGCAGTCAGCAAAACCATCAAGCTCTTTGATGAAACTGGCTCTCATGAGGACTGGAGGAATGGAAGACCCAGAGTTACCTCTGCTGCAGAGGATAAGTTCATTAGAGTTAACTGCACCTTGCAGCCCAAATAAATGCTTCACAGAGTTCAAGTAACAGACACATCTCAACAGCAACTGTTCAGAGGAGACTTTGTGAATCAGGCCTTCGTGGTCAAATTGCTGCTAAGAAACCACTACTAAAGGAACACGAGCAATGGAAATTTTGTCTGAGTCCAAAATTGAGATTTTTCGTTCCAACCGCCGTGTTTTTGTGAGACATCGAGTAGGTGAGCGGATCGCATGTGTGGTTTCCACCGTGAAGCATGGAGGAGGTGTGATGGTGTGGGGGTGCTTTGCTGGTGACACTGTAGGTGATTTATTTAGAATTCAAGGCACACTTAACCAGCATGGCTACCACAGCATTCTGCAGCGATACACTATCCCATCTGGTTTGCGCTTAGTGGGACCATCATTTGTTTTTTCAACAGGACAATGAGCCAACACCCTCCAGGCTATGTAAGGGCTATTTGACCAAGGAGGATAGTGATGGAGTGCTGCATCAGATGACCTGGCCTCCACAAATACCCAACCTCAACACAGTTGATCGTTTGGGATGAGTTAGACTGCGGAGTGAAGGAAAAGCAGACAACAAGTGCTAAGCATAGACTCCTTCAAGACTGTTAGAAAGACTGCTAGAAAAGCATTCCAGGTGAATTTGGTTGAGAGAATGCCAAAAGTGTGCAAAGCTGTCATCAAGGGTGGTTAAAATCTGAAATATATTTTGATTGGTTTAACACTTTTTTTTGGGTTGCTACATGATTCCATTTGTGTTATTTCATAGTTTTGATGTCTTCACTATTATTCTACCATGTAGAAAATAGTAAAAATAAAGAAAAACCCTTGAATGAGTAGGTGTGTCCAACATTTTGACTGGTGCTGGAAATACCCCTGAACCCCTGAACCTGATGTCCACATTGACCAGCTAGGCCAGGATTTGGAGGTATGGTGGGCTGAAGCAGCATGATGTCATTTCATAACGGCCTTTTTCCCACATTCGGCGCTGAGTTAGATTGATGCTGCACATGTGCTCAGCTCACACTGCTGTGTTATTGTAAGTCATATCAGCATATTACAGTACAGTGAGTTCAGCAGGGTTCACACTGACACCCACATGCTGCAGGCAGGCAGAGCAGGCTCCAGGCTGCTACAACTGCACACATGTACTGTACCAGTGATGGGAAACTCAGATGTGCCAGTTTTTTTCCCCCTTTCCTATTTGTTATTTATTGTGCTGGAATTGAATGGCCAGGAACTGAGGCCCCTGATGTGGGACTCAGAGGATTTGTGATTTGGCCTCCCATGTAGCTCAAGTGGAGAGATATTGGTAAAGACTAACTGAAGCATACTGTACTTGGAATAGTTTTGGGGGAAAATGCTTAAATACAAAAAAATGGAGGCGAAACCATCCATCAGGGTTTTGTTTTGTCTTGTGGTTATTTGGACTCTGTTGTCTTAAAGGGTTCACAGACAGACCTTTGTTAGCAGAAGAGGGTGAAAAAAGTTTCAATGGCTCTGGGTCACACCAGTTGTTTTTGCAATATTACATGCCATTACGTGAAATGAGCGGGCGGATAGCGCGTTCACATGACTTTCAGATCCCTTGTGTCTTTGTTTGGCTACGCCGGACGGGAATATTTTTCATGTAGCCTGTGTGAGCGACACTGGATTATTTTCCCGCAGCGTGCATTGTTATTCAAGATTAATTGAATTCTAATTTTAGACCTTATCTCAGTTCTGTTCTAAAAATGTCCTGGTGAATTGTGTTATTTCAAGTCTGATAATATTTTATTTAACTTTTACTGTATACAAATGTTATTACAATGTTATCTATGTTTCTTACATAAAAAAACATAAGCCTGTCATGAACTAGCACTTGACTATTCCCCCCCCCCCCTCCCATTGCTTTAGATGGGGTCAAAAAGGCTGAAAGGCTTAGTCCTAGTGAAAGATAATCCAGTTACAAATGTGTGGAGCCGTTCAAAGGTTGGCTTTCCAGGTTGTGGCTTTGTGATGTGGATGGAACGTGATGCACTGAGAGCCCTGAGGCGGGAGAGGTTTCAATGTTTTCTAAGTGCCCCATGTTTGCCACGGGTCGGCTCTCTGCTTTGCCTCTTTGATTGGTCAGTTTTGACAGGAGGGCATCTGGGTGCAGCGGCTGGGGTGCCGCACGCTGTCTAGTCCCCTTTACTTGTTGTTCAGTCTTACTACTCAACATGTGGAGGGAAATAGGCTATGAGCTAACACTACATTTCAGTCTTGGTTGCATAGTCAAGTGACTGATGATGAGATGGTAGGCCTAAATACTTACATGGCTCCCCACTGCTGTTATTTCTGTTCCACTGCTGTCTGAGCCTAACCTTTTGCATCAGTAAAAGCTAGATGCTCAGTTCTTAATTTATCAAGCATACAGTACACATTAACTTTGGAACTATTTTGATCTAATTTCTTTTGCTCCCATAGCCCCAGGGCGCCGAGAGATGAGGAGGGTCTTTGGGATGGGGAGACCCAGAGTGCCTACAACCTGGTGAGAGGCGTCGGCCCCCAGCAGCGCTACCAGCCCATCCCAGGCAGCTACCAGCTCCAGTTCGCCATCCAGCAGCTGCAGCAGCAGAAGTTCCAGTCCCGCCAACTGCTTGACCAGAGTCGCACCCGCCACCAGGTCAGTGAGCTGCAGTCCACAATACCACAGACCGAACTGTAGGGTAAATGTGGCTGTGGAGTTTAGAGAAAAATATCACTGCTATGTAGTTCTGGTTGCCTTGGAACTATTCAGCCCAACGAAATGAGAACCATGCCTTCCTGTAAACCACAGGCTGAATGTGGAGAACCTCATGTTCAGGTAGACCCAGACTAGAAACCCTGCAAGACTGTATATACAGTGTGGTGAGAGTGTATTAGAAACGCTCCTTCTCTCACTGGCTGAAAGTTGCACACAATCCAATCCTTGGAACCAGTGTTCAGCTTTATGTCAAAACCATTTTACAGACTTTTTGTGATTTTCTCTGATTGGGGTTCAGAGAAACACTAGAAGTTGCAATTCTCCCTTTCCATCCCTTGATCTTTCCCTCTTACTCAAATAAAGCATAGATGTAAACACTTAGTAGGGTATTTGAGTGCTATTGAATTATAAATCAGGAAAACCCTCATCTCTTTTTGTCTGGGCAATATCAACTGCTTGTTTTTGTTAAGCAATGGGGATACTCTCCAAAAGCTCCCCCATCACCCGTAGAGGAAAGCCTTGATGTTTGTGCTTGCAAAGTTATTCTGGGAATTTCTCCTCCAACCGCCGAACAAAATGGTGTCCAGTGGGAACATCCTCACAGGGAGCTCGTTTCTTGAAAGCAAACATGAATTCTCACACCAAGCGAACTCTTTGTTCTACTGAGTCTGTGCTTATATTGGAAGGTAAGTGATCAAGGCTGGCTGCCCACAAGGGCTCCGGCGTGGCAATGCCACTGATTCTACACTGAATAAGAAGCCTAATCCCATCATTCACAGCTCATATCAGATTCTACATTCATTTTGTTCCCATTACAATGCTGAAACTGATTTCTGAGGCATAACTTTTCTAAACCGTTATAGTTACAAAACCTTTTAGTCTTGCTTGACTAGTCGTGACATATGCGATTTCTGCCATTGCTGAATGAGATTAAACTGAATGCCTTGGGTTACTTGACACTATATATAATTTTGAAACTGGAAAAAAAAAACGCATTGGTTCTTGGTTTGCTTTGAAAGGAGATCTGGACAGGAAATCTGTGTTTATTCTTCTTGCAGCATTTGTTGTAGAGCCGTTCTATGAATGGAGGCTGGGGAGAGACTAGAGGTATATTTTCTGGGTGATTTAAATATTGACTGGCTTTCATCAAGCTGCCCACTCTAGAAAATGCTTCAAACTGTAACCAGTGCCTGCAACCTGGTGCAGGTTATCAGTCAACCTACCAGGGTAGTTGCAAACAGCACAGGGATGAAATCATCAACATGTATTGATCACATCTTTACTAATGCTGCAGACATGTGCTTGAAAGCAGTATCCAGACCCATTGAATGTAGTGATCACAATATAGTAGCCATATCTCGGAAAACCAAAGTTCCAAAGGCTGGGCCTAATATAGTGTATAAGAGGTCATACAATAAGTTTTGTAGTGATTCCTATGTTGTTGATGTAAATAATATTGCACTAGACACATTTATGAAATTGCTCATTCCAGTTATTAAAACCTGTTATGGCTGCTGTCCCTGTACAGGGACCAACACCAGGGGAAATTTCAGAGTGACAACTAAAAATACAATTTCGTAACATTAAACATTCTTGAAAATGCATGTGTCTTACACCCTTCAAAAGATTAGAATCTTGGTAATCAAACTATGTTTTCCAATTTAAAATAGCTATTACAGAGAACAAATCCCATGCTTTTGTTTGAGAAGAGCAATCAAGAACAGAAACATTTTCCGCCATGACAGTTTTTACACATTTACATCTGAAGGTAAAATTATGACTTACATTCTGATATCTTGCTCTTATTTCTCTTCCTGAGTATCCCATTGATCAAATGAAGTGCCGTTTTCTTTGATAAAATCCATTTTTATAGCCTAAATCTAAACATTTTGTAAACTATTTGTGCAGTGAATTCCATCTCTATCAATTTTTTACGGAGCATTCGGTGTGATTCGCCCATGTAAACAATCGTTTACATAGTCATGGTGGGTGTCGGTGCATTCCTATGGGTGTTTGCAACACAGTCAAACAACGTTGTTTTTTTTGCGGGGACAATTGACCGAAGTGAGCTGATTTGAAGACAACGATAAATGACTACCTGACGCACCAATCATTTTAGCGAAGCTTCATTGATTGACTATATTTCTGCCCAATGACCACTGATCTTCTTGAAATCTAGCTGGGTAGATAGCCAATGAGCTGAGGTAAACGCCAGTATGTAATGGTTTGGGGTTGGACCACAATTCCTTTGTTGTAATCGCACACGCAGGGAACTCCATTTTCGCCTTGACGATCAGAGGGGTTGCTGTAAGGCTTTTTACGCGCAGCTGTATTTCGGAAAGTTGTAGTTTCAACGATTTCATTGAAGATATACTGGCGAATACTTCATGTAAAGCGAAGTCAAACTCTAAAGTGAAAGTGAGACAGATTTTTTGTTTGAGGAATCTTGGAGTGTTATCATTCAACCGAACTGAGGAGCTGTTTCTGCAAGGACAGGACGTACTTCTGGACGGGTAAGTGCTAATGCCGTTTTATGAAATATAAAAAAATATATATATATTATATATAAAAATTAAAAATAATATATATATATATATATATATATTTTTTGCAATGAAATGTGTAGTTTGTTTTTGTGTGTGTGTGTTGGTTTGTTTGGGTGTGTGTGTGTGTATGTGTGTATATATATATATATATATATATATATATATATATATATATATATATATATATATATACAGTGCCTTGCGAAAGTATTCGGCCCCCTTGAACTTTGCGACCTTTTGCCACATTTCAGGCTTCAAACATAAAGATATAAAACTGTATTTTTTTGTGAAGAATCAACAACAAGTGGGACACAATCATATAGTGGAACAACATTTATTGGATATTTCAAACTTTTTTTAACAAATCAAAAACTGAAAAATTGGGAGTGCAAAATTATTATTATTATTATTATATATATATACCCAACAATGGCCGGAGTTGAATGGAACACCTTAGTGACTGTTCCCTCTGCTCTATACAATCAATACATATCTGTTTATTTTATGTGATGATAAAAGTCTCATACAATACAAATATTTTTTAAATGTTTTCTTTCACAGTGACAGAAACTCCGACTTGGAGGCCCCGGTGCCAAGCTGCCCGCTCTATCTGTGCCCCCAGTGCTGTTCATATGCCACAGTTCATTACTGCAGGCATGACTGTGCCTCAGAGCCAAAAGGGCACAGCATGGAGGCGTCGTTGTGTTCTGTGTCGCATGAAATGCACCACTTGTTCAGTTTGCCTCTGCTTTACATCAGAAAGAGACTGCTATGGGACATGCCACAGGCAGCAAAATATTATGACGAGGACTTCCAAGGGGTGTGTACTGTTTTTTATTTTTTATATTTATTTTCTAATATTTTTTAAAACATTTTTTGTGTGTGTGTGTTAGAATTGCTTTTTGATATGTTGTATATAGTTATTTGCACTGCTGTATATAGTTATAGGTCATTTCACCAATTCGGCCACTTGGGTACATTTGGGCAACTTGTGTGGGACACCTGGGTGACTTCATGCTAAATGTCATGTAGCTCACCCATTCCTGAAGTTATCTGTCTCAAACTTTGCACACCTACAGTTGCCCTCTTGTGTTATCCATCAAAATGATCTCCAGCATCATATCTGACTGTGTGGCTATTCTAGTACATGTGAAAGATGATACTACAACAATAAAAAACAGAAAATGTATGCTCTTTCTTTCTCTTTTCTTCCACCAGATTTACTGTGTTATATTCTCCTACATTCAATTAACATTTCCACAAACTTCAGAATGTTTCAATTCAAATGATACCAAGCATATGCATATCCTTGCCTCTGGGGCTGAGCTACAGGCAGTTCGATTTGGGTATGTCTTCAGGCGGAAATTGAGAACAAAGGGTTGCAGCCATACAGTAGCCATATCTCGGAAAACCAAAGTTCCAAAGGCTGGGCCTAATATAGTGTATAAGAGGTCATACAATAAGTTTTGTAGTGATTCCTATGTTGTTGATGTAAAGAATATTGCACTAGACACATTTATGAAATTGCTCATTCCAGTTATTAATAAGCATGCACCCATTAAGAAAATGACTGTAAAAACGTTTCAATCCCAGTGGCTTGATGAGTAATTGAACAATTCTATGGTTGAGGGATGTGTCAAAAGCAATGGCAAATAAATGACACACACCAAGAAAAATGTATTTGTGTGGAGGTGCTGACTAACGGCGAATAAACTATTAAAATAGAGTTACCCAATAAATTACTGGGAGTTTATATATGGAGTGTGTGACTCTTTATTTTGATAGTATAAAGAATGATAGTAAAAAGCTTTGGAGCACCTTAAATTACATTTGAGAAAAAGGGCAAACTCTGCTCCATCATTCATTGAATCAGATGGCTCATTCATCACAAAACCAACTGATATTGCCAACTACTTTAATATTTTTTTATAGGCAAGATTAGCACATTTAGGCATGACATGCCAGCAACAAACACTATACATCCAAGTATATCCAAGTATATCTGACCAAATTATGAAAGAAAGGCATTGTAATTTTGAATTCCGTAATGTGAGTGTGGAAGGGGTAAAACAATTGTCTATCAACAATGACAAGCCACCGGGGTCTGACAACTCGAATGGAAAATTACTGAGGATAATAGCGGACGATATTGACAGTCCTATTTGCCATATTTAAAATGTAAGCCTACTAGACAGTGTGTGCCCCCATGCTTGGAGTGAAGCAAAAGTCATTCCGCTACTTAAGAATAGTAAAGCCCCCTTGGTCGGCTATTTGAGCCAGTAAATCAGCCTGTTATTAACCTTTTTAGTAAACTTTTCGAAAAAATTGTTTGACCAGATGCAATGCTATTTAACAGTAAACAAATTGACATCAGACTTTCAGCACACTTATAGGGAAGGACATTCAAAAAATGATTGAGGGCTGTTTTGGGGGCTGTTTTGTTAGACTTCAGTGCAGCTTTTGACATTATCGATCATAGTCTGCTGCTGGAAAAACTTGTGTTATGGCTTTACACCCCCTGCTATATTGGATAAAGAGTTACCTGTCTGACAGAACACAGAGGGTGTTCTTTAATGGAAATCTCTCCAACATAATCCAGGTAGAATCAGGAATTCCCCAGGACAGATGTCTAGGCCCCTTACTTTTAAAAATCTTTAACGACATGCCACTGACTTTAAGTGTCTATGTATGCGAATGACTCAACACTATACATGTCAGCTACTACAACAACTGAAGTGACTGCAACACTTAACAAAGAGCTGCAATTAATTTCAGAGTGGGTGGCAAGGAATAAGTTGGTCCTAAATATTTCTAAAACTAAAAGCATTGTATTTGGGACAAATCATGCACTAAACCATTAACCTCAACTAAATCTTCCAATAAATAATGTGGAAGTTGAGCAAGTTGAGGTGACTAAACTGCTTGGAGTAAAACTGGATTGTAAACTGTCATAGTCAAAACATATTGATACAACAGTAACTAAGATGGGGAGAAGTCTGTCCATAATAAAGCACTGATCTACCTCAACAGCACTATCAACGAGGCAGGTTCTACAGGCCCTAGTTTTGTCGCATCTGGACTACTGTTCAGGCATGTGGTTAGGTGCCACAAAGAGACTTCAATTGGCTCAGAACAGTGCAGCATGGCTGGCCCTTGGATGCACACAGAGAGTTAATATTAATATGCATGTCAATCTCTCGTAGCTCAAAGTGGAGGTGAGATTGGCTTCTTCACTACTTGTATTTATGAGAAGTATTGACATGTTGAATGCACCTGTCTGTTTGAGCTACTGGCACACCCATGCATACCCCACAAGACATGCCACCATCTTCACAGTCCCCAAGTTCAGAACAGACTATGGGAGGCGCACAGTACTACATGGAGCCATGACTACATGGAACTCTAATCCACATCAAGTAACTGATGCAAGCCGTAAAATTGGATTAGAAAAACAGATAAAAATACACCTTATTGGAACAGCGGGGTCTGTGAAGCAACACAATCATAGGCACAGACAGATGCAAGCACACACACTCGTTAACATACACACTATACACACGTACACATGAATTGTGTACTGTAGATATGTGGTAGTGGTGGAGTAAGGCCAAGAGGGCACACAGTGTGTTGTGAAATTTTTGTTATGAATGTATTGTAATGTTTTTAAAATTGTATGAACTGTCTTAACTTTGCTGGACCCCAGGAAGAGTAGCTGCTGCCTTGGCAGGAACTAATGGGGATCCATAATAAATACAAATACACCTTTCGGGGTGGGATGATGGGAGGTGCAGTTGTTTTTTCTTTTTTTTTCTTTGAGTAATGCAGTTGCTCTCATCATCGTTTTTACGTCTAGGTTGAGTGTAATTAATGCAATTGAGGGGATGTTTTTCTTGGCCCGGACTGGCTGGGTTACGCAAGACTTTCTTTGAAAGTGATCCCCCCCCAGCTCCTGTCCACTCCCCTCTCATCGCCAGCTCACTGATTGAGCACAGTTCACTAGTTCACCAAGCCACAACCACTCTCAGCCAGCCACTCACAGCATCCATCCATCCACGATTACCAGGTAGGGTTGAGCAGGGACCATCTCTCCCCCTGATTGCGAAATTGCAGGAAATGGTTTGCAGCATTAGTTGGTGTGTGTGTAATCATATGCCATAAAGGGCACAGCGTTAAGAGAGCCAACCTGTTGTTCTCCCCTTAACAAACAGCCCTTTTACTGAGCTCATGGGAGGGCTGACTGTGTGCCTTGAGTCACCACCCAATCAGGGAACCGTCCCTTAAATATCCTCTCCTTCTGCTCTGCCCCTCAGTCTCTCTCGCCAGCTTGACTTGAATGGGAGTCTATACTAACAGACGCCCTGCAATTCTGTAGTGTTTCCATGTGTTCCATGGCCTTAAGGCTCATTCACTTTGGCTCAGAGTAGAATTGTTAAACCCTCCTTCCAAGACTGTGTCCTTCCATTGGTCAGGAATTAGTCAATGCCTTGACCCTACTCTGTAATGACACGTGAAAAACCATTGCAGGTTTTGGTCTTATTGAAATAAGCGCTCTCCACATTCCGGGCACTCACCTCCCCTGCCTTGTGGCAGAATTGATTGAAGTATTTGGCTTAACTGAATATAAAACTGTATCCAGGGGAGCATAGGTGTGTGTGTGTGAGAAAGAGAGAGCGCTGTTCCGGTGCTCTACTCTGTTCCAGTTACTGGGTGCAGACTGCGCGGCTCCTCCACAGGCTTGGCCTGGGGCCACCTGGCAGCCAAATAAAGGTGCCCTCCCTGGCCCTGCTCAACTGCTCCACAAGCACAGACCCTCCAACCTGGAAATTCAGTTTCTCATTTATCAACACAGAAATTACATCAAAATATTCTCTGTCATGCTGCCGGCCCTTTGAAATCATGCGCTGGGAAGCTGGAAAACCATTAGCTTGTTAGATAGATAGATAGATATATAAAGTGGCAGAGAAAATAGCATAGACATGAGATCTGGAAAGAATGTCTGTGAAGCATTCCCCAGCAACACAGGCAACCGGTGAACGGTAGTTCTTAAATATTATGTCAGGATGAACATGTTGTTTACCAGGTTTCTGGAAGCCATTAAAGAGATCTTGTCTAAACAAGTATGAAATGTGAAGAATTTGTGTTGCACTGCTTCCAACATCAAAATATGTAGAGTATGTTTTGATAAAGGATAGCACTTTTTTCAAAGCTAATTGATGTAGTTGTCTTTTAGATCGATGATGTTTGACCTTAGATGACCTAGAAGGCAGAACTTTTTTTTGCTGAAATCAAAGTCTGATCTTTTTTATTGTTGTACTGAGCACATTTACAATTTGATAGCCTTTCCCATTCCTGATTTAGGTAGGGGATTAGGTACATGATGCCCTATTGTATAAATCCTCTTATGTCTAATGTCAATGTGAATCTGAAGCTAAATGTGTGGTTTTTGCTCCTTAGGCCATGTTGGCTGCTAAGGCCATGATGCCACCCTATCCTGTGATGGCTCCTTGGCCCCAGGCTCCCACCGGCCCATCCTCCTCCAGTCTACCAGTGACCCACCCAGGCCGCCAGAACCACAGCCATGCCTGCACAGGCCCAGGACACATCCTCAACCCCAAACCACCCAGCAGTGCCAGGGAGGGCCTGGTCAGGAAGACAGCCACCCAGCGCCTCAGCAAGTAAGACCTGGGGCTAGAGCTGCCTCTGGGATGCTGCTGTTCATTAGTCTTTTACTAGAAAGTTCATTATTACCACTGTAATGTGGAAACGTTGATTGGACCATGACATGAATATGCAGTATATGTGATGGTAAGCTAGTGGGTCTAGAGGACTATGGCTGTGCTGGAGGGGTGAACCAGGGTCCAGCAGCAGCAGAGAGTTCAAACGGAACTGAGAGTTAGACTAGCCTACATGAAGCGTGGAGCGAACAGTACCAGTCCCTTGGCTTCAGGCTGTATCTGCCTGTTCTGTAAACAACCTCATCACAGGTCTGATTTCTGCATGCTCAGTAAACACAATGCGGTTCAACTGCAGGGCCCTATTTATGAGCGCTGTTTAAACCCTGTTTTGTTTGGAGATTAACAGAAGAAGAGAGGAGGAAAAATGGAGAAAGAAAGAAAAGTTGGGGAGAGCGCAAACGGAGCGAAGCCTGAAACTGCCATCACTTTCCCACGCTGCAGTATGACTTTATTACCCAACATCTGGCTAAATTACACAGCAATGGCAAAACTCAGTGATATGGTTGCTTGTTTGTTTAAAGCACATGGCTTCTTCGATGGAGGGCTCCTCTCCCCCAGTGTGAGGCGCAGTGGTCCCAGCTCTGTCATTCTCCTCTCCTCAACCTCCACCCCCTCTAGCCATGATGTGTTTTTCTCTAGTATTACATCAGAGAGATTTATATGGACCGGGCCATTTTGAATTGGTCTTTTTTGCTAAGTAGGGATATTTATAGAACTGTATGGTAAAGCCATTGCTCTACCCGTCTGCTCCTACTGTATCTCTGTCTGTGTGTGTGCATGTCACTTGTCTTTCTGTCTGTATCAGAGGGTCCGTGTTGGTGCCTTTCATCAGGGGTACAAGGATTTGGCTAATGACACAAAGCCTTAGTGGCCGCCTCAGCAGATAGCAGCTTTGATGTGGCGGCTGAGGCCAGCCAGGGAGCAGGAGAGGCCAGAGGGATGTGGTTGTGTTATGTTGCTGATGTGTGAGGAGCGCTCTCCTGGACTCTTGACATGGTCAGAGGGGAGGGAAGGCAGTGAATAGTTAAGGGTAGGGCAGGGTCGGTTATGGCAGGGTAGGGCAAGGTCGGTTAGGGCAGGGTAGGTGCAATGTTTGCTCCTCTCTGTGTGTCTTCCTGGCAGTTACTGTGTTTACCCTCTACATGCGGAATTCCAGAACCTCCTCACACTCTCCACTGTCCTGCATTTTTGTGGTCGGCCTGTGTGACAGGGGAGAGTGTGGGAAAAACGGAAGCTTCTAGACCAAAAATGCACTGATGGAAAAAAGGAAAAAAAGAAAGAAGAGAGGGAAACAAAGAATGACGGATAGAAAGCAAACCTCTGTCTAAAAAAGATGAGATGATTGTTCACAGGAAATGGATAATAAGTTGTTTCCCTTTATGTTAAACTCATTTCAATGGCAACGCAATACCTTGGTTAAGTAGCCTTAGCTCATCCACCCCAACATGAAATCACTGTACTGTAGGTATTAGAAATGTTCAAGGTTATTTAATCTTCAAAACACACCCTCCCAACTGCTGAACTCAAAAACACATTACATTTGATACTTTGATACTTATCTCAAAATGTTGCCCCTGCTGCCTGTTTTCCTACAGAACAATACATCATTGATGAACACAGAGAGTTGGTCTTTGTTATTGAATCTAGGATCTGAATGACATGTAGTTTTGGGTTTGTTGGAGAACGGAAAGTGAGTAATAAGGATCAAGATTAGCAGTTGTGTTTGGGAGTCAAATAAAGAGGGGAGTGGATTTATATGTTGGAGCAGCCAAACTGTCTCCTCTCTCTCTCGCCGAGGGCTGGGATGTAGAAAGAAGAGCCAATTCACTGGACCCACCACCAAGCTGCCCTGTCAGCCAATCAGAGCGGAACATCATGAGGAAATGCCAAGTCTGTTCAGCCACTGATTGGACAGACTTGTCAGTACATTTGTCAGAATTACTTTCTGTCTCATTATATGTTAATTGATGAGAGAGATGACCGAAAGAATGTGAATGGACCAAAATGAAGCTTAGTTTCGCAACAATGACTGCTTCTGAGATATCCTAAAATGAAACCAAAACATCAAGGCTTGTCTATTGCTATGGACAACGTCAATCAAATTCTAAACTTCACCCATAGCCCAATTATCATGCTTTTCTGCAAAACCAAATTGTTACTGTAGCTGTGGCATACAGTAGGGCAGGACCCTAGAGTGTCGATTGGCCTAACATGGTTGCAAACTGGGAATGACTTAAGTTACAAATTTGAAAGCAATTTGTAACACAAATAAATGATTGTGTTTGGTGTTTGTGAGGCTTGGCGGGTTTTGCAGCTGTAGCTACTGAAACCCAGGCTGTCATGTGGCATTCTTAATAGGGTGACAATTACAGCAGAACCATTACTGTCAGACTGGCTGCTGCCTTCGCTGCCTATTAGTCAGCTGTAGGAACGACTTGATACTATAAACACATCACGCTGCCAAAACTCTGTTTATAAATGAACACTAATCCCCCCCCCCCGGTGAGACGTCCAGATAACATAAAGAAACGCTGGCTTCCACCATACACAAAGAAACACACAACCATAGGCAACCTTGTTCCTATAAGTCTATCTGGGAAAATCCACTCAAGCCCCTCTGAAAGAAAAGGCTTCTTTACAAGCCTATAGATTTATTTCCAAAACGTCTAACTGTGGGTGCATACTCCATGCAGAGATACGTGTTCAATATATTAAGCCCTTCCATACTGTGGTGTTTGCCGGTCTATACCTTATGACGTGGAGAAGTGAGAGACTGTTGACAAAGTGATATGAAGAACCCAGAGGTCAAGCTTTCTCCAAATATTAAAGGGTTGCTTCCTGTATAGTTATGCCGCACTTTAAGTGAGCCAGTCCTATTTGTGGTTGTGTAATGGTGTGAAGGAACAACTGTGCAGCCCCTACAAGGAAGCAGTGTGTGCCCTCATTACCTTGTTAATGCTGCTTTGTCAAGCCACTGTTATGAGGCGATAGGTTAATACCAGTTAAGCTTTATTTATTGTTCCCCAAAAAATGCTTTGCACATTTAATGTATAGAGTTACAGGCTTGTTGGCCCCTGCTTTATGTCCTCCCTCCACCCATAATGATTTAGTCTGAGGAGCTGTATACACACGTTGTCCCTGTGTCGTTTGTTTCTGTGAGAGCCAGTGTTGTGTGTTCTATTAAGAGGCAGTGCCCTATACACATTGGTAGTACTTGCTGGAAAGAATTGGTCACCCATTTTATGAAACGGTATCAGTCACAATGAGACCTGTTCTCGTGACTTTTCTATTTAAGAACACACAGGTAATTCCACAAATGACCCAGCTGGCACCACAACTCTATCAGCTAACCCTACGACGTATGTGTTCTTTTGGAGCGTCAGTGTTGAGGAAAACGTCATCCAGGACAGCTACCATGGTAGAGGAATGTGTACCAGCACTCAGTAAACACTTAACCTCTTGGAGTGTCAAGAGACCCCCACCAGACCATATGGACAGCACATAGCAAACCACCACGCTTTACATTTTTCCTGCCTGGTGATGTCACAGTACACGCACAATGTATCCATAGTTGTAATAGGAGCCAGTAAACCCTATGCCACTACTGTAACTCTGTAAGAGAATTGGCCTTCACAATGCTCTTACAATAAGAGTGAAGGGCACTACAGTATATCATTGGAACCCTCCACAACAATGAATGTGGAACAGCATTGGTTTGTTTTTGCCCTATCTCTGGATCTCTCTGGGTAATGTACTGTACAGGAGTCGATCACTCTTATCTTGTCTCTACCCACAGACAGACCTCATCAGAACGCCCAGCCAATGGAGCTCTGACGTCCAACTCGCAGCATGTGGTCTACGAGGCCGTGTGTGGGAAAGCAGGTGGGTCTGACAGTCCACACACATGCTCCCCTCCCTGTCTGTTGCTTGCCCACTGGTGCTGTAGTCCTTGGGCAGATGGTATGCCCTCTCCATGCCAGTGTCAGTGATCACAGCCAGGCATAGTGACCATTCTTCCATCGAGGACTGATCAACACCATTTTTATATTTTTGGCCTGACTGCTTCAGACCGGATCTGCAAGCAATGACAAGAGTATAGCTATTGTAAGGCTCTTCTCATTGTGCACAAATCCAGGCCTGATGGGTCTGTTTCAAAAGATTTAGGGGGCATCTGACTGTATAAATACTTAACTTTCTACTACAATGGTGATCTGCTGTTTGACCAGATAGGCTCCATGTATCTAACTATAGAGGTCAGATGACTGCTAGTGGATGAGTGTGATTGCCATTTCTCTTTTGTAATGGGATCTAGTAGTGGGATATAGACACAGTTTGGGCATTCCCAGCTGTTGGCTGTGCTTCCCATCCTAATTGCTGTCCAGCCACCTAAATCCCTGGCCAGTTGTGCCCCAGAAATCACACATGACTGAGCAGGTCTTTCATAGTAAATGGAGTATGTGCATTTTGGTTTCATTGTGGTATTGCATTTTGTTATTGTATTGCTGTTATATTAACATTCAATTTAGATTGATGTCTGCAAATCATACATTTTGTTACTTATACCTTTTAGAGTGTGTGCGCGTCTACCGCCTTCTCATCCTGCAGTTGCACAACTCTTTCCACCCTGGAGCCTGAGAAAGGGACTGGTGGAACTGTTGAGTTTATTGCAGTAACAGTGATATTAAGCAGTTTTAGCGGATGCACATCTGTTTGTCTGATCAGGGCCTTTTTCCATAGTCCTTCTATACGTTAGCATTAGTGTATCACACCATTCATCATGTGAGCGTCACACTTGAGCCGACCAAGAGAAACCCAGATCAGCCTGCATCTGTCCAAACGGAGCTGGAAAAAGACAGCAGCTATGCACCAACCCAAAAATGTGTGCCACCAGAACATTTATTTTTTTCTCCGATTTTCTCTCTTCAAAGTATGAAGGTTGGCGTAGGTTAACAAACATCTTATAAAGTCATCAATAACTGTAACTGGATCCGTGGGGAGCAGCTCCTGAATTTCATGAATGCATTTTTTTCCATAATTTAGGGCACCAGGTTGGGGGAAATGCCTGGTGACTCCAATACAACGCGAAGCAGTTAGCTTAGGAGAGAACAAAAAAAAAGTCAGTACCAAACCTTTTAACAAGCCAGCCCTGGACCAGGTTTAGCCATGCATTGAGAATGGAGCAGTCCTGAAGCCAGCGCTGGTATCGCTGGTGTTATGCCCTTTGTTTTTCGAGAGGACATAGCTTTGTGGGGCTTAGGAACGCTGCCTGCCCAGTGTCCCTTTGTAGTGAGGTGACTGGCCTCCTCTGATCCACTCTGACAGGGAGTTAGAATGGGTCCGAACAGACAGCATTCTCTCTGATCAGCTGTCAGCCAATATTAATCACACACTCGCTCTCTCTCTTTTCTCTTTCTCTCTCGCTCACTTTCTCCTCCCTCTTTCTCTCTCACACTCACTCTCTCAACCCCCACTCTCTCTCATGCTTTCTCCTCAAATGAGGACCTATCAAAGCTTATGAAAATATTTATACCTATTGGTCCCAAATGGTCTTTCTCTCTTGAAGTGGGTGGTGCTACACAGAAGGCAGCTGAGGAGAGATTTATTGTATTCTGTTTGAGAAGGAAATGAATGCTGCACTTGTGTCGTTTTAGTAGGAGACCGGTACAGAGTAATAGTTCTGCCATTTTGTTTTTGCTTTGCTAGCCAGGTTTTTCCAGTTTTGCTTTGCTGACACTTTGCCGTTGAAGACAATTCTAAGTGAACCAAGTAAAGACTCTTCACTCTCATTCTTCTTTTGTTCAATTCAGAAAATTCCTGGTTTCTCACAGGTATCTAGTGTTCTTTATCAGTCTCTCTGTTTGGTGGCTTTGTTTCATTAGTGTTTGTTTATGATTTTGATTTCTGCATTACTGTTGGGGATAAAGGAAGGGGAATATTGGCCTTTCTCTCTTTTGCTGAGCTAGAAAAAGCTGCTTCCAGCGGTCATGTCATCGGATTGCAAGTCTGGGAGATGTTTTCCTTTTCCAGCTCCATCAGGCCCCACGGTGTAAAAGAGCACCAAAATAAACAGTCTGCCGAGAGGGAATGAAAGGGAATACTGTTTGGAAGCACAAATACAGCAGCTCGACCTGCACTTGGAATTCCTTTTCTACTGGATGCCTGGCGCTGGGCCAGGCGATATGCAAGGGGTGAGGGGACAGCAGGAAAAGGGCTGCTGCCCAGTGGCTGCCTGGGCGGCTCCACTCATACCTGTATTGGCCATGAAAAGTAACACAGCCGTACCATGACATTTTGCCAGCGGATTCCTCTTTCTCTCCATTGGTTTTGCACGTTCCTCCGAAACGTTTTAAAGTTCAAGAAATATTTCTACATCCAATACCTCCTGATTTTATTTTCAGAATTATCCTTAGACGAATTCTTCTCCCTATAACAATTCAAACATCTAGCAAACTGGCGACCCAGGGATCCCCATCATATGTTACCAAAAAAAAATGTATTGTCTTATCAGATGAATGGCAAGTAGAAGTAATCAACATTTTAAAATGAATAGATTTGGTGGACAGTTTCTTTTGACCTCCCCACAGTTCATTGGAAGAGGAGGTGTAAACTCTAACATACAGTGCCTTCAGAAAGTATTCATACCACTTGACTTATTCCACATTTTGTTGTTACAGCCTGAAAAAAAATATATATATACAGTGCCTTGCGAAAGTATTCGGCCCCCTTGAACTTTGCGACCTTTTGCCACATTTCAGGCTTCAAACATAAAGATATAAAACTGTATTTTTTTGTGAAGAATCAACAAAAAGTGGGACACAATCATGAAGTGGAACGACATTTATTGGATATTTCAAACTTTTTTTAACATATCAAAAACTGAAAAATTGGGCGTACAAAATTATTCAGCCCCTTTACTTTCAGTGCAGCAAACTCTCTCCAGAAGTTCAGTGAGGATCTCTGAATGATACAATGTTGACCTAAATGACTAATGATGATAAATACAATCCACCTGTGTGTAATCAAGTCTCCGTATAAATGCACCTGCACTGTGATAGTCTCAGAGGTCCGTTAAAAGCGCAGAGAGCATCATGAAGAACAAGGAACACACCAGGCAGGTCCGAGATACTGTTGTGAAGAAGTTTAAAGCCGGATTTGGATACAAAAAGATTTCCCAAGCTTTAAACATCCCAAGGAGCACTGTGCAAGCGATAATATAATATAATAATGACAAAGTGAAAATGTGTTTTTAGAAAAGTTATTGAAAATGAAATACCCTAGTCATTACTTTGTAGAAGCACCTTTGGCGCCAAGTATAGATTTGAGCCATTTTGGCTATGTCTTTATCAACTTTGCACATCTGGATTTGAGGATTTTTTTCCAATGATTTCTAGCAGATTGTCTCACTCTCTGTTAAGTTAGATGGCGAGCGGTAGTGAACAGCAATCTTCAAGTCTTTCCACAGATTTTTAATGGGATTCAAGTCTGGGCTTTAGCTGGGTGTTGCCTTTGGCTGTATGCTAAGGGTTATTGTCCTGTTGGAATATAAATCTTTCCCCCAGTCTAATGTCGTTTGCAATCTGAAGCAGGTTCTCATCAAGGATTTGCCTGTATTTGGCTCCATTCATTGTTCCCTCTATCCTTACCAGTCTCCCAGTCTCTGCTGCTAAAAAGCATCCCCATAGCATGATGCTGCCACCATGCTTAGATGACTGGTTTTCTCCAGACATATCGCTTTGCATCCATGCCAAAGAGTAAAATGTTTGTCTCATCAGAACGCAGAATCTTTTCCCTTATGAGCTCTGTCTTTCACATGACTTTTTGCAAACCCCAAGCATGCTATCATGTACCTTTTTCTCAGGAGTGGCTTTCGTCTGGCCACTCTCCCATAAAGCCCATATTGGTGAAGTGCTGTAGGGACTGTTGTCCTTTTGGCAGGTTCTCCCATCTCAGCCAAGGAACTCTGTAGTTCTGAGTCGTCTTTGGGTTCTTGGTCACCTCTCTGACCAAGGTCCTTGCTCAGTTTGGTCAGACGTCCAGCTCTAGGCAGAATCTGGGTAGTTTCATTTCCAAGAGCACCACTGTAGAAATGGTTTTATACCCTTCCCAAGACAGTATATGCCTCATCACAATTCTACCTCGGAGATCTACGGACAGTTCCTTGGACTTCATGGTATTATTTCTGCTCTGACATGCACTGTCAACTGTGGGACCTTATAGACAGATATGTTTCTTTCTAAATAATGTCCAAACAATTGAATTGGCCATAGGTGGACTCCATCTATTTGTAGTGACATCTCAAGAATGATCAAAGGATATTGAATGCACCTGAGCTCAATTTGGAGTGTCATAGCAAAGGGGTGTGAATACTTTCAGTGGCTTCAGAAAGTATTAACACCCTTTTACTTTCTCCACATTTTGTTGCGTTACAGCCCGAATAAAAATGTTAATTAAATTGATATTTTGTGTCCCTGGCTTGCCCACAATACCCCATAATGTCAAAGTGGAATTATGTTTATTTTTTATTTTTTACAAATTAATTAAACATGAAAGCACAAGTGTCTTGGGTCAATAAATATTCAAACCCTTAATTATGGCAAGCCTAAATAGGTTCAGGAGTAAAAATGTGCTTAACAAGTCACATAATAGATTTTATGGCGGTCGTTCTGTGTAAGTCTAAGAGCTTTTCACACCTGGATTATACAATATTTGCACATTTTATTATTTTTTAAATTATTCAAGCTCTGTCAAGTTGGTTGTTGATCATTGCGAGACATTTTCAAGCAGCTTTTAAGTCAAAACTGTAGCTAGGCCTCTCAGGAATATACAATGTCGTCTTGGTAAGCAACCCCAGTGTATATTTGGTGTTTTAGGTTATTGTCCTGCGAAAAGGTGAATTTGTCTCCCAGTGTCTGTTGAATGCAGACTGAACCAGATTTTCCTCTATGATTTTGCGCATGCTTAGCTCTATTCCATTTCTTTATATCCAAAAATGTTCCCTTGCCCAGGACAACCATATCATTAAAATGATGCAGCCACCACCATGCTTGAAAATATGAAGTGGTACTCAGTGACGTTTTGGATTTGCCTCAAACATAATGCTTTGTATTCAGGACATAAAGTTCATTTCTTTGCCACATTTTTAGCAGTTTTACTTTAGTGCCTCATTGCAAACAGGATGCATGTTTTGGAATATTCGGTACAGGCTTCCTTCTTTTCACTCGATCATTAGGTTAGTATTGGGTAGTAACTACAATGTTGTTGATCCAGCCTCAGTTTTCTCCAATCACAGCCATTAAACTCTTTAACGGTTTTAGTCACCATTGGCTTCATGGTCACAAATCTGAGCGGTTTCTTTCCTCTACGGCAACGGAGTTGATGGCTGACGTTTTACGTGTTCCTAACCGATTGTGTTTTTATGTTTTATTTTGTTAAACTTATTTTTTAAACTTATTTTGTACATAATGTTGCTGCTACTGTCTCTTATGACCAAAAATAACTCTATTCCGCCATAAGCAAACAGGAAAACGTTCATCCAGAGGCGGCGATCCTAGTGGCCGTGGACTTTAGTGCAGGGAAACTTAAATCTGTTTTACCAAATGTCTATTAGCATGTTAAATGTGCAACCAGAAGGAAGAAAATCTCTAAGCTCTCCCTCGCCCTCCATTTGGCAAATCTGACCATAATTCTATCTTCCTGATTCCTGCTTAGAAGCAAAAATTAAAGCCGGAAGCACCAGAGACTCGGTCAATAAATAAATAAAAATTAAAAAGTGGTCAGATGAAGCAGATGCTAAGCTACAGGACTGTTTTGCTAGCACACCCTGGAATATGTTCCGGGATTCTTCCGATGGCAATGAGGACTACACCACATCAGTCACTGTCTTCATCATGTCGTGTCTTTGGCTATGCCGGATTAAGTGATATGACATGCTATTCTATAAAATCCTTTCTCCGTAATTAATCTTGAGAACATCAACAAGACCCTACTGCCTGGGAGGCTCAAGCTTTGGTGCCTACAGTTTGGACTTCTCCCCCGGGTAATGTGGCCACTCACCGTCTATGAGGTCCCAATAACAACAGTGGAGAAGATGGAGCGAACCATTACCTCATACGTGAAGAAATGGCTGGGTAACATCGGCCTCTATGGCAAAGGGGTCCTTGAACTACCTCTTACAAGTCTAACGGAGGAGTACAAGTGCTTTAAAGTAAGACTTCAGATGACATTGAAGGACTCCAAAGACCAGACCATTAGCAAGGCTGCACCTCCCCTACAAACTGGACGGAAATGGACATCATCCAAGGCTGCAAGCAACATCAGCCCTGAGACACCAAGACATTGTGGGGAATATCCAGCATGGAAGAGGAGGCTTTGGCCTGGCAGCAAGCAAACCAACGTTCCATAAGGCAACAACATCTGAACGCAGGAAGCTGGTGGTCGAGGAGGTGCGCAGACAGGAAGAGAAGTGCAAGAAGTGCAAAGGCTGTCTCTCTTGCTAAACAAGGGCAATGGATGCGGTGGGAAGGCCTGGAGAGGAGAAAGATCAACTGGAGTGAGCTTTGGCAAATGGAGGCAAGCAACATCAGCTTCATCATAAGAGCTGTTTATGATGTGCTTCCATCACCAAAAAATCTACATCAATGGTATGGCGAGGACTCGACCTGGCCCCTCTGCCCAGCTCCAGCGACTCTCAGGCATATAATGACAGGTTGCAAGACCAGCCTCTCACAAGGCCGCTACACCTGGAGGCACAATCAGGTCCTCAAGAGCCTGGCTGCAGCACTTGAGACCAAGAGGAGTGCAACCAATTCATTACCTCCAAAAACAAGCAATCCCGTCAAAACAACAACATTCACCCGGGAGGGACAGAAAATGCCCAAGTATCCTCCTACGAAGCCAGAAACTGGACACCTAGCCATGGCCCGGGACTGGAAGATGCTTGTCGATATTGGCCAGCAACTAATTTTTCCACCTGAGATTGCTTCTACCAACCTTAGGCCAGACATGGTACTCTGGTCCCCTTCACGAAAGGCTGTGTACATCATAGAGCTCACAGTCCCGTGGGAAAACTCTGTTGAAGAGGCCTACGAGCGTAAGAAACTGCATTACACAGAGTTGGCAGCAAATGCAACTCAGCGTGGCTGGAATGCAAAAGTCTGGCCAGTTGAAGTGGGATGCAGAGGATTCGTGGCTTCTTCCACCATCAGGTTGCTGAAAGAACTTGGAATCCATGGACAGGCTCTGCGGCAGACCGTCAGAGCAGTTTCTCAAGCAGCTGAAAGAGGCAGCCAGTGGATCTGGATCAAACGGAAGGACCCTTGCTGGGCTATAACTTCATGACCCCCCACCTGAGAACCCAATTCAGATCCCTCCAACTTGAGGAGGGCATATGAGGTATGCGGTCAGCTGTAGGGCTGGCTCAGGGAAGAGGACGCCCCTGCCTTGCATAGTCCCGTGGGACATCTTAATTGGGCATGGGACACAAGCTAAGGCTTGATCGCCCTTTAGCTGGCCACCTTTGATGGTGTTTAGTGATTAAAGGCCGAAACACCCACTGATTCGAAGGCACACTACTGAGGATGTGTCCCAAAATTGACATCTTAACCCAGTCTAAGAAATAAACCTCCCATGCCACTCTGTCAACATCACGGCAAATCTCATGCGAGTGCATTCCATCTATTGGCACAATGGACAGTTTTTAACATCTCGTCCCGTGTTTTATGATTCTATTACCTGATTGCGCTAATCATGTAAATGTAATTAACTATAAAGTCGGGGCACCACAAAATAATATTTATAGAGCTGTTATCTTCCGACTAAACTCTTAAAGACCTAGTAATATTTTACATCAATAGCAGTCACTATTAATCGTCACCTTATTTCAGTCTCATCTGAAAGTTGTAAAATCTTCACGAACCCTTGCTAACAAGTTGAATCAGCACTACAAAATTGGGTTTATTTATTTATTAAATACTTCACTAATCACACAGCATTACATATACACAGAATGAATCATACCTTGATTACAAATGATGTCATAAAGGAAAACGTCCCTAGCGGACGGAACAGATATGACATGTGGTTACACAAAGAAAGTGGGTTGGGTTTGAGTGAAAGAGCGGGAAGACAGAGGAACAAAGGGAGAAGCTGTGCTATCGTAAATACAATATCCTATGCATTCTAAATTACCGCCCATTTGGAAAAGGAAAATGCAATACATTTTTACTCTTGAGCTGCGCTTCAATAGGTTGGTGGTAGATGGATGGCCGTGTTGCCCAACAGAGTCCTCTGAAGAGTGTCTCTGGTGGTGAATGGGAAACATTGTAGTGTCGTCACTGTGTGGTAGACGGGATACTCTGTCTGTCCTTTCCTAGCCCACGTTTTTAGCTGCTGTTGCTAACTCAACGGCTAGGATGTCTCACTTCTTTAGTGAATAAGAGTTCAAAGTTCATACCATTCACAACCAAAGCTCACACTGAGGTTGGCTTAGTTCCGTAGTTGACATGTTAGTCCTTTTTAACGTATGGACCGTCGTCCTCGGGAACAGGAGGTTACATTTTCATCAAGGCCTTATATAGTGGAGGGAGAAGGGTGTGTTTCACAGTCTACAGCCCATGTCTCTTCACAGGGGCGGACCACTGATTGAGCAGAGCCCTAACCTTATGAAAACCCAAATCTCTCATTTGGAAGCTAAAATTACATTTCATCTCTTCACCAATCATTTTATATTTAAACATTTGAATTGCACAACAATTCCATGTGAATCTGATAACTATAATGTGTAGACTTTCCACTGTACAGTTTATGTCATCCTATCATTGATGAGAATGTCTCAGATGACAACCGAACTGACATCATATTCATTAAGTATCACCGCATATGTTCAACTGGTCGGATTACCAAAATATGATTCATTTCTCCCCACCTTTTGATGTTCCCAGAATCTCTGTTAACCAAGGGATTTTCAATAGTCACATCAGTAGGATAGAGAAAGGGAAAACAGGGGGGGAGAGGTATTTATGACTGTCATAAACCTAACCCCAGGCCAGCGTCATGACAATCAATAAGTGCATTGATGACGTCACCCCCACAGTGACTGTACATACATACCCCAACCAATAGATTACAGGCAACACCGCGCTAAAGGGTAGAGCTGCCACTTTCAAGGAGCAGGACTCTAACCCGGAAGCTTATAAGAAATCCCACTGTACTCTCAGACGAACAATCAAACAGGCAAAGTGTCAATACAGGACTAAGATCGAATTGTACTACACCGGCTCCGACGCTCGTCAGATGTGGCAGGGCTTGCAAACCATTAGACTACAAAGGGAAGCACAGCTGAGAGCTGCCCAGTGACACGAGCCTACAAGACGAGCTAAACCATGTCAATGCTCGCTTCGAGGAAAATAACACTGAAACATGCATGAGCTCACCAGCTGTTCTGGAAGACTGTGTGATCACGCTCTCCGCAGCCGATGTGAGTAAGACCTTTAACTTCTTTGGGATAGGGGGCAGCATTTTCACTTTTGGATGAAAAGCGTGCCCAGAGTAAACTGCCTCCTACTCCTAGTCCCAGATGCTAATATATGCATATTATTATTAGTATTGGATAGAAAACACTCTGAAGTTTCTAAAACTGTTTGAATGTTGTCTGTGTATAACAGAACTCATATGGCAGATAAAAACCTGAGAAAAAATCCAAACAGGAGGTGGGAAATCTGAGGTTTGTAGTTTTTGAACTCAGCCCCTATCGAATACACAGTGGGATATGGGTATAGATGTCAACCATCTTTAGAACGTTGTTTCAGGCTTCTACTGTGAAGGGGGGCCGGATGAGAGGGATTGAGTCAGATGTCTGGCAGCAGCCTCGATCTCAGTCACGCGCATTCACATGAGAGGTAGCCCATTGCTTTTCTATAGACAATGGCAAAAGCAAGTGAATGTAAAAAAAACGAACCGACTCATTCACTTGCTTTTGAGTGAAGACTTTTCAAATCAAATCAAATTTATTTATATAGCCCTTCGTACATCAGCTGATATCTCAAAGTGCTGTACTTTTGACTCTTTAGTCTCTTAACTTGTCAGCCCCACCCTCACATTTTTCACTCTGCTTTTCCGTTTTCTATTGCACTCCACACTGCCCTTTCCCACCTGGACAAAAGGAACACCTATGTGAGAATGCTATTCATTGACTACAGCTCAGCATACAACACCATAATGCCCTCAAAGCTCATCACTAAGCTAAGGACTCTGGGACTAAACACCTCCCTCTGCAACTGGATCTTGGACTTCCTGACGGTCCGCCCCCAGGTGGTAAGGGTAGGACATCCGCCATGCTGATCCTCAACACAGGGGCCCCTCAGGGGTGTGTGCTCAGTCCCCTCCTGTACTCCCTGTTCACTCATGACTGCACGGCCAGGCACGACTCGACCACCATCATTAAATTTGCCGATGATACAACAGTGGTAGGCCTGATCACCGACAACGACGAGACAGCCTATAAGGAGGAGGTCCTGTGGTGCCAGGACAACAACCTCTCCACATGATCAAGACAAAGGAGATGATTGTGGACTACAGGAAAGTGTGTCAGGCGGTGTCAGAGGAAGACCCTAAAATTCCAGCCACCCTGGTCAGACTATTCTCTGCTGCCGCACGGCAAGCGGGACCGGAGCTCCAAGTCTAGGTCCAAGAGGCTTCTAAACAGCTTCTACCTCCACAAGGAATGAGGAAGAGCTCGGTTTTGTTTGGAAAGTTTGTTGTTTAAAAGTATATTGGAATGTTCTTGGTTGCTACCTAGCTTCTTATGTTGGATCCCGCGACGTAGTTGGCATCAGTTGCTGGGACTGCTTGTATCTGTCCAGTGATCCTGCCGACCAAGGACCGGTCTGAGGAGCTATTTGGCATCGCAGCTAGCCTAGCTGCTAGCTAGCTGGACATCAAGCTAGCGAGTCAAGTGTTATTGAAGTGTTGTGGTTGCAGGTTCACTTGGCACATCGAAACCTTTTCTTTTGGGGTATTGCTATAGGCCACCATGTGCCAACAGTCTGTATCTAAATAATATGTGTGAAATGCTTGATAGTGTATCTGATGTAAACAGAGGTCTACTTTCTTAGGGACCTGAATATTGACTGGTTTTCATCAAGCTGTCTGCTCAAGAGGAAGCTTCTTACTGTAACCAGTGCCTGTAATCTGGTTCAGGTTATTAATCAACCTACCAGGGTGTTTACAAACAATACAGGAACAAGATCTTTCACATATATTGATCACATCTTTACTAATGCTGTCGAACTTTGTTCTAAAGCTAAATGTAAATATCTGTATCCATTGGATGCAGTGATCACAATATAGTGGCTATATCCAGGAAAGCCAAAGTTCCAACAGCTGGGCCTAAAATAGTGTATAAGAGATCATACAAAATATTTTGCTGTGACTCTTATGTGGATGATGTTAAAAATATTTGTTGGTCTGATGTGATTAAGGAGGAGCATCCAGATGCTGCCCTTGATGAATTTATGAAATTGCTTCTTCCAATTATTTATAAACCTATACCTGTTAAGAAACTGACTGTTAGAACTGTTAAAGCTCTACTCCATCTTTCATCGAATCAGATGGCTTATTCATCATCATCTAATGTTTCCAATTATTTTAATGATTATTTCATTGGCAAAGTGGGCAAACTTAGGCAGGAAATGCCCACGACAAACAGTAAGCAATTATATTCATGCATGAAAAAACAAATAATGAAAGAAAAGCAGTGCATTTTTTAAAAGTTAGTGTGGGAGAGGTGGGGAAATTGTTAAGAATCAATAATTACAAACCTCCTGGCATTTACAACTTAGATGGAAAGCTACTAAGGAGTGACTATAGTCAGCCACCATCCTATCTGTCATATTTTTTATCTGAGCCTAGAGGAAAGTCTTTGTCCTCAGGTCTGGAGGGAAGCCAAAGTAATTCCGCTACCCAAGAGTGGTAAAGCGGCCTTTACTGGTTCTAACAGCAGACCTATAAGCTTGCTGCCGGCTCTTAGCAAACTGTTGGAATTTTTTACATGTTTTAACCAAATACATTGCTATTTTTCTGTAAACAAATTAACAAAAGACTTCCAGCATGATTATAGAGAAGGGCACTCAACATGTTCTGCACTGACACAAATGACTGATGATTGGTTGAAAGAAATTGATAATAAGAAGATTGTGGGAGCTGTACTGTTAGATTTCAGTGCAGCTGTTGATATTATTGTCCATAACCTGTTGTTGAAAAAATGCGAGTGCAAAGGCTTTTCAACCTCTGCCAAATCGTGGAATCAGAGCTATCTATCTAATAGAACTCAAATGGTTTTCTTTAATGGAAGCGTCTCTAATGTCAACATGTAAAGTGTGGTGTACCGCAGGGCACCTCTCTAGGTCCTCTACTCTTTTCTATTTTTACCAATGACCTGCCACTGGCATTAAACAAAGCATGTGTGTCCATGTATGCTGATGATTTAACCATATACGCATCAGCAACCACAGCTAATTAAGTCACTGAAACCCTTAACAAAGAGTTGCAGTCTGTTTTGGAATGGGTGGCCAGTAATAAACTGGTCCTGGACATCTCTAAAACTAAGAGCATTGTATTTGGTACAAATCATTCCTTAAGTGCTCGACCTCAGCTGAATTTGGTAATGAATGGTGTGGCGGTTGAACAAGTTGAGGAGACTAACTTACTTGGCGTTACCTTAGATTGTAAACTGTCATGGTCAAAACATATAGATTCAATGGTTGCAAAGATGGGGAGAGGTCTAGCCGTAATAAAGAGATGCTCTTGCTTTTTTGACACCACAATCCTAAAAGCAAGTTCTGCAGGCTCTAGTTTAGTCTAATCTTGATTATTGTGTGGTCCAGTGCTGCAAGGAAAGACCTAGTTAAGCGGCAGCTGGCCCAGGACAGAGCGGCACGTTTTGCTCTTAATTGTAATCGGAAGGCTGATATAAATACTATGCATGCCAGTCTCTCTTGGCTAAGAGTTGAGGAGAGACTGACTGCATCACTTCTTCTTTTTATAAGATACATTGTGTTAAATCCCAAATTGTTTGCATAGTCAACTTACACACAGCCATGAAACAAACACTAATGCCACCAGGGGTCATTTCATAGTCCCCAAATCCAGAACAAATTCAAGGAAATGTACAGTATTATATAGAGCCCTTATTGCATGGAACTTCCTTCCATCTCGTATTGCTCAAATAAACCGCAAACCTGGTTTCAAAAAACAGATAAAGCGGGACAACACCTCTCCCCTATTTGACCTAGATAGTTTGTGTGTATGCATTGATATGCATTGATATGTAGGCTACGTATGCCTTTTAAAAAATGTATGTAGTTATGTCCTTGAGCTGTTCTTGTCTAATAATGTTCTGTATTATGTCTTATGTTTTGTGTGGACCCCAGGAAGAGTAGCTGCTGCTTTTGGGACCCTAATAAAATACCAAGCCATAAAACCCCTGAACATCTAATCAAATGGCTACCCAGGCTATTTGCATTGCCCCCCACCCCTATTTTACGCCGCTGCTACTCCGTTATTAACTATGCATAGTCACTTTAATAACTCTACCGACATATTACCTCAATTACCTGGACTATGCGGGGCCGCCGCACATTGACTCTGTACCGGTACACCCTGTATATAGATTCGCTATTGTTATTTTACTGCTGCTCTTCAACTACTTGTAACTTATTTCTTATTCATATTTTTTATACTGCATTGTTGGTTAGGGGCTTGTAATTATGCATTGCACTGTTGTATTCAGCGCATGTGACTAATAACATTTGATTTTAGTTAGGAAGGACAGCTTTTTAATTTTTTTTTTACCCATCTACCAATAGGTTCCCTTCTTTACGAGGCATTGGAAATCATATTAAACACTATTGCACACAGTGAGTCCACACAACCTATTTTGTGACTTGTTAATCAAATTTCTACTCCTGAACTTATTTAGGCCATAACAAAAGGGTTGAATACTTATTTACTCAATACATTTCATATGTTTCATTTGTAAACACATAATTGCACTTTGCCATAAAGGGGTATTGTGTGTATGCCAGTGACACACAATCTAAATGTAATCCATGTTAAATTCAGGCTGTAACACAACAAAATGTGGAAAAGGTCAAGGGGTGTGAATATTTTCTGAAGGCAGTATATACACTACATTCAGGAAAGTGTTCAGACCCATTTGACTTTTGACACATTTTGTTACGTTACAGCCTTACTCTAAAATTGAGGATTTCTATTTATTTAATATATCTACACACAATACCCCATAATGACAAAGAAAATGTGCAATTCTTTGCAAATTAAACAAGCACCTTATTTACATAAGTATAAAGACCCTTTGCTATTAGACTTAAAATTGAGCTCAGGTGCATCAGGTTTCCATTGATCATCCTTGAGATGTTTCTACAACTTGGAGTCCACCTGTGGAAAATTAAAATGATTGGACATGATTTGGAAAGGCCCACACCCGTCTGTATAAGATCCCACAGTTGACAGTACATTTCAGAGCAAAAACCAAGCCATGAGGCCGATGGAATTGTACCTAGAGCTCCGAGACAGGATTGTGTTGAGGCACAGAACTTGTGAAGGGTACCAAAACATTTTTGCAGCATTGAAGGTCCCCAAGAACACAGTCACCTCCATCATTCCACCAATCAGGCCTTTATGGTAGACTGGCCAGACGGAAGCCACTCTTTAGTAAAAAAGGCACATGACAACCCACTTGGAGACTCAGACCATGAGAAACAAGATTCTCTGGTCTGATGAAATTAAGATGGTACTCTTTGGCCTGAATGCTAAGCGTCACATGGACGAAACGTAGCACAATTCCTACGGTGAAGCATGGTGGTGGCAGCATCATGCTGTGGGGATGTTTTTCAGCGGCAGGGACTGGGAGACTGGTCACAATCAAGGGAAAGATGAACGGAGCAAAGTACAGTGAGATCCTTGATGAAAACCTGCTCCAGAGCGTTCAGGATCTCAGACTGGGGCGACTGTTCACCTTCCACAGGACAACGACCATAAGCACACAGCCTAGACAACACAGGAGTGGCTTCTGGACAAGTCTCAATGTCCTTGAGTGGCTCAGCCAGAGCCCGGATTTGAACCCGATCTAACATCTCGGGAGAGACCTGAAAATAGCTGTGCAGCGACACTCCCCATCCAACCGGACAGATCTTGAGAGGATCTGCAGGGAAGAATGAGATAATCAGACAGAACAACTAGCCTACATCAGAAACCGGCAGTGTTTTTTAAAAGATGGATCCCTAAATACAGGTGTGCCAAGTTTGTAGCGTCATACACAATAAGACTCAAGGCTGTGTATATATATATATAGTTGAAGTCGGAAGTTTACATACACCTTAGCCAGGAGGAATGGTCCATTCCTCCTGACAGAGCTGGTGTAACTGAGTCAGGTTTGTAGGCCTCCTTGCTAGCACACGCTTTTTCAGTTCTGCCCACAAATTTTCGATAGGCTTGAGGTCAGGGCTTTGTGATGACCACTCCAATACCTTGACTTTGTTGTCCTTAAGCCATTTTGACACAACTTTGGAAGTATGCTTGGGGTCATTGTCCATTTGGAAGACCCATTTGCGACCACGCTTTAACTTCCTGACTGAATGGTCATTATGGCCAACAGTTCTATTTTTTGTTTCATCAGACCAGAGGACATTTCTCAAAAAAGTATGATCTTTGTCCCCATGTGCAGTTGCAAACCGTAGTCTGGCTTTTTTATGGTGGTTTTGGAGCAGTGGCTTCTTCCTTGCTCAATATAGGACTCGTTTTACTTGGACATAAATACTTTTGTACCTGTTTTCTCCAGCATCTTCACAAAGTCATTTGCTGCTGTTCTGGGATTGATTTGCACTTTTCGCACAAAATACGTTCATCTCTAGGAGACGGAACACGTCTCCTTCCTGAGCGGTATGACGGCTGCATGGTCCCATGGCGTTTATGCTTGCGTACTATTGTTCAGAAAGATGAACGTGGTACCTTCAGGCATTTGTAAATTGCTCCCAAGGATGAACCAGACTTGTGGAGGTCTACAATTGTTTTTCTGAGGTCTTTGCTGATTTCTTTTGATTTTCCCATGATGTCAAGCAAAGAGGCACTGAGTTTGAAATACATCCACGGGTACACCTCCAATTGACATAAATGATGTCAATTAGCCTATTAGAAGCTTGTAAAGCCATGACATCATTTTCTGGTATTTTCCAAGCTGTTTAAAGGTACAGTCAACTTAGTGTATGTAAACTTCTGACCCACAGACCTTGTGATACAGTGAAATGATCTGTCTGCAAACAATTGTTGGAAAAATTCCTTGTCATGCACAAAGTAGATGTCCTAACCGACTTGCCAAAACTATAGTTTAACAAGAAATTTGTGGAGTGGTTGACTTCAATTGAATATATATATATATTTGCTTGCAAAAGAAAAAAACTTTTTTTGTTTGTCATTATTGAATATTGTGTGTAGGTTGATGAGGGGGGGGGCAAACAATATAATCCATTTTAGAATAAGACTGTAATGTAACAAAATGTGGAAAAGTAAAAGGGTCTGTATATTTTCAGGATACTCTGTATATAGTTCAATATCTTTTCTGCATTCTTTCTATCTGGTTTTGGTCATTTAAAGTTGAGACTGTTTTTCCAATTGGAAGCTGGGGATGATTAAGCCATGATGGTATGCGGGTCAGATTGGAAATGTAGCCAGGATACCAGGGTTAGCACCCCTACGATAAGTGCCATGGGATCTTTAGTGACCACAGAGTCAGGACACCCGTTTAACATCCCATCCAAAAGGCAGCACCCTGCACAGGGCAATGACCCCAATCACTGCCCTGGGGCATTGGGATATTCGTTTTTAGACCAGAGGAAAGAGTGCCTCCTACTGGCACTCCAACACCACTTCCAGCAGCATCTGGTCTCCCATCCAGGGCCAACCCTGCTTAACTTCAGAGGCAAGCCAGCAGTGGGATGCAGGGTTGTATGCTGCTGGCAGTCATTACGATAACGCTAGTTAGCATATGCACGTGAAACTACCTCTGACTTCCTTCATACTGGACGCAGGGACATAAAAAGTATATCCATGATGGTATTCTGTTGCAGCCTGCGATATTCATGAAATTCTTATTTTTCACACACAAAAAAATCCCAACTAATTTTTTTCTCCCAAAAGATATTAATACAAAAAAAATTGCAGACCCCTTGGAGTACCTCCGCAGACCCCCAGGTTGAAAACCCCTGATCTAGCATAATTTTGCAACCATTAGCAAAATAAAATTCCATATATAACTTTTAAAGTTTAGCTCAACTCCTCACACTATTTGTATTTGGCATTGACCCTAAATGCTCTTTTTTTTAAAAAGTGTAAGATACACCAGTCAGCACTATGGCATACTTTCTTCCCCAGCTTCTGCCCTGACCTGTTTCTAACTACTGCACACTGAAGATTTGGCCTTGAAAGCACAAGATTTGATGTTCACCCAATGTAGTTATTTTATTCATCTTAGTTATCTTCTTTCCTCTGCAGGTCTTTCTGGGTACAGCAAACTGTTTCAGGGACAGGGGTCCAAGCTCAGATGACAGCGAGATAACCAGAGAAAGGACGGGAGCTATGGCACACCATCTTGCCGACAGAGGTGTCTCTGCATGTGACCACAGGTGCATGCTGGGTAGGAAACAACTTAAGGATCCCGCTGCTGTGACTGTATGTCTGACACACACCAGGCCCTGTTACTGCTTCTATATGAAGGAGACATGCAAGAGGATAGCCTGCCCTTTCAGGAATCCCTGGGCCTGACGCAGGTCGGGATCTGTTGCACAGGCCAAGACTTTCCAGTGGCTTTCTGTATCACCCAACCCCCCCACAGCCCCAACTCCATAACCCTATCGCAGCAGTTGTCATCCCTCATTCTCCCCATGCTGTCTGTCTGTGTCTATGCCATGGAAAGACTTCAGTGACAGATACCCAGCAACAGCTGGTTCCCACCAGAGGCCCCATGGGCACTATCACTGGAGCTCAGAGTATAGTCTTAGTACATTATAGCAATTACTGTACAGGCAGAGAGATGTGCTTTATCACCCCCTTCTGTCTCATTTTAAAGACATGTTTGTGGTGTAGGGAAGTTTGGGTACAAGAGAGAAACTGCAATTGACCAATATTTTAGATTGTCTCAATGATCTTGTTTTACTGAGAAATGAGCAAGTAAAGGAAGTGTTGTCTGGTGAGGCAGGCTTGATGTTGTGCTTGGGAACCAACCATCCCATTCTCTCATGAATGAATTTATCAGAGAGTATCACAAACAGTTGCCAATCCAGTTATTTTTGGTCCTTGTTTATGTATACTGATGGGTTTCCTCTCTCTTTGTGAAGACTTGTTACATTGGCTAGCAGGACACTTGCATGAGTTGTATTGTTGCCTTTACAGTTCTCATGTTTGCACTCCCTTGTTTGTCTATACTCTACAGTAACATTATATACCAGACTTTTCCCACTATGAACTGTAACAAGGTGTACATCTGTTATACTGCCATTCTTTGTGCGCTCTGGCTTAGTAATGTGCAGTATACTGTTAGACCTGCACAGTAATGTTTTTAACGCAATTGTATGTTACAATACCTTGCAATCAGTCGTTTCGGACTGTAATGCAATGACAATGTTGTCCATTTGTAGTGTGTGCTCTTTTACAACTTGAGGGAAAAAGCTATTGAACGTGTCCCATGGCCCCTGTGCTCAGAGCATGGTGATGAAGGGGTCTACCTATGCAATGCCATCTTTTGTATAGTAAACATACTCAACCCTCCTTTCCACAGAGGGTTCTACCTGGAACCCCAAAAGGTTATTCAAAGGGTTCTGCTATGGGGACAGCTGAAGAACCCTTTTGTCTAAGAGTGTGTGCCAGCATGCTGTTATCGAGTACAAACTGGGGAAGAACATATGCAGCAGTGGGTTGGGTCATGTATTATTGAAAGGGAATACTAAGTTAGTGTGGTAGCCTTTTGCATGTGTCTCCCCAACTGCTGTATTGTGAGGGCCAAACTTTGGGAACCATCAGTGACCATTTGCAAGCAAGACCATTAATATCAGTAGCAGCCAGTGTCGTCTATACGTACTGTAAATTGTTGCATTGTATATTTTTTTATTTTATTTAAAGGTTGTCAATCAAATCAGTTTCCTGCACCTCAAAGTGAACTAGGGCCTAGTTCAATCAGATCCAGCGTTAACTGGCGCTAGCCGACACCAGCATAGCTGATGTTGTGGCGGGCTCGGGAGTGAAACTGCATTGAGCTGTCAAATCGGTGAGCAGCTGCTCTTGTGGTGATTGTCACAAAGCCAATCCCGTCCCACTCCCATTAGAAGTTCAGAATGAGAAAGTGTACTCTATATAGAAATAGTGACGTTCAAATTGAAAATCATTCAACAAAATTAGGATTTCTATCAGCCTAATCGAGTTGTAGACTAAATCTCACATTCCAGTGTTTGAACTTGTAAACAACGCTGCATGGGAATCATCTCAATGCGACTCCATGCAGCCAATGGCAATGTCCACTTTAGGTATAATGCCAGGAGCCTTTGTGGATTTGAGCGCTTTAACCTAGTTCCACCTCCGACACGTCAAAACATCATCTATGCGGATTTTTGCTAAAGATGATCTGATTGAATCTGGCTCTTCATCACTAGGATCTCAATATGGATAGCGGTTGAGCTGGGCAAAAATGCATCATTTATACTGATACCCACAAATGATGATTATCTAAAGATTTTGGAAAAAAATATACATCTGTTCGTCCAAGACCATTTTTAATTTAAAAAAGTGTTTAAGAGTAATAGCAATACACTTTTACAGTTTGTGATCTAGTGAAGTGTTCACCTAGTGACATACATTGTCTTGTACAACAGAAAAGTCAGCTTCATTTAAGAAAAAAATCCAGAAAACATGATTCTGTTGCATAACAGAGGTAAACATAACCATAAAGATACTTTGTAGAATAAAGGTTGTTTTCCAGCATTTTGTATTTTTCCTAAGATTATTAGAGTCCATCAGCATCTGTCCTAGATTAACCAGTGTAGGGAAATGTGGTGCACGCTGCGCTAGTTTCCAGCTTGGACAGTCTGTTTGTCCTGTGCGTCAAGGCTTTGTGTCAGCCCTCCATTAAAAAGGATGGTTCTCTTTAGGAAACAAAAGTCTGACAGAGCTTTTGCTTTAGCCGCTTTGATTAATTTGCACTGTAAATCCAGGTTCTCAGTGGGTCTCTCTTTTTGACTGCAACTACTGTATGTCCTTGAGTAGGCAGTGGTCATGGCTAGAACAGCTTACGTCAGTTCCTTTCCTCTGAGCAGACAGAGGTTGGCTTTGAATGCCCGTGGTCATATGGCACAAAGCTAAAGGCAGTTCAGAAGGCCGGAAATATTGACAACAAAAAAATTATGGAAGACACTTGACATTGAGAAGAAAAAAAACATTGTAAAAGGCCAATAAAAGTTCTGTTGAGATTGCTGGGTCTGGAGTGATGTTTGAAAGTAATTTGGGCACACAGCCTGGGAATTGTGGGTAGAGTGGTGGGCTGCGCCTCTCTCTGCAGGGCCTCTGTGTGGGCTCGACTAAGGAGGGGGGAGAGTGTTGAGGGTGGACAGGTGTACTCTTGGTGGTGGGACAGACAGCATACCACCCTCCCCTTCCCCTCCCTCGGTGTAGTGCCGTGTGTGGCCCTGTCAGATCCCAGTGTGCTGGGCCTGGGGCCCTTAGCTACACTTGCAGGACTTGACAATCATGTTGGAGAGCTGTTCCACCTTGGGCGTGCGGCCCACGTAGTAGAGGATGGTGAGGGGCTCCAGGTCCTGAGGCACACAGCAGGGAGAGGCAGAAGCCTCAGGGTTCAGGGTGTTGTACAGACTCAGCATCTACGGAGGGATGGAGGAAGGGAGGGGACAATCAGGCCAGGTACAATCACTACAAAAATAATTGTTATTCCCTTTCATTTCATTTGGATGAAAAACAAGTTTGATTTTGAAGTTAGACCCTCAATCAGATCAAGCGTTAACCGGTGATAGGCGACACCCGCATAGCTGCTGTTTTGGCGGTGTCGGAGGTGGAACAGAGTTGGCGCTTTCAAATCGGTGAGCAGCTGCTCTTGATCATTATCACACCGTCACACTCGCATTAGAAGTTCAGAATGAAAATGTGTAGGCTATATAGAAATAATTCAATCATTCAATGAATAAATGCCGATTTATATCCGCCTAAGTTAGGTTTACATTCCATGTCACGTTCCAGTGCGACTCTTGTGGATTTGACAGCACTAACACAGTTCCACCTCCGACAACACCAAAACAACCGTTATGCAGATGTCAGCTAAAGCGGATCTGATTGAATAGAGCCTTAATACTAAGCAATGTGATGATGGGTTGGTATTTGTTCATATTGGCCTGGGAAACCTCAGGCTATCAGATTGTGTAGGTGGGTGTTGTCTGTTTAGGTGTGCCAACATACAGTACATGTTTGTAAGTGCCTGCATTCCATTGTGTCATTTAGTGGTAATAATACTTAACACAGGGTAATGAGTGCATTACTGGTGTACAAGCCGTGTCTTACCGAGCTGTGTGTGGTGTCTGCGCTCCGTAAGTAAGGGCAGGGCCCGGAGCAGAAGTTAGCGTAGTATCCCTTAGGCTCGTGGATCCACCTCCAGCCCAGGTGCTGGCGGAAGTCAATGTATAGGGGTCGTACACAGCAGTTCTCCTCATAGTTACTACAGTAGGCAGGAGAGAGAGATCTTTATGAAGCAATGAAATACCTCACCTGAAGGAGAAATGCTCTATTTCTAGTTTGTGTACATTTCACGACATGCATGCAGTCTGACTGAGCCCTAAGAAGACCACAAATTCCACTGGAAGGTGTGTCCTCATTTCCCTCTTGGAGGCAGCCCAGGTGTCTTACTGTTGTCAGTGAGACTGACAGAGAGATTCCAGAGTGGAGAAGAGGGGACAGCATGTAAGAGAGGGGAGAGCGGCAGCTATCGTACAGGGACAGATCTTGACTTGTATCAGGTTGCTAATGCCTCTGCCATGCTACAGACTATCTGACAGCAAATTAACCAGCTTATTCCTACGCTCCTCTGCCAAATGAATTACAAATGAGAGAAGCCACCATTACCATTTGAGATCCAACTTGACCTACTGTGTTGCTTACAGGAGTAACCAGGGGCTATTTATCTATTGGACAAAAATGTGGCTACTCATCCTGCAGTAAGTTTTCATCTAAATACATGACATGCACTCAAATTGTTGTTGTTTTCAGCTATGATTTCACAGGTTGATTTTGCACAGTAACTTAGTGATTGAATAAGAAGAGTGGTTAGTTACGAACGAGAAGCAGTAGTTGGTGTCCAGGGCTCTCTTGCGTCTGCGGGATGAGGACTGGGCGTCTATCCTATGAGGGGGCAGCATCATGAGGATGAGATGAGGGAAGAGCTGCTCCTTCTGCTTCTTCAGTCTGCCCAGGTCCCAGCGGCTCTCATCGTAGTCACCCTCCACACCTACAGGAGGAAGACACAGGGACATCAGCGTTAGTACAGAGGTGTCATTAGCAGATTAAACTACGTAGACCATTCCATAGGGAAAAAAAGGGATAGATTTGGTAAATCAAGCTGGAGTGCAGTCCTAGTCCATTAAAAACAAAGTTCAGGTCAATTCAAATGTAGGCCCATGTATTTCAACAGAATTGTTTGGCTAGCACAGACTGGAATATGTTCCTGGTTTCCTCCGATGGCATTGAGGAGTACACCACATCAGTCATTGGCTTCATCAATAAGTGCATCGATGATGTCGTCCCCACAGTGACCGTATGTACATACTGTATCACAACCAAGAACCAAGAAGCCATGGATTACAGGCAACATCCGCACAGAGCTAAAGGCTAGAGCTGCCGCTTTCAAGGAGCGGGACTCTAACCCGGAAGAGTATAAGAAATTTTGCTGTGCTAACAGCAAACCATCAAACAGGCAAAGCGCCAATACAGGACTAAGATTGAATCGTACTACACCGGATCTGACGCTCGTCGGATGTGGCAGGGCTTGCAAACCATTAGACTACACGGGGAAGCACAGCCGAGAGCTGCCCAGTGACACGAGCCTACAAGACGAGCTAAACTACTTCTATGCTTGCTTCGAGGCAAATAACACTGAAACATGCGTGAGAGCACCAGCTGCTCCAGAAGAATGTGATCACGCTTCCGCAGGCAATGTGTGTAAGACCTTTAAACAGGTCAACATTCACAAGGCCGCAGGGCCAGACGGATTACCAAGACGTGTACTGCGAGCATGCGGTGACCAACTGGCAAGTGTCTTCACTGACATTTTCAATCTCTCCCTGTCCGAGTCTAATACCAACATGTTTTAAGCAGACCACCATAGTTCCTGTGCCCAAGAACACTAAGGTAACCTGCCTAAATGACTACCGACCCGTATCACTCACGTCTGTAGCCGTGAAGTGCTTTGAAAGGCTGGTCATGGCTCACATAAGCACCATTATCCCAGAAACCCTAGACGCACTCCAATTTGCATACCGCCCCAACAGATCCACAGATGATGCAGTCTCAATCACACTCCACACTGCCCTTTCCCACCTGGACAAAAGGAACACCTATGTGAGAATGCTATTCATTGACTACAGCTCAGCGTTCAACACCATAGTGCCCTCAAAGCTCATCAATAAGCTAAGAACTCTGGGTCTAAACACCTCCCTCTGCAACTGAATCTTGGACTTCCTGACGGGCCGCCCCCAGGTGGTAAGGGTAGGTAACACATTTGCCACGCTGATCCTCAACACGGGCCCCTCAGGGGAGCAGGTTGAGAGCTTCAAGTTCCTTGGTGTCCACTTCACCAACAAACTTACATGGTCCAAACACACCAAGACAGTTGTGAAGAGGGCACGACAAAACCTATTCCCCATCAGGAGACTGAAAAGATTTGGCATATGTCCTCAGATCCTCAAAAGGTTCTACAGCTGCACCATCGAGAGCATTGGTTGTGTCACTGCCTGGTATGGCAACTGCCTCCGACCACAAGGCACTACAGAGGGTAGTGCGAACGGCCCAGTACAGCTTCCTGCTATCCAGGACCTCTATACCAGGCGGTGTCAGAGAAAAGCCCTAAAAATGGTCAAAGACTCTAGCCACCCTAGTCATAGACTGTTCTCTCTGCTACCGCACGGCAAGCGGTACCGGAGCGCCAGGTCTAGGTGCAAAAGGCTTCTTAACAGCTTCTACCCACAAGCCATACGACTCCTGAACACCTAATCAAATGGCTACCGAGACTATTTGCATTGCTCCTCTCTCTCTCTTTTACACCGTTGCTACTCTCTGTTATCATCTATGCATAGTCACTTTAATAACTCTACCTATATGTACATATTACCTCAACTAACTGGTGCCCCCGCACATTGACTCTGTACCGGTACCCCCTTGTAGTCTCGCTATTGTTATTTTACTGCTGCTCTTCAATTACTTGTTCATTTTATTTCTTATTCTTATCTGTGTTTTTGTTAGTTAGGGGCTATTAAGTAAGAATTTCACTGTAAGGTCTACACCTGTTGTATTCGGCGCATGTGACTAATAACATTTGATTTGAGAACCCTGCACCTCTGCTCAGGAATGGGGTATCATAGTGTACGTCTGAGTCAGTTATACAGAATTAGAATTCACCACGGCTGTTTTTGTCATAGTACTTTCTGTAATGTCTTAAAAGCATTGTCTCCACTGGTAAGAGGCTGGACTTCAGGCATCACCCACTCAGCCCCACTCCTCCTCCTCTCTGCTCTCACTCTTCCTCCTCCACCAGAGCTGGTCCCTCTGTCCTCCCCCTGGGTTAGTGTCTGCTCATCCAATCTGCCCCTGATAGCAAAAGCAGTAGAGATCTCAGGAGAGACCTTGCCGGTGGATTTGGAGCCCCTCTTTAATTCGGGGCCAAGCGTCTGAGTGCCGTGGTAGCACATTCTTTATGGCCAAGCCAGTCAGGGGAGCGTTCCCAGGACTAGGGACCCGGAGGCCCCAATGCTAAGTGAGATACCAGACCAATTGTATTCCCATGATCTGCTCTCTCCTTCTTTCTCTCCTCTTTCTTTCCTCTCTAGTCCTCTTTTATCTCTTTCATCTCTTTTCCTTTCTCACTCCCTTTCTCTCACCTCATTCTCTGAGAGGAAAACCATCATCTTCATAAAAGAAAGCCATATAAGTATCAACCATTGAGGCCCATGTTCACTGGTCTTTTTCTAAATCAGAGCTCATTCGGATAGAAAGAGGGGCTGTGATGAGCAGTGGAAAAGCCAAAAGGGAGGAATCAGAAATGGTTGGTTTCTTAAATGCGGCACCTCATTTCATTTTACCTTTGAACTTGACTTGTAGCACCTCATTAACGTTCTCGATAATGTCACCGTTGGTGTTGAAGGTGTGGCAGGGGCAGTGCACACTGATCTCCAGGCCCAGGTTGGTCTCTGAGGGGAAGAAGAGAGCAAGGCAATATGAGGAAGTGGTATTTTCCTTGAGGCCATTTTCCCTTGTCCAAATGAAATTGAGTTTCCAAATACCTTTTGGCTCGTGCTTTGATATGCAACACATGGTATGAGACCGGGAACTTTAGGGCTTTGGCCCACTCACCTCGGTACATAAGCCATTCCCTGACTGTGTCTGTGACATCGAAGGAGACCCACTCTGGCGTTCCTTTGGTCAGGACGTTCTTGCCCCCGATGTAGCGCTGCTTAGCTATGTGGTCGTCTGGCCGCAGAATCTGCCAGCCAGAGGTAAGAGAGTGACCCAGCTGCATATACTCTCTCTCCCACACACACCCACACACACCAGATGGCAACCCAGCCAGCGCTGTCTGAGCCAGACGCTCCAGGATGCCCTGGGCCAAACGTCTTCTCCTCATGGAAAAAGTGACTCCCTGTGTTGATATCCCCATTTTGCAAGTTAATGCCTGTGTGTAACCCTACTGCCAATGAAGAACCTGGCTGTCCCTCCATCTGCACTTCAAACTTCAATTGGGCTCGCAACATGTTTAATTTCCTAACACTGGTCTTGTCAGGATGAGGCACTGCAAATGTTGCTAGAGCCGCCATTGCTTCAGATCTCTGAGTGTCTCTGATTATGTGCTGTATACCAACATGGGCGTATACTTTGTCTCAAATTGCCGGACTAAGGGCTGGATTCAATCCGTATTGCGAATAATCCGCGTTATAGCTAGATTGAAATGTAAATGCAACATAGCCATGGGAAGTAGAGGTGCTGAGAGTGCTGCAGCACCCCTTGATAATAAATATATAAATAATAATAGTAATTTTTTTAAACGGTAAACATTACATATGTCTGTCCAATTGGAAATTACTTTTATATTTTAAGTGGCGATCTTCCGCGATACGGATTTAATCCAGCCCTAAGGCATAGGATTTAGGGATCCACACTTTAAATAACGCCTAAGGTTTCTGTGAACGATAAGTGTTATCTCCAGAGAGAGGCCAGTGAAGTGGGGGGCTCAGCACCACAGCAGGCTAGATAGACAGGTTCCTGAACATTGTCAGCTTCTAATCCGGCTTCCTGTGGGAACAGGGGACCCAGCAAGAGAGCACGGCCAGCGCCAGGGCCTGCCAATCAGCTCCCGGCTAATGTGTGGGGGCGAGCAGCTCTATTTACTCCCCCAGCGCAGCGGCTGACCCTGCCTCTATCTCCTCTGGGCTCCTGGAAACAATCTGGGGACCTGACAGCCAGTCTGAGCGGAGCTTGGCCTGGCCAGAGAGTAGCTTGCCTCCGAGGCGGTATGCAGGCTGGAGACGCTCGTCTCCCTGGCAGGAAATGTTGGAACCTGATCATAGCTCCCAGTCTCTCACGGGAGATTAATGAGGAAACAAAAATACATCCCATCCACCCCACCCACATACAATCCACGGACACACACATACACACACACCACTCAAACACATACACACCTCCTAAAACATACAGGTGCAGATGTCTGAATCTCTTGTTGAAAACATCTAACTGAAAAAAAGGGTGGTTGGACAAAAGCTCTGAGATTGACAGCTGTGAAAGGAGCGATTGCAAAATGGTAATCTAGAGTTTCTCAGAGTCTGCTGTAGCACGCCATGAATTGTGTGCAAATGTACTTGACTTGAGGCACATGGAATAATGATAATCACTTAAAGACAGGGGGAGTTAGGGGCCCTGATATAAATGTTTTCTTCTTTCCATGTAGACTGACTTCACTGTCCCATGTGTATTGAGACATATTTTATTTCTGTATTATTTTTCCTTTATTTGACCAGGTTAGTCTCAGTGAGATTAACAATCTATTTTACAAGAGATACCTGGCCAAAATAGCAGTACACGAGGTTGCAGACACATTCACAACAAACACAAAGCACTACAGATTAAAAAACATACATTTACACATTGAACAGCAAGATGGTTTGGGAAAGTGTGGTGCAACTAGGGGTCAAAACATTGACCACCCCCCACTTCATTTTCCATCATAGTGTTTAACTTAGCTTTAACCTTGCCTTCATTTAAAGGGACGAGCTCCTGTCATTTCAGAACCTTTTGAAGCTTGTATGAGAGAATTGGATCACTACACACCCCGCATTCATGAGTACAGTGGGAATGGAATAGTACGTTCACACACCTGGTAGAGCTCAATCCGCTGCTCGTTCCTCTTGGCACTAGAGTTGGGGACACGAAGGGCTCGGAACTCTGCTCTGAAGAGGTTGGTGGAGTTCTTCTCCATGGCGGAAACGTTGAAGCGGAATACCTTGGAAGTGATGCCCTTGGGGCAGTAGGGAAGGTCATCTGCAGGGCAGGACACAGAGACAAAGTGACTCACCTTAAAACACAACTCTAATGATGCCATCCTCACTGCTTCCACACAGCAGGACTATGACAAAAGTCTTCACTCTTGGTACACGGCCTAAGCTCTGTTTTGAAAGTAAATAATTGTTCAGTTTATCTCTATATCTTCTGTATTTCATAGTTCGACATTCCAAACGAATGTCCTTTACAACAGAAAAAAATACAGTTAACCATTCTCCAACCATTGCCAGTGAATAAAATGAAGCCTTGGGCCATCTGTTTATGCTTTGTGCAGTCCGAGTTAGCAACAAGTTGAAGTCATGAAATGAAAACCAAATGTCCCATGTGTTGGTGGAACTGAACAGGCTGGGATGGCAGTGTGCTCCTCCTTCCTGCCTCCTGCTCCAGAGCTCGTTCAGAAGCCAAGCGTTCCCTAGAACAACCAACCAGTTTAGCTCAGTTCAGCTCACAACATGTGCAATCACATGCAGGTAGATACAGAACACTAGCTCAATCAATGTGTTTGTAAGGGAGAGAGTCCTTCAGTGACTGTTTGTCAGGGGGGCTGATTGTATAATTGAGAGAAACAACTTAAGGTTCTTTTAACCATCAATTGGAAGGGGAACCAGTCCTGTCAACCTGTGTGGTGTGGTTGTGAAAGGCAGACCGTGAACTCCGCTACAGTAGTACAGTACAGTAGTTATAGTAACAGCCACAGAACACTTCTCGATGGGCCCCTTCTGAAATACTTCCTGTTGCACTGCCCAGTCAAGGAAGCTTTTCTTTTTTTCCAACCCTAATACCATTGAATCGTTTATTATTTTAACAGGCCGAGCGCATGCAGCGCTGAGCAAAACAAGCACACGGCAAGCGTTTTACGAGCCAAGTGGAAACACTCATTTAAAGCCAAGCCATTGCTAATTTATAACCCCCAAGCCTGAGCTTCATTAGAGACCCTGTGATTCACTGGTGTTGGTTAACAAGGATATCGCACCTTTGGTTGACATGAATCTAGATATGTTTATAACAATGGAGAAGGATGTTTTTGTATAATGCATTGTGAGCTCACACATCTACCTAAACTTCCTATGATCCATAGTCCTATTTCACAGCGGCTTAGCCTTTATCTGATATTTCCATTAACTATTTTATTTTTAAGTCCACCTATTTATATGTGACCTTTTCAGTCTTCACCCCTAGCCAAATACCTGTCCTGTACTCCCTTGGCCTGTCTCACTACCCCCCTTCTCTCTCTTCTCCCTTGTCCCTCTGCCTCCCCCACAGAAGGTGGAAAGGCCCACTTCAAGAGGAGATTTGAAATTCTAATCAAGTCTTTGGTTTCCTTTTGGATGACCTCATTTTTCCCATTGCAATGGTTTTAGGTGGATTTCACATTAAGGCTTATTATTGCCAAGGGTCTGAAGGTAATTTGTTCCATGGTTGTGAGTGTAAGAGATTGCCAGCATAATTAGAGTGAAATACACGGCAGACTAATTTACAGTCTCTCTTCTCTCCATGATCAGATCTGGTTCTAAGGCCAGCAGCGTGAGCATGCTGACATCAGCGGGATCTTGACCTGAAACATATCTGAAGTAACCAAAACATGTCCCAAAGAGCTTCTATGGCCCCTCAAAATAGTTCATTTGTCTATGCGACAAACTTTTATTATATTGTAGTCCTTCCCATTTCTGTTAATCTTTCTTTTGAGATTCATTGTGAATATGTTGAAAATAGTAACTTTTGTGGTGAAAGAAAGCTGTCCAAATTTGGCTTTGTTTGCAAATATAATACATGCAATAAATCCTGTGTACACAAACACAAACAGGCACAAACCACAAACAGGTATCGCAGTTACGTACTACACACTAAGCACTATGTAAAACCGTGTATCTACACGGTAACTACAATGTAAATACAAGGTTTTCATGGCATTTCATATGAAGTGGTACAAATACCTCTCCCACTTTTCCCAAGGGACTGAAAATGGGGTCCTGCTTTTTGTAACCTTTCTCTTTTATGTGGCAGTGTGTCTGCAATGACTTCCATGGACTGTGGGGCTGAGGAGTAGCCCTGTACATCGAATAAGGTACTGGCACTGACATGTGTATATACTTCCATTCTGGTGTTCTTTAATGCTCATCGTAGGTTTTTATTCTTACTTTTATTTGTTGTGATATTTCCTATTATTATTATTATTATTATCTATATTATTATTAATATTATTATTATCTATATTATTATTAATATTATTGTTATCTATATTATTATTATTATCAATATTATTATTGCTATTATCATTCCATTGTTGGGAAAGAGCTCTCAAGGTAAGAATTTCACTGTACTGTTTTACACCTGAGTATTTGTAGTCAAAATGTTGAGCAGTTGACCAGATATTAATGTTCTAGATCAATAACCTGTCTGGTCAATAGAAGAATATTAGGCGAGGGTTACAATAGTAGTGACATCTTCCACACAGGAGCACCTAGGGACAGAATAGCTCTGTTCTAAAGCTTCTCATAAAGCTTCCACCCTAGACAGACACTGTTCCCTCTGCCCCCTTCCCCCCTCACCTCATTGCTTCCTGTGTCTGGGATGCCCCACCACGCTAGCTCCTCTCCCTGCCCTGGTAGGTGACATCACACAGAAGCTCCCATCAAACACTCCCAGCAATCAGCATGTTCCCAATGCCCAAAGGGCCGGCCGTGATGTCAGTCTCGCCAAAGCTATGTGAAGGTAAACAAAGGAAATGGGAAGCATAGAAAGCAGGTGCTGGCCAGCTGCTGAGGAGTCTGGACCTCGTTTACCAGTGAAAAATGGCAACGGCGCTGCAAAAGCTGGTATTCTAATGTCTAATAACTAATGTTATTAGACTAATCTGGCTTATCCAAAAGGCCACACATATAGCATTTTTCAACTAACAGTTTTATCTTTATCTAACATGTCAATAAAATAATATAGCTATCTCCAGATGAATAAACGTTATAATTTGAGCAGTAAATTCTAATCCAATTACAATTCACACTTTTGCGAAACAAATGATTACATTTGAATGAATGGTCATGTCAATAAAAACATACCTGCCCTGATCACCTGTTTGTGCTACTGTTGTTTAAACAACACTCTAGTGTGGACCAAGCCATTCCTCAGACCAAGACATTTCCAGTACTCCTGTCCTGAGTAAGTCTCTACAGTATGTCTCTACACATGGAGCCCTGTGGCTGACTGTTAAGATGAGATAATGTGATGGAGCTCTCTGCTGAAGTAAGACAGCTTTTTTCCACTTGATCAAGGATGGGGGATGGGGGGGGGGGGGGCTGTCTTTCGGAATGGACCAGAGCAGTCTGTTTGCTTGGGATGATGTCACCTTTCTACAATTCCATATATCAGGAACACTGCTGTTCTCAGCTCCGGTCCACATCTTTCTTATTCCCTCCCAATGCTGAATCAATGATTGCCTTATGCCAAAACACTCACTGCATGCTTTTCTTCTAAATAAACCTGGCTCCGCCTAATTTGCAGCAATGAGAGCCAATACGTGGTATTCTTAGATGGTTCAGTGGTAGTCTTTGGACAGACTTACTATGCCAAATGTCAACAAAGACAGTGAATGAGTGCTAATATATGTGGAGGAGTGAGTACAACTGGAGTTCAGTACCCAAATCAAACCTAGGACTGGGTGCTGTGGATTATGGAGAAGCTTGGCCCTTGTGGCGTTAGTTTGGCTCCTCTACCAGTGTTCACCAAATGGCTCCCATCTGCACTTGTCTTATCCACAGCTTTACTGGAAAACACTGTTTATATTCAGAGACACCTAACTAATGGTACCATGAGTATTTTGGCAAATTACTCTAGTTATTAAAGCATATGAGTCTGGGAGGAAAAGTCTCTTCGGCTTACACTCAGCCCTGTAACTGAGTAATAAAAAGAGTTAAAAAGCACCAATCTGACAATAATCCAAGACATTCCCACCTTCCTGAAAGAGTGTATGTAAAACCCATTAGACTATGGAAATGGAATGAAAATATGTCTTGCTGCATTACTGTGGTGATAGACAAGTGAACGGAAGAGAAAGGTGATTATTGGTCAACACTTCAGGCCTTGTTATTGAGGGGACAAACACTCTCCCTCCCTTACAGTCTCCTCTAGAGGGTGTATCTGGACATGAGCAAAGAACAGGATTAAACAAAGAAAAAACAACAGGGACAGAGAAGTGCATTGTAGGCTACATTTAGGTAAATGTACGAGATGGAATTAGTCTTGTTCAATGGTCAATGACTGCCAACCAGGGCCAGCTCTAGCCTTTGGGGGCCCTAAACAAGATTAGGTTGGGGGCCATGTTATGCCATGTTAATGATATAGTAATCATGGCTGAATACCGACTGGGCATGCAGGGCACATGCCCGGGGCCCTGATTGATTTTGTTAGTCACTCTGACTACAAATTTAGATAACTGGCTAGACTAATTTACCAATTTAAAAATCATTAGGTGACATGGCTAATTGAGTGACTGTCAGTAACCAGATTTCCATCCAACCTTTTTATGCCAGTAAAGTACATGTCGGATAAATCATGTAATGACAGGTCCGATGGAAACAGAACATTTTTCAGTAAACTTTCCAAATGTTGTCAAAACAAAATACGCTAGACAAGGTGAGATGTCTTTGGGTCTGTATAATGAATTATGCGAGAAATGTTGGTTGAAACGCTTTTATGCGCAAATATTCATATAATGGGGCGGCAGGGTAGCCTAGTGGTTAGAGCGTTGGACTTGTAACCGAAAGGTTGCAATATCGAATCCCTGAGCTGACAAGGTAAAAATCTGTCGTTCTGGCCCTGAACAAGGCAGTTAACCCACTGTTCCTAGGCCGTCATTGAAAATAAGAATTTGTTCTTAACTGAGTTGCCTAGTTAAATAAAGGAAAAATGAATGATAACCATCATATCGAAGTAAACTTGGAGTCATGTGATAACATGACATGTTGTGTGGTCCACCCACTACAACTGGTTGGGAAAGCATGCAGTTTATTAAACTAGAGTTATGATGAATTTCGCAGGGTGGTGAAAGTGCAATGTGAAGAGCTTGATGCTAGTGTCCAATAAATATCTAGGGTCTTATCCTGGTGACATGATAATCAATGCTTGGCTGCCTTTTGAAAAATAAAAATAATCTCACTCTTTTGTCCATATAATGTCATCATGTAGCCTATACGTGCACTCTAACCAACAGTGTGCAGATAGCTCTGTTGGCTAGAGCGGACGTGAAAATACCAGGGGGGCACACACTATATGATATTTTTGTCATGTGCACTACATCATCGCGCACATCCATTTATCTGCAGAAAGTCAATTTGATGGAAACACAACTCTGGTGGGATACATTGTTTTTATGCAGATCTTAGAATATTTAAAAATCTGCATAAAAACAATATATCCCACCAGAGATGTTTCCAAATTAACTCTCAACTAGTTGAAAACTCACTCTGACTTAAACTCACTTATATATATATACTATATATTTCAAAAATAATAATATATATATATATATATTATGTCGGATATTATTTTTGAAATAAATAAAATTGGTCGGGGCCCCCTAGCAGCCGTGGGCCCTAAGCGACCGCTTATGTTACTTATGCCTGGAGCCAGCCCTTGTGACAACTGTGGCCACTATGCCCTGTTTATTTACTTTGATCATGACAGTGTCATGACAGAGTGATGTGACTAGGGCTCCTGGCTATAATGCAGCCCAGAACCCACGCACCAGACCTCTGTTTGTTTTGTGGCCTCTGGCTACCTCTGACCAAGATGGTTGTAGTAGTGACTATTTTGAGAGTCAGAAGCACTCAGGAAACAGATTTGACACAGGGGCTTGAGCTGTTGCCAGAGGAAGCTCTGTTCAATGTCATTGAATAGCTTTAAACACCTGTTGATTATAAAGAAGTAACATGATGCAATGATCCAGCATCTGAACAGTGAATAGGCCTCCAAGTCTTCCACTTAGTAAGTAATTCCCCTCGAGACAATTCACTGCAAAAGAGGTAGATGGTCCAATAAACTTCTCAATCCGATTAGACTGGAACAATCAATTGTGGTCCATTTATACACGAAATGACTACTAGGATGAGCAAGGCAATTTTGTTCTAGTGCACAAGCCAATTTGCAGCTGAATTAGCTGTGTTTGAACTTTACAATAGTCCTAATAAAGAAAACAGTGGTGAGGTGAACACAATACATGATAAAACAATGCTCTTAGAATCCCAAATGTTTTGGGAACAAATAATATCTGGAGTTGGGAAAAAACTGTAATTGGTGCAGTGGTTGAAGGGATGCTCAAATCGCCTGAGTGCCTGAAAAAAAAGTGTTCCGATGGAATGTCTCAGACGGTCGTGTGCTGGGTCAGCTATTGGGAGTTCCCATGGCTTTTACGTGAGGTATGAGGGAGGAACGGCGCTAACGCCAATTAGACTGTTTGCTTTGCCCTCTCCGTTTGTCGCGCTCTTTCCACTGCGCAGGTATGCGACCGTGCGTTAACGTTATGTCGGTCAATGCCTCGTAGGTGGAGCAAGGGTGTTTTTATGTTATTTCGTGCATGATTTCACTAGTACAATTTGTTAGCGTTGTCTCCACGTTTTTACCGTAGGTATTAGCCTATGCTGCAGATCTACGGGGGCTTTTATAGATCAATTCAGCTGAAAATGGAACATAAATATGGCAGTTGTATGAATGCCATAAAATAAATCACAGACACTGCTTGCATTGCACACTGACACAAACTGGACACAGGGGGCTTAACTCTGCAGGGGAGTCAGAAGAATGACATTTTGAAAAGGGGAGTAATACATTGGCTATATGAGTTTTCAGTTCTCAATGGAAACGTTGCTTTAAGCTATACTGATCTTTCATACTAGATTTGTATTTATTGGGGAGGTATGCTCCTCTATTAGTTTCAATTATTTATATGGAAAACCAACAGAGATTGATATTACATCTGCATGAGATGTTTGAATAAAATCAACTATATGTAGGCTACTTTCCTGATGCTTTAAGCACTGTATTTGAACATTAAGACACATACATTACTAAAGAGGGAGCCAGAGATCAAGATATAGCTTAACCAGAAGAACAAAACCTGTTTCGACCCGAACCAACCCTCCTCCTCCTCCCACTGCTCGCTGATGCTGGCATCGCAGATTCTGCCATTAAGCTCTTGAAGTTGCCGGTATGTGGCTACACCAGCAGTCAGAAACCTTTTCCATTTGGAGTGCCAAGTTATCGTACCATTTCTACTGATCTGGTGCCAGATTTTCATGGAACAGTTTCATTTAATTTATAATAGTCTTTATATCTCAAAATCAATGTCATGTGGTTAATCAAAATTCTATCAAAATAAAAATGATACAGATCTAAAGTAACTTCTATTGCCATTTCCAATATGTAAAAAATAGCCTACATAAAGCCAACAAATAAAATCATTGCAGCCCGCAGGTAGAAAATATCCTGATATCATATCAATCACTTATGCATTGCCTGTCTGCAATGAACTTGAAACAGTGTATCAAAACGTTTGTGTCCAGCCTGACGCTTGCGCTAGCAAACTTGCAACATTGTATAAAATATTCTGGGCCCTCAAGAGTTTGCTGTGCCAGTGAACTCCAGACAGACACAGCTGTAGGCTGTTTTCGCAAGGGATAAGAAGTAATCAGGTAGGCCTTTTTTAAAGATATTTCCACCGGATCAGAGCATGATCCCTTTCATGCTGAGTGGTAATTGAAAGGGAGCGAGCTGGAGAGATGTTTCAAATAGGCCATGTTGAGGAACTATTGTCATTGTCAATGGATGTAAAAACTGGCTTCGTTTACTTGCCTTTTGAGGCGAAGAAAAAAATACTTTGAGAAGCTTCACAATGATGGTGAGTTAAGACAATCAGAAATAGTATCAGATCCCCAAATTGTCACATTTATAAGCCTACATTTGTGTGCAGGCCAGTTGCTTAATCAGGTGCGTGTCCTTACTCAAGATTGACAGGAGAGTTCCAAACAAAAGACAATGAATAAAATGACAACTCATAAATGGAATGAAATAAACCAAAACTTTTACCCCACAAGTGTAGCCTAGGTTGTCACACTCTGCAAACAACGTGTCCACTCCTACAATGACAACCGTAAGACTGTAATAATAATAATATATTGAATGCATTATCAAAAATGACCGTAACCAAACAAACATTGTAGATTCGAAAAGGTCATTAATGGTAAATGGTAATCTGGTGATACTGGTGGGCAATCCCCACAGCCTCTGTCGTTGGATATGTCTACTCAGACAGGAGTGAATCAGACAGGTGTCTCGTGTGCCATATATATATATATATAGGGAGCAAACAATCGACCAGTTGACTAAATGGGATCAACCCTAATTTGATACCATTTCACCTATTCCGCTCCAGCCATTACCACGACCCTGTCCTCCTCAATTAAGGTACCACCAACCTCCTGTGAATAGAAGCCACCGTGGCAACACGATCAGCTGTTGGTAGGATCATGATTTCAGAAAACAAACAAAGTGCATGGATAGAAAAGTGGCCTTCATGCGTAAAACGCGTATAATAGATACATTATTAAAATCACTTACTGTTTTCTGGTGGTCCATTAATCATATTGAACTTGTAAATCTCTTTGGCGTAATATTCAGTCTCCGTGTTATCCTGTCCACAACTTTGCTGTCTGTCTCTCCCCAACTCCTCGATCAGCTCCTTCGTACTGTTATAGAGCGATAGCACCTGAAACGGTACCTGATTCGGACCCAATGTTTGCGGCGGGCTGGTCAGTCGAAGTTTACTGAGAATCTGTCCTCGGATTGCCTCTACTCTCTTTTTCTTTATGTGGTCTATGTCCACAGTGGTGCAAGTGGATAGTGACAAAGTCATGGTCACACAGTTCAACAGGAGGAAAAACAGAAGTGCTTTACCCAAATGCATATTTCTATCTGCCTTTGCTTAGCTAATAAGCTGATGAAATATAAGAAAGTATGGTAAAAGGGGCAACAGAAAAAGACACCAAATAATTTGGACTAAATTCCAGATGAAATGTTATCCTCTCTCTCTTTGCATTCAGGAGGTCAATGAGTCCTTTCCCCCGAGGAAACCCATCTTGTCAATATAGGGCTAGTGTCATCTGAGTGCTATCCGGGTGTCCATTCCAAGAATAGTCCAGATCATTCTTGAATATTATCTTTATCTTATCTGAGACCCCTTTTCACTCAATCTGTCGTCTTTCTATTCTTCCTTCAAATGTTGTGTCACACCCTTGACATCTTCCGTTTTCCCTCGTCATTCGTTCATCGTGACCAAATGTACTTTCTCCATTGCATTTTTTCTTTTCCATCAACTTTTGCTGGTGTAAGGTCAGTGCCGCTCTCCCTCACGCTCCTGTCCCCTTTGCGCAACAGAGTCTTGTACTCAATGGACGCGCTGTGATTTCACTGATACTTTATAGTAAGTGGTAGTTGTGACGTCTGAGAAGGAGGGACTGCAGATTATCATTCCACGGGGACATTTCTGGGAGCGCATTTCACCCTCTATGATGTCTGTCTATTTGGAGCCATGTATTATAGATACATAAACAACTTGTTTGTTTGTGATTGTCCTATACAGTATTACATCAATGTATACAGATAATAGCCTACATGGGCAAGTCAGGTCACAAAATAGTTTGGATCACACAAAGAGCATTGGACATTTTTAAGAAGTGACCGTCTGCCCCCTAGTGGATATATGATGCTAATGTGGAAGACATGATCTACTGCAAATGACTTGATAGTCAGAGAATAATTTAGTGATATAATGAGCCTACTGTAAAATAAATAACTGCCACCCTTAACATAGAGCTCCAGTCAGTTTTAGAATAGGTACCTAGCAATAGGCTGGTGCTAAATATCTCAAAAACTAAAAGCAGATTTTTTTGTGACAATTCACTGGCTTAACCTTAAACCTCATCTGGATCTATTATTGGATAATGTGGTTATTGAGCAAGTTGAAGAGACTAAACTTCTTGGTGTGTCACCCTAGATAGCAAGCTATCAGGTCAAAACATATAGACTCAATGGTTACTGTAATGGGAAGAGGCCTGTCCATGATAAGGCGTTGCTCTGCTCTCTTGATATCTCAGTCAACCAGACATGTCCTACAGGCCCTAGTTTTGTTGCACCTGGACTACTGTCCAGTTGTGTGGTCAGGTGCGGCAAAGAAGGACATATAGGCAAATTGCAGTTGGTCCAAAACAGAGCAGCACGTATTGCACTTAGATGTACACGCAGTGCTGGAAAAAGTACTCAATTGTCATACTTGAGTTAAAGTGAAAATACCTTAACAGAAAATTACTCAAGTAAAAAAGAAAGTCACCCAGTAAAATACTACTTGAGTAAAAGTCTAAAAAGAATTTGGTTTTAAATATACTTAAGTATCAAAAGTAAATGTAATTTCTAAAATATACTTAAGTATCAAAAGTAAGAGTATAAATCATTTCATATTCCTTATATTAAGCAAAACAAAAGGCATGATTTTCTTGTTTTTATTTTATTCATGGCTAGCCAAGGGAACACTCCCAGACTTAGACAATCATTTACAAACAAATGGTTTGTGTTTAGTGAGTCCGCCAGATCAGAGGAAGTAGGGATGACCAGGGATGTTCTCTTGATAAGTGTGTGAATTTCATAATTTTCCTGTCCTTTAAGCATTAAAAATCTAACGAGTACTTTTGGGTGTCAGGGAAAATGTATGGAGTAAAAGGTACATTATTTCCTTCAGGAATATAGCAGAGTAAGAGTAAAAGTTGTCAAAAATATTAATAATAAAGTACAGATACCCCCAAAAATGACTTAAGTAGTACTTTGAATTATTTTTTACTTATGTACTTTACACCACCGTGTACACAGGGGGCGAATGTCAATGACCTGTAGGTCAATTTCTCCTGGCTCAAAATTGAGGAGAGATTGACTGCATCACTATATTTGTGCGTGGTGTTTAAGGTACCGAACTGTCTGTTCAAGCAGTTGGGACACTCATCGGTACAACACAAGACATGTAAACAGAGATCTCTTCACAGTCCCCAGGTCCAGAACAGAGGCTGGGAAACACACAGTATTAAATAGAGCTATTACTAATTGGAACTATTTGCCACCTAATGTAACTCTAGCTAGCTATAAAAAACAGATTAAAAAAACAGATAAAAGAACACTTTACGGCACGATGTGGACTGTGAAGAGACACAGACATTTGTATGCATTTTGTATTGTATTATGTACGTGATACGTGGTTGGGATGCGACTGTGATGTAGTTGTCTCAGCCTTGCTATCTTAAGATGAATCCACTCTGTAGGTCGCTCTGGATGGGAGCGTCTGCTGAATGGCTAAATCGTAATGTAAATGTAGTGCTATGTATATCTATGTATATTATGCATTTTACTTGTTGTGTTGTTTACTTTTTGGACCTTGGTAGCAGCTAATCGTGGATCCTAATAAATATGAAATACTTGAGGTTCAGTTGGTGCGGAAGTGGAGATATGTCTGTTGCATGTGTCATACCTTTTTCATACTATCTGCATACCTTTATTGTTCTATCTGCGCTAGGTGAGAAAACTCAAACTCTCTCTGGCAATTCTGGTTTGGTTCTACACATCCGTCATTGGGTCCATCCTCACCTCACAGTCTGATTTGTGTCTGCGTCTGCCCCCTACAAGGGCCAACTGCAACGCATCGTCCGGTCTGCAGAGAAGGCTGTCACCTGCCCTACATCAAGGACCTGCACGCCTCCAGGACAAGGAAGTGTGCAGGAAAGATAATCACTGAACCTGCCCACCCCGAACAATCGTGACCAAAAACACCCGCCACCTGAACAGTTTCTTCCCCCATGCTGTGGCCCTCATCAACCGGCCATTGGGCTCATAGAGATTAAGTGACTTTGCATTGGGCCGATTACTGCACCTTGTCATCAGTGACCTCAAATACTAATCTACACTATACTGCGTTTGCACTATGTAGGAGAGAGTGGGGTAAATTGAGCCACCCTTGTTTCTAGGAAACCATACACAAAATTAATCATTTGAACAAATATTTAGGAAGAGGTCATCATTTCCTGGGGTCTGTGAAGAAAGAAACCACATGGGAAAAGTGGTAAACAACTTAGTTCCAGAAAAATGATTTTCGCCAAGTCTAATGAATTTATTGTGTTAGATGTTTCACGGTGCTTGTATCTAAACCAAAGTAAATAATTTTAAGATTGTTCTAAACATCAGTTGCGGTCTCTATAAATTTCAATATGAGATCCTAAACTGAGAAATATAGTGCATCATTGTAGCTGTGTGGGCTAATATACTCTAAATGTTTGCCTTGAGGCAAGTTGAGCAAATGTCCATGGGGTAACTTGAGCCAATGTCCATGGGGTAACTTGAGCCAATGTCCATGGGGTAACTTGAGCCAATGTCCATGGGGTAACTTGAGCCAATGTCCATGGGGTAACTTGAGCCAATGTCCATGGGGTAACTTGAGCCAATGTCCATGGGGTAACTTGAGCCAATGACCATGGGGTAACTTGAGCCAATGACCATGGGGTAACTTGAGCCAATGTCCATTGGGTAACTTGAGCCAATGACCATGGGGTAACTTGAGCCAATGACCATGGGGTAACTTGAGCCAATGACCATGGGGTAACTTGAGCCAATGACCATGGGGTAACTTGAGCCAATGTCCATGGGGTAACTTGAGCCAATGGTTGAGCAAGTTGAAGTGTTTTTTTCCCCAGGAATTACCGCTAGATATGAGGTAACAACAGGGCCTATGTGAAAAGTGCTTGTTAGATGTTAAGCCTGTTTTAAAAGATGCTTAAAATACAAAATACGATTGTGATTGTGTCGAATTTGGGAAACAAAGATACATTTTAGCACTACCTTTATAAAACTAATTCAATATAGAAATTTGTAGGCGGCTTAATTTACACTGTCCCGCGGCTCAACTTACCCCATAACTGGGGTAAGTGGTGCCAAGAAACATATTTTTTTGGAGATGGTATGTGTTTCAAAACTGTAATATTTACATGAATCCTGATTATTTCCATGGATGCACAACATCCTGAAATACATGAAGATATCTTTGTTAGAAATAATACTATATTTCCCTTGACAGGGTGACGCTAAATGTAACAAATTGCTCAACTTACCCCACTCTCCCCAACACATCAGCACAGCTCTGTAGCCCTACACTGAGTATACAAAACATTAAGAACACCTTAGGCCTACTGTACACTGAATCTACAAACCATTAAAACACCTACTCTTTCCATGACATAGACTTACCATGTGAATCCAAGTGAAAGCTATGATCCTTTACCGATGTCACTTGTTAAATCCACTTAGATTAGTGTAGATGAAGTGGAGGAGACAGGTTAAAAAAACGTTTTTTAAGCTTTGAGACAATTGAGACATGGATTGTCTATGCGTGCCATTCAGAGAGTGAATGGGCAAGATGAAAAATGGGGTAGGGATGCCATAGCAGCATCCCTCCCTCTGTGTATATATACCCCCTCTATAAATTGTATATTCCCACTGTAACTAGCCTTGTCTCAAGAATTGTATGTTTACTGTTCTGATAGGCCTATTGTATATTCTGTATGATGTCTGTTTGTATATTGTCTATTGCTGGCAGCACCTTCTCACTAAGGCAAATTATGGGTATTTGTAAATGTACTTTGCGAATAAAGGCGATTCTGATAAACCTGTATTAGCCTGTATGCTGAGAGTTTGAGTTATTGGGTCTGAGGCAATAACTCATATGTCCAACAAGTTCCTATGTCCTTCAATTTTGTTAAAGTTGTTTCTCCAATGATTTATACAATATCATTTCAGTAATGTCGCTTTTATTGTAAAACTACACCAAGCATGCTTCCCTAGGGACTAGCGAAATCTTTAATTGCAGAAATCGCTACCACTAAAATTGATCGAGCATGATGTTTTAGGTCATGAATGACATGAACATGCCGGTATGAAATATTTGGTGTAGTTCCAGGGTGAGGCTCCATATCAGCATCTCTATATACGGCCAGTTCCAGTGGGCTTAAATCAACATCAACCAGCAAGATCCTAGTAAACAATTACTGGACCTCCAGTCCAGTTGCTGGCATGCACCCAACTACCCATTGACTAACAAAAATAAACTATCAAATGAGTTATACCGAACCTTGACTACGGGGCATGTAAGGTTAATAATAACAGAGTTAATACAGGCTATTTTCATGACTGTGCGAGCTTTGGCTCAAATGAAGATGATTGTTTTTTTGTAATATCTATGTTTAAGGCCAGTTGTGCTATTATCAGACCGCTCTGCCTCTCGAGCATGGACCAACCTGTACTGTACCACCAGTGCTAATGATCTAGCATGCTCAAAAGGACTAAAGGAGCCTAACGTTGCTTTACTCCTTAGTCCAAGGACAACATGTTCTGTTTAGAATTGGCTCTGGAAGCCAAAACATCCAAATACTCCATCTACACGTGAAATTATTATCAATTGCGGTTTAGAAACATAAATCCCTCTACTTTCAAATCACATCAAAAGCGTTTCTGAAATGCAAAATACACACTTACTGTACACTGTTTAACCCGTTTACAGTATTTTTCAGTGACAATACCTGTGTGGTGTTTTTCTTCAGATAGCTAATTAGCACAAGTATTCAGTCCACTCTGTCTTCTGTTTTCTGTAAACAAGCGGCTGTAACATGGAAATATGGCCCTATGGGAACCCTAACTCAATAAAGGTGTGTATCAATTTAACCTTTTTGTTTTTTGAAAATGATTTCTCAAACATATGAAAGATAAGGTCCTTATGCTTCCAAAACCATAGCTCAAGCAATGCGTGTCAATGTTCAGACCGAACTCCCCACTACAGAAGATGCCTTTGTCCAATGACTCTTATGTGTAATGTAATGGAACTGAGAGTCATAATCATGGGCTAGCATTCTCCTTGTAACAGAATAAGGCTGCCAAAAATGGGGGTAAAACATAATTTTGATGTGATATGAAAGACATTTGATTATTTTTTTTTTGTAATTTAGCAGAAGTGCTTATCCAGAGCGACTCACAATTAGGGTTACCTTGCTCAAGGGCACATTGACAGATTTTTCACCTAGTAGGCTAGGGTATTCGAACCAGAAACCTTTGGCTTACTGGCCCAACGCTCTTAACCGCTAGGATACCTGCCGCTGAAAGTAAAGGGCTTTATGTTTCTAGAACCGTATCATTGAGAGTGGGTATGTGTAAATCCCTACTCCTTAAGGGTACGTTCTTGGGTTACCATAAAGCCAGCAATTCTATCTCAAAAAGTCCATTCCTAGCTAATGCTTGATGGTTTACGACGTGTTTGTGTCATTTTAAGATCATTTTCATCGACTTGAAATATGAGTTTCAGGTTGCAAAGTTGGGTCGACGGGGTCAACGTACTCGACAGGCTGCAGAGCAAACATCACTGGAGGAGCCTCGACACGTCAGGAAATCCTCTTCTTCTACATCGATGGGAGAGGTAGCTATGATTTGTTATTGATTATCAGTGCTGCTTGTAATGCATTTGTATTTACCTGAAACCCAATATCATATATTATCTGTCATGGCCGTTAACTTCACTGCATACACTCAATCTGAATACGTGTGAATCATTTCTTATGCATGAACCAAGGACGCGGAAGAGGTATTGTATGAGTAATGATATGGCATGTCTTGGCAGTATTCCTTTTCAAACCCCGCAGAGTAACTTTATACCCTAATAACATACAGTATACCCTCATAGTGTACAGTAGACTACATACTCAAATCAATACACATACGATTTTAATGAAGACATTTTATATACCTACTCAGCTGTCACTTCTATTCTGAATACCTCACATTGTGGTATAAAGTTACTTTGTGTTGTATTCAAGGGATGCACTGCTTTATTCTGCTTTATAGTTGTAGGGTTATTACAGTACAGTAGTTTCTATGGATGCTGCTCCGTTTATGTCAAATATGTTTGAAGTGGACTATGCACTTTCTTTGACTTAAAAGTTGTCCTACCTGGTGGTCTTGAATGTTTTTTTTTTTGGCAAAGCCCACCTACCCATTTCCTTCAGATATGAAACCGAAGGAGCAGGGTCTAGGTGTTAATTTTTAAGTGGGCCTATGCTGTTTGCTTTGGTACAACATGGCCCATTCTATAACATCCCCTGTTATGAAGAGAGAGGATCGTCTTTAGTTAGTCTGACTTTCAGTGCTGTGTGGGGAGAGGCTAAAGTTCTACTGCTCGACTGTATTGATCCATGCTGATTCATACCAGCCTTTGCTCCTGGACCCTCATCTCCCACTGCCACACAGAAAGTGATTACAGGCATAATTGCTTTCAAAGTCAAATTGGAAATGACATATGACAATGTCAACCACTTTATTCCAAAGCATTGGCATTCATGGTATGGAGGTCTTGCTTGTCCCTAGAAGTGGCAAACTGTAAGCCACCCAACATTCCTGGACCAGGAATTCCAGCTATGCTTTTGCAGTAATCTTCCCAAATTAGGCCAACTTCCCTAATGTAGAATCAGGATTCTCGCGCCCCTAGTGACCTGACGTGCACATGAAATGCATTTTTTTTCTCCCAGTGGCGTGCGACTTAGTAGATTTGTTTATCAGCCCTGGTCTGCTTTTCCTATAAATACCCACTGATTGGTCACATTCTTGACATCCTTTTTAACAAAGGCTGAACTGCATTCATGGGCTGTTAGTCTGAGTTTGTCCACCACAAGGGTCTACTGCTTGGACTTTCAGAAAGGTCTAGAATAGAAAATATGTAGCCTAACCCTTCACTATGATGACATTATTTCCTAAATACACCCCACTGCCACTATTCTACTATAACTGTAAAGTTCATATATGGTCATATAGTCTAGTGGAACAGTGGTGGTCGGTGACATTTAAGATGAGGAAAGGCCTTTTTTCTTTTTATGAGCATGGACTTATTTCGATTACAGCATATTGGAAGACTGTCATAAATATTCCATTCAAAAAAACATTCCAAGTCAAACATTCATATCATAACCGCTAACTGTTACACACAGCCTACACCGTTGTCACCATACCATATTAGCTAACATCATACCTAGTCAACATAGTTACGAGGAACTAATGCGTTAGTATACCCACTACAAACATGCAGTACAGTGTACAGTCAGCAAGCAGTTTAGCAGTTTCACCGGCAGGGCCTCTGTGGCAATAAATTATTAAAACCAAAAGTTTACATTGACTTGGAAGAGTTCCAGTGTTGTATCGCCATAGCCAGCTAGCTAATATAGTATCCCTCTCTGTTTGAGCCGGGTGTTTGAGTAGGCTAAACTAGCTAGCTGCATTAAATACATTAATTTGTTCAACTATTGTCTTTCTCTCTCTTTGAGTCAACTACTCACCCCTTTTTATGAACTGCAGTGCTAGCTAGCTGTAGCTTATGCGTTTAATACTAGATTAATTCTCTGATCCTTTGATTGGGTGGACAACATGTCAGTTCATGCTGCAAGAGGTCTGATAGGTTGGAGGATGTCCTCCAGAAGATGTCAGAATTACTCTGTAAGTCTGTTGAAGCGGGTGAGGACCATGAGCCTCCTTGGTTTTGTATTGATGTCAATGTACCCAGAGGAGGACGGAAAGTAGCTGTCCTCCGGCTACATCATGGTGCTACCCTACAGAGTGCTGTTGAGACTACTGTAGCCCTTCATTGCAAAACAGGGTGTGTTAATCAACTATTTGGGCACGTAAATATATTTCATATACTTTTATCATCCTCACCCAACGAGGGAGGTTCATTGAAAACGTCATGGCATTTTTAGCTACAGTGGAGGCTCCTCAGAGGAGGGAGGGGAGGACCATCCTCCTAAGCGAATTTCATAAAATAAAAATAGTGAAACATAAAAAAAGTTATCCTTTTAGGTAGCAGACTGTAAAAGCGGGTTTTACCCTGAGGAATTGAACAGTATCGATGAGCTACCACTTTTATTATTAATTTGGCCTCCCTTGTTCTTGTTAAAATCCCATTGTTTACTAATTTCATGAAATTATTTATTCATCCTCAACCTTCCAGTTTAACACCAGCAGCCTCCACCTCCCTCTCTAGATGCTGACATTCACATTTATAAATGGGTTTGGTGAAGGAACCAGCCATGAATAATTGATTTCCTCTTTCATGGCGCAACAAAGAAATTCCTCCTGGCCACTGTGTCTTTTGCAGACCCAATTTGGTAATGAGAGTGTTGTGCTTTTTTTCCCCAAATTAATTTGTCTGCTGCCCACCCTTGTGTGCTCTGAGGAATTCTTTCATTCAAGTGCTGGTCCCTGACTCCCCGGGCTCCGGTCTCAGGACCACAATCCAAACTCAATTGACTATTTTCAGTACTATTTTCAGAATCGAAGAATGAGAGGGAGAGGGTCATTTTTTCCTGTGAAGCTATTTTAGGTCAGGCTCGCAGCCCCCGGGCAGTCCTCTGTGTGGCAGTTCCCACACTCTGCTCCATAAGTTCAGGCTCTGTGATTGGACAGCAGTTAAAACCATAATAAACAACAGCAATATGTCGTGCATGCCATTCCTAACTATTTTGTAAGTGGGCTAAGTGAGAAGCTATGTCATTCATTGCTAGACATGTGCAGCCATCTGTAGGATGGTATATAGTGCAGCAAACATATATTACCAGAACACTGAAGAGAAGAATAGATAAAGTAGGCTTTCCCCAGTGATATGGGAAACTAAGCGTTACTTGGGCTGTTGTAGTTTACACCTCACAAATTCAGTTCCATGAGTGGTTTGTGTTTTTAAACATCAGAGCCTCCTGTTGACTCATCTGAACTTAATAGGTCTGCTCCGTTTTGGAAATATGTTTGTGCATGGGTGCATACTTGTATTTTTCTTTCTTGTTAAGCTTGATATAAAGTATTATTTTCACATAGATTTAGAGACCATGACATGCCACAACATACTTGCTATTTTGGACTCAAAATTATGCACATTTTCCTCCTCCTGTATGATTTCAACCTAAGTGTAGAATTGAATAGTTTAAAGGAGTTGTCTTGTCAGACCATTGTTATGCCTGTCATTAATGATCATCTCTCTCACCACAGGGACCCCCTCCTAAACCAGCCCGCAGGCAGGGCGGATGGGCTGAAGAGACTTCTGGATCAGCCAAGTGAGTATCTCCTTCTCTCAACAAATTGTATTTCCAGCCTCTAGGTATCTACCTCACAGTCTCCAACATGCATTATTTTGTTACTAATGATCTCTCGTGCTGTAGACAGAGAATAGGATATTTATCAGTGCAAGTTCTTTACACTTTTTGCTCTGAATCAACAACGTTCCAGGGAGCCTCTCTGAGCAGTGAACTCCACATTCATCTTCATCAGCGCGGGATCCAATAATTGACATGGTTCATGTATCAGCCACAGGAGGGCACTGTTAGTCAGCTATCCACTTCATCACAGGGCTTAGGCCACTTCATCACCTCTTACGATGGCTGTCTAACTAAAGCACGCTCGCCTTTAAAGGCACACATGCCGTTGTCAATTCATTAAAATCTCTGTACAATGAATGTATGAATATTTCATACCACAGACAGATGAAATATCTGGAACAAAATAATTTCCCCCCAATAGAACACATTTAAATGACTGTACGTCTCCCTATGTGATGTCAGTGTGACTATAGTCAGACTGTGGAACTGGCTCTCCACTCTTCCAGATAGCTCCATCTACCACTCTACTCCAGTCTCTGTTGGGAGGAGAGCTAGGGAGATGCATAAATCCATACATTGAAGTGAACAAGACGATTCAATTGGGTTTATTTGCATGGTTTTCTGTGCCGATAGTGCATGTAAAGAGAACAGCAAATGGAATATATTTTTCTCACTCTGGGAAGGTCAGGGTGTCGCTTCCTTGTGTTAGTGTAACTTGTCTTGATTCCTGCGTTCAGAGAGATTGGAATACAGGAGGTGTTAAGGGTTTCTCACGTGCATTGATCCTCTCTGAAACAAAGTAAGTAATGGGCCCCCCTGGAACCGGCAAGGACTTTTCCCTTCAATGTCAACCCTCATGCTCAATCACTGCTGCCCTCCTCCCACTAATCCCAGCGCAGAAATCCCAGGATTTGTCCATCTATCACTCCTAATTGACACTAAATGATCTGTCAGTTTATTGATGAACCTTTGAAGCCGGGTTGTCACAATATATTTTATCCCTAACAACTTTTTCCAGACAGTTTTACCATGTCTATCGCTTCAGCCTACATGAGTCTTAATCAAGGGGCCTGTAATGTGTCTTAAGTGTCGCCAGCCCCGCCCCCGGTGCCAGGCACACAGGACACAGTCCAAGGGCAGCAAGGTGGGCTCCCTCAGCCCTGCTCTCTCTGATCTGTCTCCCTGACCATCATGGCAGACTCCAGAGCCTCCAGAGATGAGTGAATATATCATTTTATAAAGTATCATTTATAAACATACTAAATGTCATTACATTTCTTATTCAGGTTATTGATACACAGTAATGAAAAATAATAAGAAAATGTTTTTTCAGTCCAGAGAAAATGACAGTATGTGATTTCTTTAATACCAGTAGGGGGCACACCTCAACCAGGAGAACCTGCAGAATGTGACATGCATCTCCTCCCCAAAAGAATCCCAGAAACACTCATATCTAATGAAACTTTATGTAAGTTGTTTTCACAGCCAAACATACCTAGACTGTCTTGGTCTAAATTTTCAAGAATGTAATAACTGATTTGCTTTTCTAATGCTGTTAAGATTAGTTTATTGGACAGTAGCCGGGTTTTGTTTAATATTATCTCCCTCGTTCTCTGGTGTGAAACAGTGTTATGCTAAGAATAGTGTGTTGAGGTGAGAATGTGTGAAAAGACAGTGATTTGGTCAGAGTGTGTAGGGCGTGGCATGCGGTGCCACAGTCAAGCAGGGTTGTGTGAGAGAGGAGTCTGAAAATAACCCCGTGGTCCAGTGGGGGGCTGAGGGCTCAGATAGAGAGACGGACAACAGAGAACACAATAGGTGGACCGCGGGCCTTTGGTATCATTAGAACACACATAAGACATGGCAACATTTGTATAATTGCAGGAAATGACCATTACAACTGCTCAATGTTTCCTCCGCCAACAGTTTGGGATTGCATGGGTTGCGAGGTGGGGGTTTGTTACTACGCAGATGAATGACAATATCCATTCGGACCTTTGTCACCTAGGAAATTTGTGTGACCGTACCTTCTCAGTTAGTACTTGTACCCCTGACCTAGGCCCTATGAGGCTCAAATCAGACAGAACAACTAGCCTACATCAGAAACCAGCAGTGGTTTTTAAAGATGGATCTTACCAATAGAAAGAGAAGAACTGTTCAATAATAGAATTGGTCATTGTTTTGTTTATTAAAATTGAATTGATTCTAGTCTTTTTGTTTTTGTGGCACAAACGTATTTTCTCTGTATTCCTTTATTGCAAATCCTTAACAATGATCTTTTTCCCCCTTAGGTCTGGAAGAAGACCTGCCATGGTGCAGGACGTGGAAGAGTACGTTTTCTCAGTCTCAGATTTTTACTCCGATTTTTTCCCTCAGTTGTTGATGAAATTAAATAACTTTTGTAAAAAAAAATTAAAAACACAGGAGCAAAATTAGGCCAATTTAAATGTTTGTTTATACCCAATGCTCTGATGTGGAAATTGCTGTACTTTGAGATTGTCCTTGGTTGCAACTAATCCTCGCCTTCCAAGAACAATCACTTAAAAAGCCTGCGTGACTGAGTTGTCATCACTTGTATTGTTGTTGGGAGCCAAGTTAGTCTGTAATTTGAGTTTTTCCACGTTTCCAACGTTCATAATAGGCATTGAATAGACAGTAGTGACATGGAAGGAGACGAGAGAACATGTTGTGTTTTACTCATCATTGCTGGAGCCCCTTGCTTAAATAGTGGTGTTGAGATGCAGCTTTGACAGAAACACAGGCAGCACTTCAAAATAGTCCCTTGATATATGCTCTTTTCACCACCAGCCCATCTCAGTAACAGTTATTTACTGCCCCCGCTGTGTTAGTTTTGATTCATTCTCAGGGTTTTTTTCTGGATCAGAACGGGGCTTCAGTGGTGGGCGTGACAGAATAAAGAAAATGTTAAGCCAATTTCCTGCAATTTGACAAATTTCTCCATGCAGAGAAAATGTTGCAGTTATAAAGCTAATTTCCTGCAATTGTATGTATTTTGCCATGACTAATGCTGTGTTCTTTTGCTCAAACATAATAATGATGTCAATTCTCCCTGAATGTCTAGTTTTTATTTAGGTGATTGTTAGTTCTCATAGATTATTTGATAAAAAAAATAGATAGGTCCATTATCTTTTGAAAGTGTTTTTCCATCCTATTTTAGTTTTTTACACTATTTGGACTTAGGCAACCCGAAAAAACACTTAGGTGGCCCGCCCAAGGATTTCAATGGCAGAAAAATCCCTGGTTCTTGAAGGGATACTGTTGAAGTAGCTGAAGCCCTGGGCTGCTCACAGTGACCGTCCCACCGATGCTGCTGTGGCTGCGGAGCGTTTTGGCTGCGTCTGCTGCTGTGTTGTAGACACAGTCCCAGTCAGCCTGCAGCAGACAGACACCCAGAGCAAGCTTCCTATCAGGCTGATCTAGAGCCTCGCTCAGCCCACAGAAACAGGCCCATCATCAAAGCACAACAGCCCAATCCAAGTCTGGCTCCCTCTGATGACCTCACCGCTGAATGCTTTCAATAATTCATACTCTCCCACTTCCTGTTTCTGCAGTCGACGCCTGCGATCACAAACCCCCCAGGGCTCGGATGATGAAGGAGGTGAGAGCACCCTTGCATCCCAGTCCTGCGTCTCTTCTGGAGGGCAGAGCTGAGTCCTCCAGTCCCTCTGCAGCACATTCATCCACTGGAAATAGAGCATATAGTAACCTCTCATCGCGCTCTCTGACACTACATATTTCTTGTCAGTGCTATTGATGAATCCTTCATAAGAACTCTGTTTAGACCAGCTACTGAGAGATGCCCCATAACTAACCAGAGCACACAATCGTTTATAGATGAAAATCACAGGTGAATATGTTCAGTTAGAACTAGGGGATCACTGGTAATCCTCCTCATTCAATCACAATACACAAAGTCCATAACAGACCTCAAATACAGTATTCACTAAATTCATTCTCCTATTCATTGGCTGAAGTGTGGCAGGATTTAAGTGGCTGTCCCCTTTGAGCTTTTCACACACACACACGTCTTCTCACACACACACACACACACACACACTGCGGCAGGTGTTGCAGAGCATGGATCCAGCGGTCACCTCAGGGTCCGGCTCTCCGCATCACAAACAATGTCAGGATAGATGGAGGACATTTCAGCAAAGCACAGCCTGGGATAATTGTTCCATTTTTCAGAGCAAAGCAGCAGGGGAAATAAGGGTGAAATTGCCTTAGCAAAGATAGGAGTTGTGATTCCCTGTTAGAACACTAAGGAGTTATACATATACATACCAATGACAATGGCCAGGCTGGCTGGCATTGTATAAGAAGGTTGTCTCTGTGGTATCAAGCTGACATATTGATGAGGAACAGAAGCACTTTGTCTGCAGCTGTAGTTACTACTCTCACACATCGCTAAATAAATGAAACACATATACCCGCCATAGCCTTTTTCTGTCTATTTAGATTCTTAAAATACTATTCAAAATGTATTTACATGTTTCATCTTCTAGATTGTTATATGTTTGATGTTATGAACTACATTACTGGAATTAGATTGAGAAAATAATGTAAACGTTGTACATTGAGCTTACCAAACATTAGGAACATCTTCCTAAGACCCCCCCACACACACATTTGTTGCCCACAGAACAGCGTCAATTCGTCGGGTCATGGACTCTACAAGGTTTCGAAAGCGTTCCACTGGCCCATGTTGACACCAATGCTTCCCACAGTTGTGTCAAGTTGGCTGGTTGGCCCGCTCTTGATACACACAGGAAACTGTTGAGCATGAAAAACCCAGCAGTGTTGCAGTTCTTGACACAAACCGGTGCGCCTGACACCTATTGCCATACCCCGTTCAAAGGCACTTACATATTTTGTCTCCCCATTTACATTCTGAAGGGTATATCGTCTTATAGTTTTATGGCCAATTTGTTTTTACAAAGCATTTTTCTTCTGTTTATGATATTTTTTATTTTAACAAATGGCCGTAAACATACTGTTTTTGACACTGCTTTTAAGTTGCTATACCACACACATTCACACACACACACACACACACACACACACACACACACACACACAGTGGCTGAAAGGGTCAGTTGTGTGGAGACCCCAGTGGCATGCTTCTTACCCAGTAAATGCAGCTGGAAAGATAATTCCTCAGTGGAGGGAGACCTCTTAATACAGTGCCGAAGGCAGGGGCAGTGGAAATTGCAGTGCTGAGGGTTAGTGAGATAGCCCCTCCGATCTTGATTATGTCTCCTACCCTATCCCATATGTCCACTGGCTAGAGGCAGAGAGAGAGAGGGCTAGACCCTGCCCCCTTGTCCCCCTCTTCCCCTCGGCCGGCCTTCAGTCCCCTGCCAGTTACATTACAAAGAACTGCCATTACAAACACACTCATCTGTTCTAAATCTGTTTATTTCTCCCCCCCCTCTCTATTTAATTTTTCTCTTTCTCATCCCCCCCTCTTTCTTTCTCTCTCTCATCTCTCTCTCTCTCTCTTTCTCTCTCCTCTCTCTCTTTCTTATCTCTCTCTCTCTTTCTCATCTCTCTCTCTTTCTCTCTCTCTCTTCTCTCTTTCTCATCTCTCTCCTCTCTTTCTCATCTCTCTCCTCTCTCTTTCTCCTCTCTCTCCTCTCTCTTTCTCCTCTCTCTTTCTCCTCTCTCCTCTCTTTCTCCTCTCTCCTCTGTCTTTCTCCTCTCTCTCCTCTCTTTATCATCTCTCTCCTAACTTTCTTTCTCATTACTCTCTCTCCTCTCTCTTTCATCTCTTTCCCTCTTTCTCATCTCTCGCTCTCTTTCTCATCTCTCTCTCTTTCTCATCTCTCAGTGATCTGCTGAATATTCTCCCATAAGCCTTTCAAATGTGTCCCGTGCCTAGGTAATCATCCCACTGACTCGCTGCTTAGATTATAACAGCCCTGCCTGCCTGGTGATGTGAGGACGTTTCCCCAAAGTCGCTGACTGAGGCGTGCCTGCCGGGAGTACAGTATGTCTACATTCACAGCAAATTATCCCCTTTTGATATTTACATGCTTCAGCGAGGAAACTCGCCGTGACCGTGTAATAAGGAGAGGCTTGGCCCAGTCGCCGCCAGACAAAGCAACCTTGATAGATGTCCAGGCTGGTATGTGGAAGGGAGGAAATGTATCAGGTAATTTGTGCCAGCAGTGCTGGGAACAGACAGCTCCTTCTGATGGAGTTGACCTTTCCGTCAGAAAAACTCTAGCTTGTTTGCAGCTCATATTAATCCCCTCTTGACCTCCAGTAATAGGTTGAATTTGAAGCTCATTTAAAAATGTTGTTCCTATTTTCACTTAATAATAGAGTTTGCATATAGAGAACCTACCCCCAACTGCTCCACGTTGAACTCTCATAAATAGTGTTGATAGTGCATTATTGGCCGAGATGGGATGGGGGGAAACAACCCAAGAAGCTATTTGCAAAGAACAGGACGGCGAGGCTTTTGATGTCATTGTGCTAAGACCATTACATTTGATTGGGGGTCCGGGGGGGACGGATTCTGCTGAACGCTGTGCTTTGTAAATGAGAGGACAAAGTGTCACCGGGGCCTCATGAATATGAAATAGCCGGCCCGCCTCTATTCGGATATCAGAAACACAGATGAATCTTGTCAGAGGCTAACCGAGTGTGGCATTTTTTTGTTATTATAATTTTTTTTGAAGAGAAAGGAATGAGTTATCAACTGATGATGAGGGTTATTATCTGTGCAAAGTGGATGGAATTTGACCAGGCTTTTTCCTGTTTCCTTCAACTGAAGAAACGTTCAGAGCCTTAATCCTTTTTCTCATTTAGCTTATTCTATGAACACAACTTCCTTTTTGAGTATTTTTCTTGTAAAATTGCTGAAATCTTTTCTTATACAGTTATATGAGAATATTACAGACTAAACATCTCAGAGCATCTTTATTTTACAACCACCAGTGTGTTTTCAAAAAAAGTATTTTGAAGGAATAGTGACACAGATGTACAAATATTTCCTCCCATCAGATCGTGCCTCTCATCTCCTGGCCTCTACTGTATTTAGCTCCTCTATTGACTTTCCCTTCAGGGTGCACTGCTGTGTTCAGAGATTACTGACATCCCTGCACCCTCCCTACCGCTCCCCAGTTTCTCCCGGCCTATTCACTGACACCTAGCACACTGTATGACTGGAAGAAGTCAGAAGGAAATGTAGCTACACTGTTCAACGGTTAGGGATAGATGGTATATAGCTACGGATGGAAGTGACACATAAATTGTTCAAATGTAAGAATTTGAACTAACCCTAACCACTGTCCTAACCTTAACCTAATTTCCTAACCTAACCTGCTACATTAATTATCCTAACCTGCTGAATAAGTTATTCCAACTTGCTGATTTCTGTTCATAGCTGTATACCATATAGTAATCACCTTTTCAACTGCCTTCAACCAAAACCAGTATTGAAAAAAGAGACAAAACACATGGAAATCAGACCTATTCTCTGATGTCAGCTGGGTTGTTCTGTCTCTGGTTTTGTGTTCATTTAGACTTGTTACAATGCAACAAGGACTAGGTAGATGTCTGTGACTTTGATGTTGACAGGCAAAAAACTCTCACTGAAAAAGATTCATCTTCCGCTCTTAAGATTCCTTGTGGAACTCTTGCCGGATAAAGAACCTTTGAGTTAAATTGGGGGTTCTTGACGTGTCATCTACGGTTCTTCCGAATTATAAATGTTTCTTGAAATGTATTGAAGCCTGCAGATGTCTCTTTCATAGCACATAGCAAATTGGCCAGTGTAACATTTCTAGTGTTGATTCAGGAGTAAATTAACACGGTAAAGAGTTAAATTAACACTCAGTGGTGTAAAAGAACACCAGTGTTGGTGTTCATAACCAGAGTTGAACCAAAACCAAGCTATCATCATATTTCCCAGCATGCTCTTGTCGTGGAAATTCTTACACAGGGACATTCTAAGTCCATATTAAATTAATAATTGTTTATTGTCAGTACGCTGGAGAGGTTCCATAACATTGATGCACCATAGTGAATGTCTGTCAGGAGCTCTAACGGGGCAGTCCCATTAGTTCTCTTATACAGTATACTTACACAGAAAGTAATATTTGCATGATTTAGCTTATTCATTATTCAAAATAATTTATCATTAACGTTTGCTTAATTCAAGTGACCGACCAATACTGGGTTATGCATGTGACAGACCAATAACTCACAAGGCTTCTTCTCTCTAAGCTGAGACCTTGAAACGAAGATATATTTTGTTCTCAAAACAAGGGTCTGGGTGTAATGCCAGATTGCAGATACTGATAGTGAGGATTTGCTCAGTCAGTCACTTGCATGAAGATAGAAAACGGTTATTAGAAAAGTACACACAGAGCACAGAGATTGGTAAATAGAAAAGCACCAACATAAAACTTTCCATCACACTCTTTTGCAGATTGATTTTTAGAATTGTTTGTTAAAATATCTATTTTTGGATGTACTGTACATTGATGGATCAATATAATCTTATGCTACTCAAATATACACAACATACACTTTTCTAAACGAATCCAATCTGTTACTTAGACTTATTGCATCCGTTAATGAAATGGTTGTTCCAGTTTAGATGCTTTAGCTAATCCCATTGTACTTATCCCTACCCGGGCGAACATTCTGAATGCAGGTTGCAGGTGAATAAACATTCAAAATAATGGATATCCCCACTCTGACTGGATTCCAATAGGAATTACACGTCACTTTCCAAGCCAGCATAACATAATGTGACTTGCAGGCCTGATGTGGCCTGTAAATTATGAGTTTCAGGCCATTTTATTAGGGTAAAACTAGGAGCTTAAAATAAGGCCTTATGAAATATACACATTAACTTAGGATCTCACCTGAAGGCCATGGAACTGAAATTAATGCAAAAACAATGTCTCTGTCACTAGCAAACACAGTCATGGGTGGTACTAGTAACTCAAAAATTCACTCAAAAGGCATCCTGGGAAATACGCTAATAGATATTTGCATAAAGTAAGGTGTTGAGTGTGTGTGTGGTTCTTCCGAGAACCTAAAATGGTTCCTCTGGTTTATGGCATCGCTTAGAACCTTTATTTTTAAAGAGTGTAATTGCAAAGTTTGCAAAAGTATGAATTGATCGGTTTCGGTTGTGTCAGTAGTGGAGACCTACTTCCCCCCAGATTATGTAATATACTTGTAGTTCATCTATTTCTATTTTGTTGTGTTTGTTTATAACATGGCATAATGAATGTATTAATTTCATATTCATTTTACAAGTAGATTAAGTTGCTTCAACATTTCAATATTCATCACAGTCTGTCTGTCTTGCTCGCCTCCCCATCTCCCACTCTAACAAAAGTCCATCTGAAATGTGCTGTGAAAGTTTGCCCGTCCTTCTTGGGAGCTGAGCCATGCTCTGTCCTGTTGCGTTTTGCCAATTAAAGCGGGTTCCCACTGTTTGAGCAGCGGGCTAGTGGCTCCTGGCACTGCAGCCCCTGCCAGGCCGCACCGTGACTTCCGACCCCACACAGATGGGCCCGCCAGTAAATACTCTTGCACATGGCTTGACGCCGCCCCTGTCCGAGTGGCAGAGTGGACACTGAGGTCGGCCTGCCGGCCACCACTGGTCCTGGGGGTGGATGGCGCTGACAGGGCCAAAATGCTGGGGGAGCGGGGGGTTCTTTCCGGGGAGCCCCTGGCCAGCGCCCCTCTCGCAGCAGGAAGAGCTGCCGCCTGGTCTCCTGAATATTCATGGCCGCCTGGCTATTGTGACAGGGCAACTCTATGGAAGATGTAGGGAGAGAGAGAGAGGGAGAGGACAAATCAGGTGCCAATTTACTCCCAGACACTCACGCTTACACACACACAAACTGTCATACCAAACACAAAGAAGACTGTATCTTAGTTTTTCTGTAATCCATGTCCAGTTTTTAATGTGTTTGACCACTATTGCATCTCAGTTAATATTTTAGATGTAGAGATTGAATTACTAAATAATAGACAGTGTGACATTGATAAGATATTGATAAAGTATGTCCTGGATGTATGTTGTGTTTTAGATATACCGGTGATCCCAGACCTTGACGAAGTACAAGAGGAAGACCTTAACATGCAAGTTGCTGCTCCTCCAAGGTACTGTAAAAACATGTCACGCTCCACTCTAGTTGACCCCAGTCACTCTGGTAGATTCATGGCATCCCATCACTCAATTTTCATGATTGATGAAGTGCATCCTTTTGGTCAGTCTTGCACTTAAGTGAGTACAGACACACCTGCACACCGTCTCACATACTGTCTCTGACTGCATAACTCTGTTATAAGTAACCAGATAGCTGTTCAGATGTTCATATATTACCAGATTCGCCATACCTCTGGCTGGTTGCTGACCCATCTTCAGAGCCAGGTACAGTACCTGGCCTACATCTTAACATCAAGGAGAGCAAAAGATAAGAATACACTGGTCTTAGATGGTGACTTTGACTGTTACTTTGTCTCCTCTCATCATGGTATTGAAGGCGTCTTGGCAGATTGGACCTTTATGCAGAAATAACAGTTGAGATGTGATTAATGCACGGCGGTTAGTGGGACCCTTACTAACGGGGCCCTTTGATTTACAGGGCAGTGAGAGACACGCCGACATGTGTCCGCTATGTAGCGCGGCTATGACAGCGGCGGAGGTTATTAGGCTGGGACCTGCTCTCTGTACGAGATAATATCCACATTGAACTCATTGCGGGGGCAATGTAGCGTGTAATGTGCAGTAAGTAGGACTGGCATGCACTGTTAGGCCCTCGCCACTTTCAGAGCCCCCTCTTAATTCCAACTACAGATAAGCAGCTGGGTTTCAATTTGAGGCAGTTACCACTTGGCGCTCATCTCTCTGTTCTTTAATGAACTCTCCATGCCCTGTGTGCACTACCTCAAACTTCTGAGAAGATATCTGTCTCACAGAGTGATACTTGCAAGTTGTACTGTACTATGATACAGCTTCTAGATTGGTCCGGTGATATCTTGCAGGTAGTGTAGGGAATACTTTACTGTATTTCAATAGACATGCACTAATCAGGCTAGTGAGGAAAAGCATGCCAACAAGTACATGTTTGGTATAGCAGCTACCAGTGGTGGTTGGTGCTGTTTAAGATGAGGGAGGATGATTTTTTTTTTTTTATGAGCATGGCCTTATTTATATTACTGCATATTGGATGACTGTCATTCACATTCCATTCACCCAGCTCAGTGTAACATCAATAGGTTTAGGCTACTACATGATACTCAAATTTTCCCTATACCCATCATGAGGTTGCTACAACCTAGCCTATGAATGAAGGTTTACAATGTAGGTTCACAGGTTGAGAGAGATTTGCTTAATCAAGGTGACAGACATTGACACATTCAATACCACTATGCACAATCTCGCCTGCATCTAGCTGATCTAGAGTGTGATCTTTAGTCCAATATATTGGACAAATTCAGGTATACACTGCAGTCCTAGCTAGCTGTATTATGCTTTATGCTTTCAGTACTAGATTATTTCTCTGATCGTTTGATTGGATGGACAAAATGTCAGTTCATGCTGCAAAAGCTCTGATAGGCTGGAGGACACCCTCCGGAAGTTGTCATAATTACTGTGTAAGTCTATTGAAGGGGGTGAGGACCATGAGCCTCCTAGGTTTTGTATTGAAGTCAATGTACCCAGAGGAGGACAGAAACTAGCTGTCCTCCGGCTGCACCATGGTGCTACCCTACACAGTGCTATTGAGGCTAGTGTAGACCTTCATTGCAAAACTGTGTTTTAATCAATTATTTGGTGACGTAAATATATTTTATATTGTTTTATCAAAAAGGATAACTTTATTTTGCGTTTCATTTTTTATTTTTTATTAAATTCACTGAGGAGGATGGTCCTCCCCTTCCTCCTCTGAGGAGCCTCCACTGGTAGCTACATTTATGATGGGATTTTTGTTTACATAGTGTTTGTCCTTCTCCCCAGCATCCAGGTGAACCGGGTAATGACATACAGAGATCTGGACAATGACCTCATGAAGTACTCTGTCTTCCAGACCCTGGTAAGACATCTCATATGGGGCCACACACACACAGCCAGATTTCAACGGCTATTTATTTGTACTCTATATTAGATTACCCAGCCCTCTCTCTTCCTCAAGGAGGTCCTTTTAGGATGCATCCAATATAAATGACCTCTGTCTGTAGAGTGTGTTTCTGCAAGCTGGTGTTCTCATAAGGTCTCTGCCTCTACCTAGGACGGTGAGATTGACTTGAAGCTCCTCACCAAGGTTTTAGCTCCAGAGCAGGAGGTGAGGGAGGTGAGTGAGTTTTTTGTAAATATAGCCGCTGTTCCCTGTGAGAGGGTGTCCAGATGTTGCTGAAGCACCAGGGGAGGTCGCCTCCCAGTCTCCCAGGTAATCAAGATTTATGATGTGTGCATTAACAAGCTCTATTCTCTTTCGCTCACCTTCCCTTGCCTCTCTCTTGCTCTCCTTCTCCCCCTCTGGTCTCTTCCTCTTTCTCTGTTTCTTATTCCCCTCTTTTCTCTCATCTTTATTACACTATATATTTTCTTCCCCCCATTTTTTGTATCTTTCTTTTCCCACATTCTCTCTCTCTCTCTCTCTCTCTCTCTCTCTCTCTCTCTCTCTCTCTCACACTCTCTCTCTCTCTCTCTCTCTCTCTCTTTCGCTCTCTCTCAGGAGGACGTGGGTTGGGACTGGGATCATCTGTTTACAGAGGTGTCCTCAGAGCTGCTGACGGAATGGGATCAAGGAGAGAAGGAGGAGCAGGTCCCGCTGTCTGTGTTATGAGGACAAGCCTCACCAAGTTGGGATAAAGTGGACCAGAACGTCTCCTCTGGGACCTGGGTGGGTGCATATCAATGCTCCGTCGAAACATAGGGACCATCAAATATACGTAGCTTGCCTCATATTGTTGCTCATATTCCAAATGTCTATTTCCAAGTGCAAAATGTATTTTTTTTCCTAATAAATTTTAACAAAACACATTTGTATTTGTTGTGAAATGAATAAATCTATTTTTATGGTAGGTTCCAAATGAATTATCTCCTCTAAAACACAGAAGTTTAGTAACACGTATATGGTATTAAACTGATGTGCTATCTGTTTGACTCTACCTAAACTGCTAAAAGACAAACTCACCTTTACTTTAGAAAGCCTTCTAAATGATCTGATACAGATCAACATGCCCCTGTGTCTTCCGCCTGCACTATCAACCCCCCTACAACCTTAGTCCCATACAAGTCCAAGGTTGATTGTCAGCTAAGCTGAAATCCATTTAATTGTCTTCAAATTAACATTGTTCATTAAAGCCCACAACCTTATTGTTATTGACTGTGCCATTGACTTTATCTTCCAGCTCTTCGACAAGAGCAGCTCCTTCTTCACTATTATCTCAAATGAATTGAACACACTTCCCATTGACACCTGGGGGATTAGCATACATTATGTAAGGAAGACATCTTCCTCCTTAGCAGGAGGCTGGAGGTGTCCAGGTGTATGCTCTCTCCAAACTTACAGAAGAACCATGCATCAAACCTAAACCACAGGGCCTTAGGAGAAGCAATAATACACAGGCCACCCGTGTCTGGTCTGGAGTGTGAAGTCACAAGATCTGCTGGTTGGCTATTGCGTAGCAACGTAGTGGCGCCAAAAGCCTTGGTCTGTCTTAGAAAGCCTATAAAAATTACGATCGCCAGAACAGTCAAACAAAAATAATTTAGACAGCCGTTTTGGGCTCTACAATTTGTTTAAAAGTATCAAGTTTGATCCCCACAGTGAATTATTTTTAAGTTCGATACAAATACAAATTGAGTTATTTAATTAATTAGTGATCCATTCTGACTACTACATTTGTCTTCACACAGGACCACGTGCTGACTGACACAGGCCAATCACGGCCCGGCAGTCAACGAGGAGGCTCGCGCTCCGTGGCCAGAGCCCTGAATGCTGATTGGCTGAAAGCTGGGGTATATCAGACCGTATACCACAGGTACATTTATTTTTACTCTTCTAATTACGTTGGTAACCAGTTTATAATAGCAATAAGGCATTTTGGGGTTTGTGGTATATGGCCAATATAACACGGCTAAGGTCTGTATCCAAGCACTCGTGTTTAAGAACAGCCCTTAGCCATGGTATATTGGCCATATACCACACCCCTTCGGCATTATTGCTTAAATATATCATGGGTAAATTGTGACTGACTGACTGATCTACTAATATTAATGAGTGCATTCTGATCCAACCGTAAATTCATACCCTACCGGTCACATTTTTCAGAATACCAACTCATTGAAGGGTTTTTCTTTATTTGTACTATTTTCAACATTGTAGAATAAAAGTGAAGACATCAAAACTATGAAATAACACATGGAATCATGTAGTAACCAAAAAGTGTTAAACAAATCTAAATATATTTCATATTTGAGATTCTTCAAAGTAGCCACCCTTTGCCTTGACAGCTTTGCACATCCTCTTTCCATTAGTCATCCTTGAGACATTTCTACAACTTGATTGGAGTCCACCTGTTGTAAATTCAATTGATTGGACATGATTTGGAAAGGCACACACCTGTCTATATAAGTTCCCACAGTTGACAGTGCATGTCAGAGCAAAAACCAAGCCATGAAGTCGAAGGAATTGTCCGTAGAGCTCCGAGACAGGATTGTGTTCAGGCACAGAACTTGGGAATGGTACCAAAACATTTCTGCAGCATTGAAGGTCCCCAAGAACACAGTGGCCGCCATCATTTTTCTTAAATGGACGAAGTTCGGAACCGAGAGCTGTTTGCTCGGCCAAACTGAGCAATCTGGGGAGAAGGGCCTTGGTCAGGGAGGTGACCAAAAACCCGACGGTCACTCTGACAGAGCTCCAGAGTTCCTCTGTGGAGATGGGAGAACCTTCCGGAAGGAAAACCATCTCTGCAGCACTCCACCAATTAGGCCTTTATGGTAGAGAAGCCAGGCGAAAGCTACTCCCCAGTAAAAGGCACATGACAGCCTGCTTGGAGTTTGCAGAAAGGCTAATGGACTTTCAGACCATGAGCAACAAGATTTTCTGGTCTGATGAAACAAAGATTGAACTCTTTCACCTGAGTGCCAAGCGTCGCGTCTGGAGGAAACCTGGCACCATGCCTATGGGGAAGCGTGGTGGTGGCGGCATCATGCTGTTAGGATGTTTTTCAGCGGCAGGGACTGGGAGACTAGTCAGGATTAAGGGAATGATGAACGGAGCAAAGTACAAAGAGATCCTTTATGAAAACCTCACCTTCCAACAGGACATCGACCCGAAGCACACAGCCAAGACAACGGAGGAGTGGCTTCTGGACAAGTCTCTGAATGTCCTTGAGTGGCCCAGTCAGAGCCCGGACTAGAACACGATCAAACATCTCAGGAGAGACCTGAAAATAGCTGTGCAGCGACCCTCCCCATCCAACCTGACAGAGCTTGAGAGGATCTGCTGAGAAGAATGGAAGAATCTCCCCAAATACAAGTGTGCCAAGCTTGTAGCGTCATACCCAAAACAACTTGAAGCTGTAATCGCTGCCAAAGATGCTTCAACAAAGTACTAGATATAGGGTCTGAATAGTTATGTAAATGTCATATTTGTCATTATGGGGTATTGTGTGTAGATTGATGAGGGGAATTACAATGTAATCCATTTTAGAATAAGGCTGGAACGTAAAGTCAAGGGGTATGAATACTTTTGAATGCACTGTACATGCCTATCGGCCTGCGCATCGGCCTGGTGCAAAATAATACTGATTGTTAGTAGCTAAGAAGTTCTCATGGTGCATGTCCTCTGCCATTAATATATCAGAAATCATTTATACCTTAGATAGTCATAGTTTGCACACACATGTTTAGTATGTGTCAGTGTGTTTAGGCCTTGTCAGAGAAATGTGTCTTCACTCAGAGTAGTCTGGTTCATGTGTGTGAATAAAGACGCCGGCCTCCGAAGCCACACTGGCTATTGGGGAAACAGGTTTAACATTTACAGACTGTGATTAGGTGTATTTCTACCTGAAGCGGAGAGCGGTCTCATGACACTTGTGGATACACACCAAAGGCCTGGAGGACACACAATTTTCACAGCTCAATTATCTCCAGTCACACATAGATAACCATTCAGCCAGTTACTTGGTAGTCCTCAAATCAGTCTTCAAATCAGTCTTCAAATCAGTCCTCAAATCAGTCCTCAAATCAGTCTTCATGGGTATTACAGAAACGGAAAGTACCAAAGTTAATGCCCAGAGTTCAGAATTACTGTAACGAGAGGTCTCCCTCTCTTCCATCTCTCTCTTTCCCTCACACTCTCTCTCTCCAACATTCACACACAGTACAGTCTCTCCACAATTGGCTTATTTAGCCAGCCTTAATGAATTCTGCCCATATGCCCTGAGCAGCTGCCGCGTTGCCCCTTCCTCCCACCCCCGCAGAGCTGCGAAGTGCCCATCCATGTAGAGACAACCTCTAGCTGTCTCTCTGGAGATGGCCGCGCCTGCCACTCCTCTGCTGGCGCCAGGCTGCTGGCGTTTGAGGTGGACGGCTCGCGGGCGGAGGACCCAGATTAGGCCGCAGTGATCACGGGTTGTGGCCTGTCTCAGACGATTGGCCAGAACACCAGTGGATCATAGTGGGGATTAGAGAGGGAGAGGAGATGCTGTTTGGCATGTGCCTGCATCCAGCTCCTCAAAGTGACCTCTCTCTGTCCCTCATACTCTCCTCTTTCCGCTCTCTTGCTCCCCCTCCCTCTCTCTTTCGCTCCATCTCTCTTCCTCTCTCTTATATCCCGATGCTGCAGCAAGGCTCAGAATGACCTCTCGGTAGCTGGGCGCACAGAATTTAATCACGTCAAACCATCTGTAACACATACGTTATTTGTACGAAGAGAGACGGCCCTTGCTCCTAGAGCTCCTCGCAGTGTAGATGTATTTGGCTCCAGAAGAACACAGTGTCACGGAGAGGTGAGCAGAGAATTATTTGTGTGCCTCTGATCAAATGTAGGGAGCTATTTAGAGGATAAGGTCTCATTTTGTTTGAGGTCATCATTTTTTGGGGGAGGGATGGGGATTTTTATATCGAGGTATTATTTTAGTGGGATCCTCTGACCAGTATTTAATGTGGAATATGATATCCTTATTGCAGCTCAATGGAATAAAGAACTCTTAGGTTGAACTCTTATCATTTGTCAGGGTCTCATATAAAATGTTGTAGCTCTTTCATCAGAAGTTATCAGTTTTTATCTAAAAGTGATGTTCCCATCCGGTATTTATTTAGTAGAAGTTGTTTCTCATGTGAATCTACACTGGTTATTTTTTATGGAAGTTTTCTTATATTTTTTAAGTCTAAATGTAAATCCTTGAGAGGACGCCAAGTTTACTGGGTCCTTTATCTGGGTTTTAAAATGACTCCCTGTGTGGAAATGACTCCCTGTGTGGAAATGACTCCCTGTGTGGAAATGACTCCCTGTATGGAAATGACTCCCTGTGTGGAAATGTCTCCCTGTGTGGAAATGACTCTCTGTGTAGAAATGACTCCCTGTGTGGAAATGACTCCCCGTATGGAAATGACTCCCTGTGTGGAAATGTCTCCCTTTGTGGAAATGACTCTCTGTGTGGAAATGTCTCCCTGTGTGGAAATAACTCCCTGTGTAGAAATGACTCCCTGTGTAGAAATGTCTCCCTGTGTGGAAATGTCTCCCTGTGTGGAAATAACTCCCTGTGTAGAAATGACTCCCTGTGTAGAAATGACTCTCTGTGTGGAAATGTCTCCCTGTGTGGAAATAACTCCCTGTGTAGAAATGACTCTCTGTGTGGAAATGTCTCCCTGTGTGGAAATAACTCCCTGTGTAGAAATGACTCTCTGTGTGGAAATGTCTCCCTGTGTGGAAATGACTTTTCACTTTCTGGCAAAGAAAACAAACAGGGGAAGTAAAACAGTTTTAATAAAAATGGACCAAGGCCTCCTAAAAACATGTTTTTTTCCTACTCGGGGATGACAGGTTTGTCTTAATGTATTTTGATACAGGGCGCTAATTGGAAGAAGGAATAGAGATAATATACCCCTAATATGCTGTGGTGTTGACAGAAGTTTATACATTTTATCTAGTCTCATTATCTGCCTTCCTTATGGCCCAAAAGCAATATGCTGATGTGTAATTAAAGTGTTACGAAAATGAGGAGATGTGAAGATAGCCAGAGCCTTCAGCCGGGGCCCCTCACACACAGAGTGACGGGTGAGGACAGACACGCCAATGCTCACGGGATATTAGGAACTGACCTGCTCGTTCCACCAGGGGCCACGTGTCTGGACTGTCACAGGCCCTCAGTCAGTCACTGGCCTGGTCAGGGGTTTACAGGCTGAGTCAGGTGCTATAAGCCAAGCCTGGATGTCCAGCTTCTCTGATGAGTGATCTGGTTTGATTATTCCAGAGATGCAGTAATAAATCCTCAGACCCTGAGTTTGTTAATTATTAAGCTTTATAGGCTATATGTAGGATGAAACATTAGCAATGTTTTAACTCTAGGGCAAATGTCAACTGCACTACATACGTAGGCAACCTGAATGTAGATTTTATATTGTGGAAATAAATGCAAATGCAACCATATTCAAATAGTTTCAGTGCACTTTGAAAATGACTTGAAAAAGTAGAGCTGTTTAGCCCCTGTATTGATTTGCCACAAAGACTTGATGATATTTCAAGTTTGAAAGAGAAATCCCCGCCATAGAACTGAGGCAGGCAGATCAATATCATTCTTTGATCAAAAGGGGATTTGCCTTTGAAAGTAATAGATTAAACAGATGTTTTATTTTCCATTAAATATGCTGCACCTTTATACTGCGGAACTACAGGGGGCTTTGAGGGGAAGGGCTCTCCTGACCACATTAAAGACAAAGCTTTAAATTTAGGAGTCCAAAGTTGTGTGAGTTGGGAAAGGGTTTTCAGTCTCCACCGTGCTGTTTTTCTCTCTCCTTTTTTTGTTAATATTCTCTTGCTCTTAGTACTTTTTTAGTTTACCCCAGGTGGGTTTGGACATGAAATGACTAGGACAGCGGCAGCTTGGAATGCCCCTGGGCATCTTACGGGTGTCAGGTTGTCAAAGGGCTCGGTAGTCGGGGGGTTCATGGGAGGTTTTTTCAAGTACAAACCGACCAAGAAAAAAGCGTATGTTCTTTTTGTAATGCAGAGATTGGCTGAATTCATTATTATTATTTTCCTCTTTTTCCTCATATTTTTTTTTTATAGGTTGGGGGCGACATGAAATACAGTCAGGGTCCACATTTGTCATGTATTTTATTATTTAGTCTTTTCTCCTCTCAGTCCAGGACGCGAGGCCCTTCATTTTTCACATGAGTGGTTTTCTTATCTTTGTGGGCCCTCTCCACTGGCCTACGAGTGACTCAAAGGCAATAAAACACAAAACATTCTGTAAAACACGGGCGACTCACGCTGTAGAGGCCCTGCAATGCCTCTCTGGGAAATTATGATAATAACTCAGAGGCAGTCGGAGTGGCCAGGGCGCTGGGGAGGCCGGGGGGCAGGGGATAGGGTTCACTGAGGCCTTGTGGACAGGGACAGTTCAAGGTGAGGGACTCGGCTGCGCGGTGAGGTGGCACCCCCTATAAACCCTCTCCATCACGGAGAACGCTGGCTGCAGACGTGTGAACCTGTAGCACAACCTGTTTGTCTTGAAGCCGCTGGTGATAAAGAAGGGGCTGATGGGAAGGAGAGTGGTAGTGTGGGCCAGGCCCCATGGCAGTGGTGAGGTCAGGTGGAGAGCTTTTCATCTCCAGCAGTAAAAAAAACATCTGAGTCAACAGACTGAAACAATTTGCCCTCAAATGGGCAAAAACATCTACTTTGGTTGTTGCACTTTTGAAATTGGTACTTCATATTATTCACCATACCTCATGCTTCATGTGTTATATCCAATTCAGTCCACAGCCAGAGTCAGTCAGAGTCACCTGTCACTAACCTCTATTTGTTAGTGAAGGATAAAAAGTGGTTTGTCAGAATATCTGGATCTACAGAGATGTGAAACTGCTGTGCTATGGACTGTAGTGTAGTGGACATGTCTTTGGTTAGTGAGGGGGAGGATGTGGTTGTGTTACCTCAGCACAGACGGTGTCTAAGTGAAGAGGAGTGAGGACAGGAAGAGAGAGTGCAAAGTGTGCGCTCCACCACTGAGGTGCTGACAGGGGGGAGAGAGAGGAGCTGAGATCACACCTGCTGCAGCACAGCATCTCCCCAGCAGGGCTCCACTGGAGGCCCAGGCTTCTTCTGCCATCTGTGACGGAGGTTAGTTAGGCCAGTCCCAGCCCCAGCCTCCTTGCCTGCCTGTGGAAGAGGGAGAGGAGAGCTGGAGACTCCATCTGCTGAGTGCCTGTGGTGGTCTCATAGGCTTGCTGGGGGGAGGGGGGCACCAGGCCTCTGTGGTTCATCCGTGGTGGTCTCATAGGCTTGCTGGGGGGAGGGGGGCACCAGGCCTCTGTGGTTCATCCGTGGTGGTCTCATAGGCTTGCTGGGGGGAGGGGGGCACCAGGCCTCTGTGGTTCATCTGTGGTGGTCTCATAGGCTTGCTGGGGGGAGGGGGGCACCAGGCCTCTGTGGTTCATCCGTGGGGGTCTCACAGTGGCAGACCACACCACGCTGCACCCCACGTCACACGCCAGCTGGCCAGGACGTTTACTTTTACCTTGTATACAGAGACTAATGACCACCACACACACATAGACATCCTCAGTCCCCACACAGCACCAAGTAGATGAAGGAGGAGAGGATAGTGGTGGGTGGGAGAGAGAGTCTGGGGGGAATTCTTTAGTTCAAAGTTAAGAGAGACAAACATGCCTAAAAGCAGAGTTGGGTAGGTTACTTTCTAAATGTAATCCATTAGTTACTAGTTACCTGTCCAAAATTGTAATCAGTAACATAACTGACAGTAACATAAAGGATCCATCAGATGCATTTGGTGTGTCATCATAGTGTTCTCTTACTTGTGGTTAGACTTGCTCAGGTGGAACAAACTGAAACGTGAGCCTTTTTTCAATGCTGAACTGAATATCATTGAGACAACAGTACGGTGTCATAATGTATTTTTTCGCAAACATCCTTTCTGAATTTAAAAGTAAACCAAAAAGTAATCATCTAGTGTTTCAAAAGTATCTGTAATCTGATTACGATATTTTAGCTGGTAATGTAACTGACTACAGTTAGATTTTCTGTAATCGGATTACATGTAACTGCTTAAGTGTAATCAGTTACTCCCCAACCCTGTATAAGAGTCAAATGGTTACAGTAAAGAAAGTCTCCTATGATGAGGACTGTGCTCTGCTGTATGATTTGGACACAGTGAAAAGCATGTGACAGTAATCATTGTGTTAAGGTATGCGAGGGACATCTGAACATGCGCAGCCACCCAGCAACACCTTGTCGAGGGCTACTGTACTGTCAGTCGCTGTACGTACAATCCAGAGGTTACTTCACAGACCCCTCTGAGAGCCCACTGGGCATGCTCAAATCCACAGTACTGGCAGAAGCCATATGAGCCCAATAACTAGGCTCAGAATGACAGTGGGAGACCACTGAGTCCACTTTGTAGGCTAGGGGTTCTGAGTCCACCACATCACAGATTGAGGTGGTTCCCTGTAAGTCCATCACTTCATAGACCTCCTGCCTGCTCCTCATGCCCCTGGAGCTCCACCCAGTAGACCCCACAGAGCCTATGAAGTGCAGTGATTCATTTCTGTTCCATGTTCATAGTAGTTCATCTTGAGGCCTGTACAGAACACAACTCTCTGTGAACATAGCACATGATCACTGTGTGGAAACACCTGTGTGAAAGCCATATTGTTTTCCTTGGCACCGGACATCTTTCCACTATGATAAAGCTACTTCATCACAGTCCACTTAATTAATTAGGCTGTTATACCCTGAGATCTGAGGCTCACATACAGATTTCTGCTGGGAGTTTGTGGAATGTTGTAGGAATGAATGGACAGTTTCAAGGGTCCTCTTGTATCCCATCCGCCCTCTTCATTCGAGATCTTGTTGTCTAAGACAGCTGCTAGTGTTGTCTGTCTACCAAGCTTCCATTTCTCAGGATTTCTGTTCTTTCAATCAAATGACTAATATTTCTAGCATCCAGCACTAGATCATTTCATGTGCATGCTATCTCATTTGACGTCTACTGTCCACAACAACACATGCATTTATATACAGTATACAACAATGTATATCAAAAAATACATACAAGCAGGAGAGGAATGATGTGACATTCAGCGTTATTCCCTTGTGCCACGCAGAAAGAGCTAACAGGTCATGCGGTGACACTGAGCGATTGGCAGCCCCCACTTGTCCACTGGAGTGACTTAGCTTCATTTACAAACTCGCAATAAATATCTGGCCGTCATTTATTTTAATTCATTCCTTTCTTGTCCAGACGGAATGGATTCTTAACCTTGTAGGACAAGGACACCCGCATGCTGCATGCCATTCGCCGCTAAATGATTCTTCATTCTTCTGGGTAATAAAAAAAGGAGTCCTGCAGTGTAGCTCAAACTGTCAGCTCCAATGAAAAGCTTGCCTGAAAATGTTGTCACTGAACCCCTGGACAAGGAAAAGAGGGGGGGGTTAGAGTGAGTGAGTGAGAGAGAGAGAGAGAGAGAGAGAGAGAGAGAGAGAGAGAGGGGAGAAAAGAGAGAGAGACCTCCAGAGTGATTTATTTGCCAAATCAGGACACAATGAGTCGATTATGAGTCCTCTAATAAGAGAGAGTGTTTGGGGACCCACTAATTGGGCATGATTGAGTTGCAGTCTGGGAGCCTGTCGAAAAGGGAACCTGGTCGGCGGTTGTCATGCAATCATCAGCTAATCAGAGCTTTGAAATTAAAACTGTGTGTTTGGAGTAGAGGAGGGGATAATGGCAGGGCCAAGCAGGACATCTGGGTGTACTGAGGAGTGTGCAAGTGTGTGTGTGTGTGTGTGTGTGTGTGTGTGTGTGTGTGTTTGTGTCAATATCCTGTTTACTGTGCATGCTGTGTTTGTTTGCATTGGGTGGGGGAGATGTGTAACCAGGGAGAAGAGACAGGCTCTTGTTAGTCCTGGCTGAGGTCTGTGCTGCTCCTGATGAGGAGGACATTGAAAGACCTGTCAGGTAATTAGGCTATAGGACCATTTACGGCCACAGCCCTCCCTGGAACGTGTGTACAGTATGTCTTTGTTTAAAATGTTGTCCCCTTCTCTAGTCTAGCATGATTTTTATTCAAATATATAGAATGTTAAAATATAGTTTTTTTAAATAAATAGTTTTGGAATGAACAACTTTGAATTCTGTGATAGGCCTTCCTGAGATTCCAACTTATTATAGGCAATATGCTTACACTTTTATACCCCATCCTGTCTTTTACAATACTCCTCCAAGTTTGTGGGACATGCAATACTGATATGTCAGTACATAAGCCCCATCAAATTATGTTTCACTCTTATTGACAGGCTGAAATGTATGTTGCAGTCATATTGTTGTTCCACAAACAACAATGTGATTTATAGAGGAAATTATACTTGGTATATGTTCTTGATTTATGTTTTTTATTTTATTGAATGTTTCCGAAGCTTCTGTGTACGGAAATATATTAATTTGTGTAGTAATGTAATTAATGTAGAATGTGCAAATAATCCGATTTTTTGAAGGCATTTTTGAATGCTCCTTGAATTTGTATTGATCAGCAGGGGGCAGTGTTTATCTGCAATGCTGAGAGGATCACACTTCGCAGTGTAGCCTACTGTGGTTAACTTCATAAAACGCGAGGGCAGGTTAAATCCGTATTTGTGGCTTCAGGCGTTGAATGCAGTTTAATTGTTTAGTTGTAACAGTATATCGTTTTTTGACGTAAATTATCTGATTAGGACGTAATAAAGTCTAATCACATAATTACAGGTTAGATTGGGGTTTTCTTTGTAAAATGACAGGGTAATCCTGCAACTTTATTTCAAATAATAATTACAGCAGTCTCGATAAGCCTATGGCTCCTATATACTTCATTCATATTTAAATTAATAGGTCTACTGCTATATTATTGTAATAATTATTCCAAAATGTAAGCATAAACTGCACACATGTACTTATGTTCAGTAGCCTTTGTTCAAAATGTCATATTGTGTGATTAGGTATAATATTTCAACAAAAGGAAAAATGTTGACCGTTTAGGCTGAGTGACCAGTTAGCCTACTTTCTTTTTTTTGACGGGTGTTTAATTTGAAAGGTGATATATTTACATGCGAGGAAGTCCATGCATTGACCTTGCCCGTATAGCCAGCCCTGTTTTGTAGTGACAGGTGGATTGTATATGGCCACCAGCTACTGTAGATGACCTGTAAAACTGATGCGATCCAGAAAACTAAAGGCCCGGTGAGACCGATTATAATTTTACAATGATTGTTTTATTTTCAAAAAATCAAAACAACGGTATTAGTCTTAGAATCACGTGGAAATGAATCCATGAAAACGTTATTTAAAAATACAAGTATATAGTCATATGGGGGCTAAACAAATTAAATCAATGTATATATTTTTTCTTATATTATTGAATTAAAAACAATGTTCCATTTCAAAGATGGTCAAAGGAAGAACGGTGTCTGATCATTTCGCCTCAACCAGTGTTTATTGATGCGTCATACGGTCATTTGATTACCTTGGGATGCTTTCACATCAAAGTGGATTTTGTAGATCTAATACATTTAATCCAATGAATAAGAACTATTCCATAAATACCAACAACAATCGTCACACTTTTCTGAACAAGGAATAGGGTTAGAGGCCTAGATATAAAAACAGAAACAAAATGTCTATCATTCTAGGGCAATATTCAATGCAAAATCTAAATCATACATTTCTAAACATAGAAACTAAAAATTGAAATGTTCATTTGAATTCATTTGAATATGTGAGATGATTATCCTTTGAAAATGACCTGTCCAAAATAATTATATTTTGAAAAATGTAGACTTTGTTTATTTGTGTGCATTGTGTGCATTTGGAAAAGTGGCATAATGAAGGTTGTCTACATGACACCAGGTGTGAATCTTTCTTTCAGACTGTTTGAGTGTGAAAATGTGTACATGTTGCATTTCTTTATTTGTTCAAATTGATTATCCAACTGTTTGATCATTTCCAGACACTCGGATACATCTCTCACATCTGCCTGCTTACCAAAAAACAACCATACTGTGTGCTCCAATGTCTTGTCTAAGAGTACATGCGCCTTACATCTTAAGATTGCCTCACTATAACATGTTGAAGTAGGTTTAGGCATCAATGGGATTAATTCCCCCAAAATGTCCTTTGCTCTTCCTCCCATAATTTAATTTGCAGGGTCCATAGGATGAATAGCCAAGCAGGCAGTGATGTGAAACCTGGAGGACGGACCTCGCCGGGCGTCCCTGCGCTACAGCACCACAGCCTTACGTTACCTTGATAATATCACCTCTGCCCACAGCCCACCATACAGGACATAGCCAGGGAATCCAATTATCCTACCTCAAATGTGTGGGAATCTCTTCCCTTTTTTATGGTCTGGCTGGCTCCAACATTCCACTGTAACTGTGAAAGCTACAAGGCAGGTTGGAGGGACTACTTTTCTAGCAGAGATTTTGTAGAGCTGGGGCAGTGTCCATATAACTCCAAAACGTCTGAATTTAGATTGGGAAACTGGAATGTTTTAGCTGCCCTAAATTATTCCATGACTATTATATTGTATTGTGATGTAACCTACAAAAAATGTCAGGCTTTTCATAACCCAACCAACAAGCTATTACTTTTTTGGCTGATTGGGAAAGACCAAGATAGTGTCAAGGTGAATCATTTTACTTGAGTTAAATTTATACGCTAGGGCCTCCTGAGTGTTGCAGTGGTCTAAGTCGTTGATACAGACCCTGGTTCGATCCCAGGCTGTGGCACAGCCGGCTGTGATTTCCTTGTCTCACCGCGCTCTAGCGACTCCTTGTGGCGGGCTGGGGCGCCTGCAAGCCAAAACCGACGGTGTTTCCTCCGACACATTGGTGCAGCTGCCTTCCGGGTTAAGCGAGCAGTGTGTCAAGAAGCAGTGTGGCTTGGCAGGGTTGTGTTTTGGAGGACGCATGCCTCTCCCGAGTCTGTAGGGGAGTTGCAGCGATGGGACAAGACTGTGACTACCAATTGGATATCAGAAAAAAGTTTATTTTTATTTTTTATAAATCTATACATTAGACAGTTGACATCCCTTGCCAATGCTATATTTTCAATGAGTTTTCATGGAAGCAGTGGTTTACACCTCTATGGTAAATTACAAAATGCTGAATGTCTTGTTTGCCTCAAAGACCCTATAATTAGAGAGAAGGGTGAAGGACACACAAACCCAAACCAGAGTTTAAACCAGCACTCAGTTTTGGCTGGAAGTCAGGCAGGTCTTTTTGACGGCTGAATGGGCGCAGGCCCCCAACCTGCCCAGCCCCCAACTGGGTTTGATTTAATTAAAAGGAAGAGGGCGCATCAATTTCAGCATCGTTGCAGGGAGATGACAGTACACAAATTGAAAGTAAGCAGCTCGGCAGGGCCGGGAGGGGGCCAGTTCATCATTAACATGGAACACAATTCTTTGTGCAATGTAACAAGATTAGAAACATTATCATTCCACCCCCAGACATAAAGTCCCTGTCACAGCCTGGGAGAGAGGAGAGGAGAGATGGGGGATCCCAAGTAGGCACTTGGGACAAGTATTCCGATATATATTTGAATAGGATTTGGGGGAAATCTGACGAAGAGCTTTTCTTGACTTGTAAACATGGTCTAGTTGAGGAATTGAGACAGTGGCGGTCAGTGCCGTTTATGATGAGGGAAGACATTTTTTTTCATGAGCATGGTCTTATTTATATTAAAGCATGTTGGATGACAGTCATTCATATTCCATTCACCCAGTTCAATGTAATATTGATGGGTTTAGGCTACTAGATGATACTAACATTTTCCCTATACCATCATGAGGTTGCTACAACCTAGCCTATGAATTACAGTTTACAACATAGGTGCACACAGGTCGAAAGAAAAATGTGAGATGACAGACAGTGACACATTGACAGACAGTGAGTGACACATTCAATACTGGCTTGCACACTATTGCCTGCATCTAGCTTATCTAGGGTGTAATCATTAGTCCAACAGTTGCAAACAAGAGTTTCTATTGGACAATTTCAGGTATTTTTATCCCTGTCTTGTTTTCTTCCATTTAAGAAACGTTGTTCAACAGAATCGGCAGAATGAATACGCCCCTGATCACGCATAAACACGGTTCAATTTCATAGCAGCCACGTTGTATTCCTTCTCGCCTCTATGCACTCTCCTCTCACCTTTTCCCTTTGTCTGTGGACTTCAATGAACAACACATCAACTGTATGTGTTATGAGGAGCAGGTGAACCCAAGAGCAGACTCAGACGAGGAGACTGGGATACGGTACCTAAGGTATTTATTGAAAAACGGTTAAGAAGGGTGCAGGCCAGGGAAAGTGTGGGCGGATTGCAGGGAGCCAGGTGCCAAGGCTGGAGCGAGAGGAGTTGGGGCTGGGTAAGCAGATCCAGAGAGGAATACATGGAAGCAGTAGAGTGGGGGGTCCAGAACAGGGTAGCAGGACTGACAAGACGTGGGACTGGAGACCGGGACCAGAGTCAGAGTGGACAGAACTGTAACGGAGAGGGAAACAGCGCCAGGCAAGGAAAAACAGGCACGACACAAAAATGGGATCCATGCAGGAACAAACGGCTAAAAACTCAGACCGACTGAGCAGAGCTTACGATCTGGCAGCGTGGAAGTGGCAGGGCTGAGTATTTGTAGAGTTCTTGATTATGGAACATGTTGCAGCTGGTGGGGATCTGCTCTGCCTCCAGCACACCTGTCTCCACCCACACAATCACACAATCACACATAAACACACACAGAGAGAAAGAGGGAGAGAGCACTGGGGGAGTGGCGGCAGGTTAGGGAGACACAGGATGAGCAATAGAGGGTGTGGCAGGCGCAGATGTAACAGTATGTGACCAGGAGAAAAAACCTTTTCAAACCATGTCATAAACGCTATACACAGCCTACATCGTTGTCCCCATATTAGTTCTAAAGTAACGTCCTAGTCAACATAGTAAGATGGCGCTGACAGAGGGTCTTTTAGTCTTTAGGAAACTATGCTGTATTTCGTTTTTTTATCGAATAATTTCTTACATTGTTAGCCCAGAAAATCTTAAGTGTTATTACATACAGCTGGGAAGAACTATTGGATATCAGAGCGACGTCAACTTACCAGCACTACGACCAGAAATACGACTTACCTGAAGAGGATCCTTTGTTCGAACCACCTAAGGCATTCAAACTGATTCCAGAGGCTGACCCAAAACAACATCGTCGCAGAAGAGGTAGACAGAGCGGCCTTCTGGTCAGACTTCGGAGGTGCGCACACCACCCACCACTTACGAGTATATTACTCGCTAATGTCCAGTCTCTAGATAACAAGGTAGACGAAATTAGGGCAAGGATTGCTTTCCAGAGAGACATCGGGGATTGTAACATACTCTGTTTCACGGAAACATGGCTCTCTGGGGACAAGTTGTCGGAGTTGGTACAGCCACCGGGATTCTTTGTATGTCGCGCCGACAGAAATAAACATCTCTCCAGGAAGAAGAAGGGCGGGGTGTATGTTTCATGATTAACGACTCATTGTGTAATTGTAACAACATACAGGACCTCAAGTCCTTCTGTTCAACCAGGCCTAGAATTCTTCACAATAAAATGCAGACCATGTTATCTCCCAAGAGAATTCTCGTCGGTTATTGTCACAGCCGTGTATATCCCCCCTCAGCCCATACCACGAAGGCCCTCAAGGAACTCCACTGGACGCTATGCAAACTGGAAACCATATATCCGGGGGACATCAACGTCTTGCTTCCAGACAAATTAAACACCTTCTTTGCCAGCTTTGAGGATAACACACTGCCAACGACGCGGTCTGCTACCAAGGACTGTGGGCTCTCCTTCTCCGTGGCCGTGAGTAAGACGTTTAAACGTGTTAACCCTCGCAAGACTGCCAGCCCAGACGGCATCCCTAGCCGCATCCTCAGAGCATGCGCAGACCAGCTGGCTGGTGTGTTTACAGACATATTCAATCTCTCCCTATCCCAGTCTGCTCTCCCCACATGCTTCAAGATGGCCAGCATTGTTCCTGTACCCAAGAAGGCAAAAACTGAACTGAATGACTAGCACTCACTTCGGTCATCAGGAAGTGCTTTGAGAGACTAGTCAAGGATCATATCACCTCCAACTTACCTGTCACCCTAGCCCCACTGCAATTTGTGTTCCATCACAATAGATCCAAAGACGATTCAATCGCCATCACACTACACACTGCTCTATCCCATCTGGACAAGAGGAATACCTATGTAAGAATTCTGTTCATTGACTACAGCTCTGCATTCAACACCATAGTACCCTCCAAGCTCATCATTAAGCTTGAGGCCCTGGGTCTCAACCCATCCCTGTACGATTGGGTCTTGGACTTCCTGACGGGCCACCCCTAGGTGGTGAAGGTAGGAAACAACATCTCCACTTCGCTGATCCTCAACACTGGGACCCCACATGTGTGCATGCTCAACCCCTTCCTGTACACCCTGGCCACCCATGACTTGCCCTTTTGGGTCATAATGATAGCCAAGACACGACAACTGCATGGCCATGCACACCTCCAACTCGATCATGAAGTTTGCAGACGACACAACAGTAGTAGGCTTGATCACCAACAACAACGAGACAGCATACAGGGAAGAGGTGAGGGCACTCGGAGTGTGGCGTCAGGAAAACAACCTCTCACTCAAAGTCAACAAAACAAAGGAGATGATCGTGGTCTTCAGGAAACCGCAGAGGGAGCATCCCCCCCTATCCACATCGACGGGACAGCAGTGGAGAAGGTGGAAAGTTCCTCGGAACTAGAAGCACAAGCATTTAGCTACACTCACAATAACATCTGCTAACAATGTGTATGTGACCAATTTGATTTGATTATTTGATTTGATTTGGAACTAATGCGTTAGGAAACCCACTACAATCATGCAGTAACGTTACAGTGTATAGTCAGTAAGCAGTTACACCGGCAGGCCCCGGTGGCAATAAAATAGTCCAACCAAAAGCTTAACTTGACTTGGAACAGTTCCAGTGATGTGTTGGATAGTCATAGCCAACAAGCTAACATAGCATCTCTCTGTTTGTGCCGGATGTTTGTGTAACTAAACTAGCCAGCTGCATTTGCTAGCTAAGTAAGTGAAAAAATGACAACGTCTCTCTCCCTCTCTCACTTCTCCTTCATTTTTCAATACTGTTTAACTATTGTCTTTCTCTTTGAGTCAACTACTCACCACATTTTATGTGCTGCAGTGTTAGCTAGCTGTAGCTTAGCTTTCATTACTAGATTCATTCTCTGATTATTTGATTGGGTGGACAACATGTCAGTTCATGCTGCAAGAGCTCTGATAGGTTGGAGGACATCCTCCGGAAGTAATCATAATTACTGTGTAAGTCTATGGAAGGGGGTAAGAACCCAGAGCCTCCTAGGTTTTGTATTGGAGTCAATGTACCAAGAGGAGAACGGAAGCTAGCTGTCCTCCGGCAACACCAGGGTGCTATCCTACAGAGTGCTGTTGAGGTTACTGTAGACCATTGCAAAACAGTGTGTTTGAATCAATTATTTGGTGACGTGAATATATTTAGTGTAGTTTTATCTAAAAAATGAACTTTTCCAATGTTTTCCAATTTAAATGTTTATGAAATTCACTGAGGAGGATGGTCCTCCCCTTCCTCCTCTGAGGAGTCTGTCCAATAAAACTCTATCAGAGTGACCATTATGTTCTTGGTCACCTCCCTGACAAAGGCCCTTCTTCCCTGATTGCTCAGTTTGACCAGCTCTAGGCCATCTCTAGGAAGAGTGTTGGTGGTTCCAATCTTCTTCCATTTAAGCATGATGGAGGCCACTGTGTTCTTAGGGACTTTCAATGCCGCAGAATTTCTAAAAACAAAACGTTTTTTGCTTTGTCGTTATGGGGTATTGTGTGTACAGTTGAAGTCGGAAGTTTACATACACTTAGGTTGGTGTCATTAAAACTTGTTTTTCAACCACTCCACAAATGTCTTGTTAACAAACTATAGTTTTGGCAAGTCAGTTAGGACATGTACTTTGTGGATGACACAAGTCATTTTTCCAACAATTGTTTACAGACATATTATTTCACTTATAATTCACTGTGTCACAATTTCAGTGGGTCAGATGTTTACATACACTAAGTTGACTGTGCCTTTAAACAGCTTGGAAAATTCCAGAAAATGATGTCATGGCTTTAGAAGCTTCTGATAGGCTAATTGACATCATTTGAGTCAATTGGAGGTGTACCTGTGGATGTATTTCAAGGCCTACCTTCAAACTCAAATTAAAATCAAATCAAATTTTATTTGTCACATACACATGGTTAGCAGATGTTAATGCGAGTGTAGCGAAATGCTTGTGCTTCTAGTTCCCACCATGCAGTAATATCTAACAAGTAATCTAACCTAACAATTTCACAACAACTACCTTATACACACAAGTGTAAAGGAATGAATGAGAATATGTACATACAAATAAAAATATATGAATGCGCGATGGCCGAACGGCATAGGCAAGATGCAGTAGATTGTATAGACTACAGTATATATATATATGAAATGAGTAATGTAAGGTATGTAAAGTGGCATTGTTTAAAGTGGCTAGTGATGCATTTATTACATCAATATTTTAATTATTAAAGTGGCTAGAGATGAGTCAGTATGTTTTCAACAGCCACTCAATGTTAGTGATGGCTGTTTAACAGTCTGATGGCCTTGAGATATAATCTGTTTTTCAGTCTCTCTGTCCCTTCTGGATGATAGTGAGGTGAACAGGGAGTGGCTCGGGTGGTTGTTGTCCTTGATGATCTTTTTGGCCTTCCTGTGACATCAGGTGGTGTAGGTGTCCTGAAGGGTAGGTAGTTTGCCCCCGGTGATGCGTTGTGCAGATCTCACTGCCCTCTGGGAGAGCATTACGGAGAAGTTGCCGTACCAGGTTGTGATACAGCCCGACAGGATGCTCTCGATTGTGCATATCTAAAAGTTTGAGGTGACAAGCTGAATTTCTTCAGCCTCCTGAGGTTGAAGAGGCGCTGCTGTGCCTTCTTCATCACGCTGTCTGTGTGGGCGGACCATTTCAGTTTGTCCGTGATGTGTACACCGAGGAACTTAAAACTTTCTACCTTCTCCGCTACTGTCCGGTCGATGTGGATAGGGGGCTGCTCCCTCTGCTGTTTCCTGGAGTCCACGATCATCTCCTTTGTTTTGTTGACATTGAGTGTGAGGTTATTTTCCTGACACCACACTCTAAGGGCCCTCACCTCCTCCCTGTAGGCCGTCTCGTCGTTGTTGGTAATCAAGCCTACCACTGTAGTGTCGTCTGAAAACTTGATGATTGAGTTGGAGGCGTGCATGGCCACGCAATCATAGGTGAACAGGGAGTACAGGAGAGGGCTGAGAACGCACCCTTGTGGGGCCCCAGTGTTGAAGATCAGCGGGGTGGAGATGTTGTTTCCTACCCTCACCACCTGGGGGCGGCCCGTCAGGAAGTCCAGGACCCAGTTGCACAGGTCGGGGTCGAGACCCAGGGTCTATGGGTACTATGGTGTTACATTCTGAGCTGTAGTCGATGAACAGCATTCTTACATAGGTATTCCTCTTGTCCAGATGGGTTAAGGCAGTGTGATTGCGATTGTGTCATCTGTGGACCTATTGGGGCAGTAAACAAATTGGAGTGGGTCTAGGGTGTCAGGTAGGGTGAAGGTGATATGGTCCTTGACTAGTCTCTCAAAGCACTTCATGATGACTGAAGTGAGTGCTACGGGGTGATAGTCATTTAGCTCAGTTACCTTAGCTTTCTTGGGAACAGGAACAATGGTGGCCATCTTGAAGCATGTGGGAACAGCAGACTGGGATACGGATTGATTGAATATGTCCATAAACACACCAGCCAGCTGGTCTGCGCATGCTCTGAGGACGCAGCTGGGGATGCTGTCTGGGCTGGCAACCTTGCGAGGGTTAACACGTTTAAATGTTTTAGTAACATTGGCTGCAGTGAAGGAGAGCCCGCAGGTTTTGGTAGCGGGCCGTGTCAGTGGCACTGACTATTCCTCAAAGCGGGCAAAGAAGTTGTTTAGTTTGTCTGGGAGCAAGACATCGTGGTCCACGACGTGGCTGGTTTTCCTTTTGTAGTCTGTGATTGACTGTAGACCCTGCCACATACCTCTCGTGTCTGAGCCGTTGAATTGAGATTCTACTTTGTCTCTATACTGATGATTATCATGTTTGATTACCTTGCGGCGGGAATAGCTACACTGTTTGTATTCGGTCATGTTTCCGGTCACCTTACCCTGATTAAAAGCAGTGGTTCGCGCTTTCAGTTTTGCGCGAATGCTGCCATCAATCCACGGTTTCTGGTTGGGGAATGTTTTAATAGACGCTGTGGGTACAACATCACCGATGCACTTGCTAATAAACTTGCTCACCGTATCAGCGGTTTCATCTATGTTATTGTCCGACGCTATGTGGAACAATATCCCAGTCCACGTGTTCGAAGCAATCTTGAAGCGTGGAATCCGATTGGTTGGACAAGCATTGAACAGACCAGAGCACTGGCGCTTTCTGTTTTAGTTTCTGTCTATAGGCTGGGAGCAACAAAATGGAGTCGTGGTCAGATTTTCCAAAAGGAGGGCGGGGATGGCTTTACAGTATATGCATCGCGGAAGTTAGAATAACAATGATCCAGGGTTTTTCCAGCCCGGATCACGCATTCGATATGCTGATAAAATTTAGGGAGCCTTGTTTTCAGATTCGCCTTGTTATAAACCCCATCTACAATAAATGCAGCCTCAGGATATGTGGTTTCCATTTTACATAGAGTCCAATGAAGTCCTTTCAGGGCCGTCGATGTGTCTGCTTGGGGGGGATATACACAACTGTGATTATGATCGAAGAGAATTCTCTTGGTAGATAATGCTGTCGGCATTTGATTGTAAGGAATTCTAGGTCAGGTGAACAAAAGGACTTGAGTTCCTGTATGTTGTTATGATCACACCACGTCTCGTTAATCATAAGGCATACACCTCTGCCCTTCTTCTTACCAGAGAGATGTTTGTTTTTGTTGGCGCGATGCGTGAAGAAACCAGGTGGCTGTACCGACTCCGATGATGTACCCCAGTTGAGCCATGTTTCTGTGAAACAAAGAATGTTACAATCTCTGATGTCTCTCTGGAAGGCAACCCTTGCTCTGATTTTGTCTACCTTGTTGTCAAGTGACTGGACATTGGCGAGTAGTACGCTCAGGGGTGGTGCGCGATGTGCCCGTCTACGGAGCCTAACCAGAAGACCGCATGGGATCCGATCCATTGTCCTGGGTGGTGGACCAAACAGAGGATCCGCTTTCGGGAAAGACGTATTCCTGGTTGTAATGTTGGTGAGTTGACATTGCTCTTATATCCAATAGTTCCTCCCGACTGTATGTAATAAAACCTAAGGTTTCCTGGAATAACAATGTAAGTAATAACACCTAAAAAATAAATACGGCATAGTTTCCTAGGAACGCTAATCTTGGCGGCCATCTCTGTCGGCGCCGGAAGTAAGCCTCTTTGCTTGACATCATGGGAAAATCTAAAGAAATCAGCCAAGACCTCAGAAAAAAACATTGTCGACCACAAGTCTGGTTCGTCCTTGGGAGCAATTTCCAAACGCCTGAAGGTACCACGTTCATCTGTACAAACAATAGTACACAAGTATAAACACCATGGGACCATGCAGCCGTCATACCGCTCAGGAAGGAGATGTGCAACTGCACATGGGGACGAAGATTGTACGTTTTGGAGAAATGTCCTCTGGTCTGATGAAACAAAAATGTAACTGTTTGGCCATAATGACCATTGTTATGTTTGGAGGGAAAAGGCGGAGGCTTGCAAGCTGAAAAACACCATCGCAACCGTGAAGCACAGGGGTGGCAGCATCATGTTGTGGGGGTGCTTTGCTGCAGGAGGGACTGGGGGACTTAACAAAATAGATGGCGTCATGAGGAAGGACAATTACAGTGGAGCAAAAAAGTATTTAGTCAGCCACCAATTGTGCAAGTTCTCCCACTTAAAAAGATGAGAGAGGCCTGTAATTTTCATCATGGGTACACTTAAACTATGACACAAAATGAGAAAAAAAATCCAGAAAATCACATTGTAGGATATTTAATTAATTTATTTGCAAATTATGGTGGGGGCCGAGACACAGGACGATCCGGATGGAGTCGGGGAAATTCCTGGACTAATGATGGATCCAGGATGTGCCCCACCGGTACCCAGCATCTCTCCTCCAGGTCGTACCCCTCCCACTCCACGAGGTACTGAAGGCCTCTCGCCCGACGTCTTGAGTCCATGATGGCTCACACTGTATACGCCGGGGCCCCCTCGATGTCCAGAGGGGGCGGAGGAACCTCCCGCAACTCAGACTGCTGGAGCTGACCAGCCACCACCGGCCTGAGGAGAGACACATGGAACGAGGGGTTAATACGGTAATCAGGGGGAGCTGTAACCTATAGCAAACCTCGTTCAGTCGCCAGGACTTTGAATGGCCCCACAAACCGCGGACCCAGCTTCCTGCAGGGCAGGTGAAGGGGCAGGTTTCGGGTCGAGAGCCAGACCCGATCCCCCGGTGCATACACCGGGGCCTCACTGCCACTCAGGTCGGCACTCATCTTCTGCCGCCTGATGGCCCTTTGCAGACGCACATGGGCAGCGTCCCATGTCTCCTCCGAGTGCCGAAACCATTCAGGAGCCTCGATCTGGCTCTGAAGCCATGGTGCCAGGACCGGCTGGTAACCTAGCACACACTGAAAAGGTGACAGGTTAGTGGAGGAGTGGCGGAGTGGCGGCGGGAGTTTTGAGCCATCTCTGCCCAGGGGAGAAACACCGCCCACTCCCCCGGCCGGTCCTGGCAAAAGGACCGCAGAAACCTACCCACCTCCTGGTTGACTCTTTCCACCTGCCCGTTGCTCTTGGGGTGAAAACCTGAGGTAAGGCTGACCGAGACCCCCAGGCGCTCCATAAAAGCCCTGCAGACTTTAGACGTGAATTGGGGACCCCGATCAGAAACTATATCCTCAGGCACCCCGTAGTGCCGGAATACGTGGGTGAATAGGGCCTCCGCAGTCTGTAGGGCTGTAGGGAGACCGGGCAAAGGAAGGAGATGGCAGGACTTAGAAAACCGATCCATAACGACTAGGATCGTGGTGTTACCCCGCGAGGGTGGAAGATCTGTCAGGAAATCCACCGAGAGGTGTGACCACGGTCGTTGTGGAACGGGAAGGGGTTGTAATTTCCCTCTGGGCAGGTGTCTAGGTGCCTTGCTCTGTGCGCATACCAAACAGGAGGACACATAAACCCTCACGTTCTTGGCTAACGTGGGCCACCAGTACTTCCCAGCAAGACAGCGCACTGTCCGAGCGATGCCAGGATGACCAGAGGAGGGTGAAGTGTGGGCCCAACAGATCAAACGATCGCGGACATCGAACGTAGCATACTTACGCCCAAACGGACACTGGGTAGGAGTGGGCTCTGAACGTGATGCCCGTTCGATGTCTGCGTCCACCTCCCACACCACTGGTGTCACCAGGCAAGAAGCTGGAATAATGGGAGCGGGATCTGCGGACCACTCCTCTGTGTCATACATCCGAGACAGTGCATCTGCCTTAACGTTCTGGGAACCTGGTCTGTAGGAGAGGGTGAAAGAAAAGCGGGTGAAAAACATGGCCCACCTTGCCTGGCGAGGGTTCAGTCTCCTCGGTGCTCGAATGTACTCCAGATTGTGGTGTTCAGTCCAAATGAGAAAAGGGTGTCTGGCCCCCTCAAGCCAATGTCTCCACGCTTTCAGAGCCTTGACAACAGCCAACAACTCCCGGTCCCCCACATCATAGTTTCGCTCCGCCGGGCTGAGCTTCTTCGAAAAGAAGGCACAGGGGCGGAGCTTTAGTGGCGTACCCGAGCTGAGACAGCACAGCCCCTATCCCTGCCTCGGACGCGTCCACCTCAACTATGAAAGCTAAGGAGGGATCAGGATGAGTCAGCACGGGAGCCGAGGTAAACAGAGCCTTCAGGTGACCAAAAGCCCTGTCCTCCCCAGCTGACCACTGCAGTCGCACCGGCCCCCTCTTCAGCAGTGTGCCCTCTGCGGCCACAGTTGGTGCAGGGAATGGTCCCCCATCCGAACTCCATAGGCATTGGATCAGGAGCGCTGAGGGATGGAACTGACGGACCCCGATCAGGACACCCGCGGGAGGCCAACATGTTGTCCAACCGGATCGATAAGTCCACCTGCTGGTCCAGTGTAAGGGTGGTGTCCCTGCAGGCTAGCTCCCGACGAACATCCTCTCGTAAGCTACACCTATAGTGATCGATCAGGGCCCGCTCATTCCATCCCGAGTTCTAAAGTCCAGCGCAAAATCTTGAGCGCTCCTCATCCCCTGACGTAGATGAAATAGGTGTTCCCCCCGCTCTCCCCTCCTGGGGATGATCGAATACCGCCCGGAAACGGCGGGCGAACTCCTCATAGTCATCCAACGTCTGACCTTACCTGCCCCAGATGGCGTTGGCCAATTCCAGGGCTTTTACCGGTCAGACAGGAGATGAGGGCACTCACTCTCTCGTGTCCCGAAGGGGCTGGCCGGACAGATGCCAGGTAGAGCTCCAGCTGGAGTAGGAACCCCTGACTCCCGGCAGCTGTCCCATCATACGCCCTCGGGAGTGAGAGCGGAATCCTACCGGATCCTGATGATGGAGAGGCGGACATCACGGTAGGTAGTGGTGGAACCTGAGGAGACGACACAGGGTTCACAGGAAAAACCCCTCTCTCCCATCGGTCCATGGTTTTCAGCACGCGATCCATGGCTGTACCCAGACTCTGCAGCATGGTCGTGTGCTGCTGAACGCGCTCCTCCATTTGAAGCGGAGGGCTGGCTGCACCTGCTGACTCCATGTATATGGTGCGTGATTCTGTCAGAGTCTATCTAGAAGATAGCGAAGGAGTTAGGCGCAGGACACAGGTAAGAGTAAAAAACACTGTATTTACTCAAAAAAGATAATCACTCACAAAACAGAAAGAGAAACCAGAGGGTTAAATAATGAACATAATTATGAGATGGGAACCAGGTGTGTAAACACACAAAACAAAAGGAAAAATGAAACATGGATCGGTGACGTCAACCGCCAAACGCCGCCCAAACAAGGAGAGGGAACAACTTCGGTGGAAGTCGTGACAATTGTTTACATTTACATTTACATTTAAGTCATTTAGCAGACGCTCTTATCCAGAGCGACTTACAAATACGAAGCATGTGACAAATTGCATGCTTTTTGAATGGAACAGATTAAAAGAGACAGTTGGATGTTTGACAGTGTCTAGATTAAAAGAGTTTGATGTTTGACAGTCTAGATTAAAAGAGACAGTTGGATGTTTGACAGTGTCTAGATTAAAAGAGTTTGATGTTTGACAGTCTAGATTAAAAGAGACAGTTGGATGTTTGACAGTGTCTAGATTAAAAGAGACAGTTGGATGTTTGACAGTCTAGATTAAAAGAGTTTGATGTTTGACAGTCTAGATTAAAACAGACAGTTGGATGTTTGACCGTTTCTAGATTAAAAGAGACAGTTGGATATTTGACAGTCTAGATTAAAAGAGACAGTTGGATATTTGACAGTCTAGATTAAAAGAGACAGTTGGATGTTTGACCGTTTCTAGATTAAAAGAGACAGTTGGATGTTTGACCGTTTCTAGATTAAAAGAGACAATTGGATATTTGACAGTATCTAGATTAAAAGAGACAGTTGGATATTTGACAGTCTAGATTAAAAGAGACAGTTGGATGTTTGACAGTATCTAGATTAAAAGAGACAGTTGGAAGTTTGACAGTGTCTAGATTAAAAGAGACAGTTGGACTAACATCTCGTTGGAGATAGCTATAGAGAGAAAGTGAGCATGCTTTTCTGTCAAAAGCATTAATTCCCTGTCATACGTATCTGGATCGAGGGAGGGATATCATTTATGATGGAACTAGTTGTTGTGTGAGTGCGTGCGTTTAGCCTGTGTGTGATTAGCACGACAGGTCCATTTACTCACAGCCTCCTATCGTAGCATGGTGAATAGCTGTGCTGGACCTAAGCCCTGTGACTGCCATGATTACATCGCTTCACACACTTTTACACACGACAGCCTCAACTGATATACTTATTACTTCCAGACTGACTGACATACCCACAGGCCCAGCTCCAGGATGACATACCTGATTGGGCATTTTAAATCCATATGGGGGCACAACTAGTATTGTTTTAGAGCCCTAATAAAACAAGGTAGGTTGGCTCCTACTACTGTTCAAATGTACAAAAATCAACAACCATCGTTTTATATACACTGAACAAAAATATAAATGCAACATGTAAAGTGTTGGTCCCATGTTTAATGAGCTGAAATAAAAGATCCCAGAAATGTTCCATGTGAAGAAAAAGCTTATTTTTCACAAATGTTGTGCACACATTTGTTTACATCCCTGTTGTAAGCATTTATCCTTTGCCAAGATAATCCATCCACCTGACAGGTGTAGCATATCAAGAAGCTGATCAAACAGCATGATCATTACACAGGTGCACCTTGTGCTGGGGATAATAAAAGGCCACTGTAAAATGTGCAGTTTTGTCACACAACATAATGTCACAGATGTCTCAAGTTTTGAGGCAGTGCACAATTGGCATGCTGACTGCAGGCATGCCTGGCTCCCAAGTAGGTGGCCGTATGCGCTCACAGGCCCACCCATGGCCGCACCCTTGCCCAGATGTGCAATCCATAGATTAGAGCCTAATTTATTTATTTAAATTGACTTGTTTCCTTATATGAACTGTAACTCAGTGAAATCTTTGAAATTTGTTGCGTTTCTTTGTTTCTTCAGTATAATAACTCAATAAACATATGCGTCCCACTACGACATACAAGTGTATCCGAAATGCAGATGTATCTGCCTACACATGATTTGTGTCTACCAACACACACAGATCAGCTGGACAGGATGCACACACACACACACACACACACACACACACACACACACACACACACACACACACACACACACACACACACACACACACTATAGCAAGAGAGCAGGGAGGGGGCAAAAAGTAGGCTGTGTCGTTTTCACATTATAGCCGTGACTTTTACAGTACCCTATCACTCAACAACTGTTCTGCAAATGAATAATAACAGAGTGAATGTTCACCTACTTATTTTAGTAGGCTACACATGGTGTTGGTCCTACTACTGCGACATACAAAATATACAAAACAACTGTCATATTGCACACAAGAAAGCATGCAATGTTGAAGAGAAGCCCCATGATGACTGGTAGCCAAAGATGTGCTCATTAAAACAGCACACACCTTAAGCATTGATTCAGGACCATGAACAGAAGCCAGTCAGATGAAAGGATAATGTTTAGATGCCCTGCCGCGCTTTCAGCACCACCGGAGTGGAGAGCCAGGACAACAGGAGCACTGCACCAGGGCTCACCTCAGAGCACAACCAATTAGGCTGCATTGGTTATTGTCCCTATACCCATCAAATAATGCAACGCTGTATATCTATCAATAGCAATTACATTAATTACATTAAGAATCACAGATAAATGTAAAGGGTGCATTGCAGTTAAAAGCAATGGCCTAAACTATACATTACATTAAAAAAACGTGCCAAAAAAACAGTAGGCTTACATGAGGGAAAACCAATCAATAAATAATACTGGTAAGGCGACCAGGGACATAAAGTTTGTAATTTACCATTTAGAAGAGTTGCAGCCTCCTCAATGCTGTGTTGAACCTCATGAGAAGTTTCTGATTCCATTCTCCTTCCTGTCATAATTTACTCGTCAGGTCCTTCTCAAATGCCAACTGGACAAGCTGGGCTTTTTTGTTGATGTAACATGCTCTGTGTTCAGAGTCTGTGTTCACTGAATGAGTTCTTCAGGGAGGAGAACGAATTCTCGGACATTGCTGAAGATGCCCCAAAAATGTTAATCATGTTTCAGTGCCAATAGCACAGACGGGATTGCTGAAAAAGGCCCGCGTGTCTTTTGAAGAACACTGAGTGGGGCCCAGTTGTTGTTGCTTGTTGTGGTTGTGATTTCCCTTTGCAAGAATGTGCGAGCCACAATCAACTCTGCTTCCACTGATTCAGTTATGGTTAGATTCAACAGGTTGTCTGGTGCTAATGGCTGGGTTAAAAGAGGCACAGGCGCTTGTTTTGATGCTGCTGCTGGTGCAAGGCCCTTCTCCATCTTGTTGGTCAGCAGACAGGGTTTGGATGGGTGGGTAGTACATTTTCTGCTAGGCTCCTCAGCCTTGGTGGTCGGTGAGCTTGGCATCGCTCTCAACATGGCGGTCCTAAGTTGTTTTGTTCTTGGCAGTGCTCAGTCATTTTCGGATATCCAGGCTGATCAAAGCTTAGCCAACTAGCTATAATTATTCAGTGCGCTGCTACCAAACTTAACGAAGCTAGTAGCTACTAGCTAGCCTATTATTAGCTGTCTGCAAAAGAGAACAACTTTTTTTCCCTCTCATATTGTACAGTCTTCTGTTCCCAGTGGGTTAAAGTCGTTAGGTGCTGTGACCTGCCTGAAACGTAAGTGTCCCGGGCTGATATGAGGTTACAGCTGTATACTTCTGAGTAACACTTACAAATATCCCGCCAGAATCTGTGCAGTTTGGGGCATGACCAAAAGAGGTGACCCAGGGTAGTCTCGGCAGATTTGTATATCGGAGAGACCGAGGGGTAGAACGAGTGTAATTTGGTACAGGAATAGTGTTGTCTGTGAATAAATTTGTATTGAATAAGTTGGTGTCTGGAGTTTATCGATCACAAGTGAATATCTCTAAGGCAATCAGCCCAACTCCATAAGGTCTTCCTCCCAGGTCTCCTTCAAATGTTGTGTGGATACAGAGTATTATGCTATAAAGTGATCTACAAGTCTGGAGATCAAACTCTTGGAGTCAGGGGCGAGGTTCATGAGGGATTAAGCTTGTTTGAGTGAAGATCTTCCTGCACTGGTCTGGAGGTACTGTTGTACTGGTACTGTTGTACTGGTACTGTTGTACTGGTACTGTTGCAGTCCAGAAATTATTTTCAGTTTCACAGAAAAGCATGTCCCTCTTGTGAAGTCAATGTGGATTTTAGCTCTATGTAGAATATTTTATGATGTGTATCCATCCCTTCTATTGACGCTTCATATTAGATCAGGGTTCCCTGCTAGTGTTCCCTTTCAGGAAATCCAGAGGAGCGGAATGTGAATGGGTTTAGTCCAAGAGGACGTCTGTTAATGAACAGTAAAGACAGATGAGTATCTCTAATGCCAAGCAGGTCACATGAATTGGATTAGTGAGGCTGAGATTAGGATATGTGCCAAGTGGCCATTAGTTTGACAGCACCGCAACATGCCAATAATACCAGCCTGGTCTCATAGACTAGACATAACATAGTAAATGTAAATCCAGGACACTGAAATTGGTATGATATGTTTAATTTGGTATGATTACATAACATAGAGGGTTAATTAAGGCAAAAATTAAAGTAGGGTGGTTGGTCGGGGTGGATGGGTGAGCGGTTTATGTGAATGTCTAGCAACCCAAAGGTTGCGCGTTCGAATCTCATCACGGACAACTATAGAATTGGATCTAATTATCTAATTACTCCTATCCTTAACTCTAATCTTAACCCTAACCTTAATCCTAACCGTAACCCCTAACCCTAATCCCTAGCCTAGCTAACGCCACCTAACCACCTAGCTAACGTTAGCCACAACAAATTGTAGGCTGTTCACCCATAAAATTATTATTGTATTGTTTATATAGAGAATTGTGTCAGAAAAACAATAGTCAAAATCCTATGTCCACGCCATATATGGTTCAAAAGATACAGACGGTTTACTCGGAGTGACTCTAGTACATCCCATAGTGTGATTGAAAACGCTCAGCATGCTACTGTATATTTAACACCATGATGGCATGTTCTCTAGTGGTGCTGTGGTGGGCACTAGGACGTAAGTCAATGGACACTATAGGGTCTCTGCCACTTCGTTCTCCAAATGGGCACCAGTGTGCCAATTTGTCCCTGCCTGGATGTTGTTATCAATCACTCTGGGTCCCAGTGGGGGGCTGGTGAGAGAGGAGAGGAAAGGGGAGCCTCCCTGATCCTGGTACATATAAAAGGCTGTGATGTATTAGAACAGATGAGCATCGGCCTACTCTGACACTTGACGGACAGCTCATTTGACAGCCCCAGGAAAGTGTGCAGGGGAACGTTCAATCTCATTTAATGTTGGGGAAGAATGGAATTGTGGTGGTGGTGAGAGATTTTTTTATTTTGTTGATAGGCCCACGGGATGACTATGTGGTGGGCACCTGGTCCAGAAAAGCTACTCACCTTCAAGACTCTGAGGCAACTCTCAATCAGGAACTGACTGACCTCTGAGTCCTTTAGGTAAGAATCACCCTCCTCAGGTTTAGTGAGTCAAGTTACAGCAGAAAAACAACAGAGACCCAAAGCCCGGAGAGAAAACAAAACATGCATAAATCAAGTAGTACATGCTCAGACTGGTGCTTTCCAAACAGGTAATCTCTGTCATTCACTCGCTCCACCGCGAGGCGACATCCTCCTGAAATAGGAGAGCCACAAAAGCAGACATAAATATTAGGTGCAAGGCTACTCCTCAGAGTTCATCTCTCCAGCAGAGTGGTGTTGCATCCCTCTAATAGAGTTCCAGACACTTGTAGAATCTATGCCAAGTTACATTGAAGCTGTTTTGGCCCAACGCCCTATTAAGACCTTTTATTTTGGCGTTCCCTTTATTCTTGGAGTTACCTGTACTTGTCCTGTGATCAGTGGGCACAGGTGTTCTACATTGAATGTGTCCCTCTCCTTCTGTACCCCCCCCCACTCTCTCTCTTAAACTCCACCCTTTCTAGGCGTATTTCTTTCTGTGATATGTGTTTTTACACAACTTCTTTCACAGTCATTTAAGGTCAGTAAAGTCATAGAACATGTCTTAATTACACGAGAAAAGTAGAATGATCTCAGTAGAAAACTCAGGGGTCTCAAAACTCCCAATGCGCCTTGCCATTGATCAATCATAGTGGAGTAATTAGCGAATAAAAAGACACGCAGTCATTTTCATTATGTCCAATCTATTTTTATATCACCATTGTTCATTATTCAATTTCTCTTTATTTCAACATTTGAAAGTTATTTCAAACTTTGTGCGAGTGCTTTAAGTTTTGGACCTTAGGAGTCAAAGCCAGCGTCCCCTGTCCACCATATACAGTAACCCCCCCCTCCCCTCCAGGCCTCCTCCAAAAGCCCATGCTCTAAATGAGGTCATCAGCAACGCCCCAGGCGTAGTGTCAGCTGCTGTTTTCCATTGCTGCTGGATCGGACGTGTCACACCACAGCAACATCAGCTCTGGTTCTTGCTCCAGTGTTTACCTCTCTGACCGGCCTGAACTGATCAGCTCTGTCGCTCCTCACCCAGAGCCAGCAGAGTGACCACAGACAGAAACCCATCCCACAGACGCAAGAGGATGTGTCGGCCCCTATCAGTTGGCCTGGCTGTCCCTCTGCTACGTCTCCCCAGCTTGTCTCCTACTCTTTCTAGTCCCTGTGTCTCCTCTTGTTCTCTCTCCTCTCCCTAATGTATGGTCTGTCTTTGTGACTGCAGGACTGTGGTTATGGCATCCATATTTTTCTGTTTATGCTGTGGAAGATGTGTGAATGTTCATATTTGTCATATTTTTCATATTGTCAAAGTGATCATTAAAATTGATGGCGAGCTGACTTCATCCAGCTTGATAAGCTGCGCTGGCATAAGTCATAATTATGTGATGACAGTATAAAAAAGAGTGGCTGCGCTGGCCACTCATCCAGGCCAGTTAAATGATATAATTATGCCCAGTAAGAGTTGAACGCTCCAGGTTGGATAAGTTGTTAAATGTTTGGATAAACCTGAGCTCAATTTACCTAAATATTTTCTCTCTCTCTCTCTCTCTCTCTCTCTCTCTCTCTCTCTCTCTCTCTCTCTCTCTCTCACTCTCTTTCGCTCACTCCTTCTCGCTCTCTCTCACTCTCTCCCTCTGCCTCTCTCTCCCCCTATTAGTCCATTAGCAGTTATGTGATACTGTGTGCTGATGGGGCAGTGGACAGGGAAAGTGGGTAAATTAAACCTGACCAGTGGTCTTATAGCGGCTTAACTGGAGACAGCAGCTCCTGCAGGAAAGGCTGTCTGTTACGGAAGGACAGAGAAGAACTAAAGAGAGCATGCAACTATGGGACACCTGAATTTACAGTAATGTGAGCGTAGTTATTTCTGTAGCTCAAAGATGACTGGCATGCCCTTGGAATAGATCTGAGACACCACACTTTTGTATTGATGACACAAGAAGTCACTGCTTTCAGGTCTTTATTTTTCTAATATGTTTTCCTTAACACATCTTAACTCATCCAAGTTCTCTTGTCAGAGTGCCCTTTACAACATTCCATCTGCTAGAGCTTATTTCATTTGTACACTAGTCTGCGATAGCACTACAGCATTGTAAGACAACAAAGTGAGTCAAACGATAAACAGTAACACAACAATTTTCTCAATTTGTCCCTAGTTCAGCTATATTGGGGGGGGGGGCTGTCAGCCTGCCTGCCACTGTGTTGCTCTGCACCAAGCCCCCAGCCCCCCGTGATACTCACATGTGTGTGTGCATGCAGCCAGATAGAGTCTCGCAGAGCATGACTGTGTTATTCACACTGACGAGTTCCGCTGTTCACTGTCACCTCTCATTGTGAGAGGAAATAAGCCTGCAGAGGAGAGCCCACAGAGGGGGCCAGGGACAGGGCAGGGTGGAGGAGAGGAGAGCCTGCAGAGTGGGGCAGGGGCAGGGCAGGGTGCAGAGGGGGATGGAGAGGAGAGCCTGCAGAGGGGGGGCCAGGGTGGAGGAGAGGAGAGCCTGCAGAGGGGACAGGGCAGGGTGGAGGAGAGGAGAGCCTGCAGAGGGGCCAGGGACAGGGCAGGGTGGAGGAGAGGAGAGCCTGCAGAGGGGGACAGGGCAGGGTGGAGGAGAGGAGAGTCTGCAGAGGGGACCAGGGGCAGGGCAGTGTGGAGGAGAGGAGAGCCTGCAGAGGGGACCAGGGACAGGGCAGGGTGGAGGAGAAGAGAGCCTGCAGAGGGGGCCAGGGGCAGGGCAGGGTGGAGGAGAGGAGAGCCTGCAGAGGGGGCCAGGGACAGGGCAGGGTGGAGGAGAGGAGAGCCTGCAGAGGGGGACAGGGCAGGGTGGAGGAGAGGAGCAGGGACAGGGCAGGTTGGAGGAGAGGAGAGCCTGCAGAGGGGGACAGGGCAGCGTGGAGGAGAGGAGAGCCTGCAGAGGGGACCAAGGGCAGGGCAGGGTGGAGGAGAGGAGAGCCTGCAGAGGGGACCAGGGGCAGGGCAGGGTGGAGGAGAGGAGAGGAGAGCCTGCAGAGGGGGCCAGTGGCATGGCAGGGTGGAGGAGAGGAGAGCCTGCAGAGGGGACCAGGGGCATGGCAGGGTGAGGAGAAACTGCAGAGGGGAACACCCTCAGATCAAGGGCCCAAGGACCAGTTACTCTCCCAGGGAGAGCAGGTCTCCTAGCTAACCAGCTCTCATTGTGTTATAAGGACTAAATATTGAGATGTAAGCAGTTGAATGGTTATGTTTCATTCAGATATTCAGTGAGCAGAGCTGTGGTGCTCAATTCATTCAGGATGACCACCAGTTTTTGTTAGCACAATCTTCCAGACAGAGGAGGGCCCCCAGCTGTGTTTGGGGAGGGGGCCTTGTGGTATTTGATTTGTTGTGAAGACTCAAGCAGCAGGACACAGCAGACTCCAGGTTGACCCAGTAGGCCTGCGGAGAGTGACACTTCCTCTCTGTGTCTGGTCCAGCAGAGCCCCGGTGCTGTTCCGCCACTCTGTTTATCACCACCACCCACTGCGGACAGCCAGGGGGACAAGACTTTGACGACGCTCCAGCCAGGAGGACGAGACTCTCTCTCTCACCCCCTCCTCCTCCCCTCCTCTCCCTCCCTATGGTCTCTCTCCAGAGAGACAGAAAAAGCCTGATTCTCTGTTTGATTGTTTTTGTTCCAGTGTGCAGACAAATAGACTGTGGCCTCTTACAAAAGAAAATACTGGAGCTCATCTGATCTTACGGCCCTAAAGAGTGGCCTGGCCTGAAAGGTAGTGATTGGAAAATTACAGGGCTTCTGCAAGCATTGTCACAAGTCCCGGCAGCTGGACTCTTGTCTGGTCAGGTGGAAGAGCGTCAGCTGAATGGCCACCATACACATTGGAACACAAGCATCCATGCAGTCCAGTGATTGTCCACCAATCATTCAATTTAGAACTTTGTCGCCGCCCATCTGGCAATTCTAGGAAGCTTAGGGTTATGTCTGTAAACTCTGTAGGAGAATGTTACGAAACATCATGGCAACTCTGAGGGTTTCAGAATCTCTGTAAGCTCCTTTAAAGGGAAGACAAGCCAATCTTGGAAAACTGAAGTTCCTCTATAGCTTTGAATCATTTATAGAAAAAAAAGGACTATGTTTGAATTACACTACGAGTTTCTGTAATACAATGCCATCATCAAATGTTATTGGTTCGCGTACACAGATTGGCAGACGTTATCACAGGTGCAGCGAAATCTGTGTACGCGAACCAATAATATTTGATGATGGCATTGTATTACAGAAACTCGTAGTGTAATTCAAACATAGTCCTTTTTTTCCTATAAATTATTCAAAGCTATAGAGGAACTTCAGTTTTCCAAGATTGGCTTGTCTTCCCTTTAAAGGAGCTTACAGAGATTCTGAAACCCTCAGAAACCCTGAAACCCTGAAACCCTCAGAAACCCTGAAACCCTCAGAAACCCTGAAACCCTCAGAAACCCTGAAACCCTTGTGTTTCCAGCTCCAACAGTACGGCAATAGGTAGTAATAAATCATTGAAATAAAAACAACACACACAATGCAGAATTGTTTTATTGTTTTTAATCAATAAATGAAGAAGTATAGAAATGTCAGAGATCACACAAGATTTTAAATGTGTGTGGCAAACTATACATGATTGTAATGTGGTTGTCAACCATAACAGTTTGAGATAGCAGTCTTACAGGCTCCTGATGTCTGTGGGTAGAAATACCTGTTGCATGGCCAGTGTGATGATAATAGTTCCCCTCCCCCCACCCCTTCACTGGAGTGACGTATTCTAAGTGATTCAAATTGGGAAAGGGGACAGAGCAAAACAAGGGCCTTGTCAGAACAGACCCTCCATCAGGTTTGAAGTCAATTACAGCTTGATTGCATGTGTGTTTCTGGTCTGTGTGTGTGTGTGTGTGTGTGATAAACTGGAGTTACCAGATTTACCAGAGCCGTCATGTGATCAGAAGTGGTGAGTCCCTCACGCCGCCCCCCCCCCCCTCTCTTTCTCTCTCTCCTTAGTCTTTACCTAATCATGTGTTTCCACATTATGCTACCGCTTACAGATGTACACACCAGCCCCCACCAACGTGCCCACTGAGAAGACCAGCACCCCACTACTCCCCTCTCTCTCCTCATCACCTCCTCCATCTATCCCTTTCTCTTCCACCCCTCTTCCGCTCACCTCCATGTTGGCAAATCACTTCCTCCCATGTCAGCAGGTAAATTGTTTTGTCATCCCGTTCCCTGCTTTCATTACCTTGTGTAAATTAAGCGATACGTCGTCCACTGGTGCGCGCCAGAGCACCCACCGTGGCAACGCCAAAATCATGAGATTTGGCTTAATAAATGAAGACAAACTGGCAGTAGCACTGCTCATTCTGCACGTGGGCTCGCCTTCATTATTCACTTAACTTGCCGTAGAAAATGACTTAACCCTGACCTTTGTATTACGTCCCATATTCACTCCAGATAAAAGCCTTTTTACAGCGCACAACTATTTATATTCCAGCAAAGAGGCTGCTTTTCTCTGTCAGTTTTCCAATCTCAGCTCATGAACACATGTCATTCAACTTGTCTTGCCTTCCTGTATTTGTCCATCAGTTCTTCTTTTTATATCAAATCTAGCAGCATTATTCTGGGATTTGATGGCACCCACTAATTTCCCCCCCTGTTTGATTGGAAGAAATGTAGCCGGCTGGGGCTCTCCTCTCTTCTGTGGAATCATGCACTTGATGAAATAGTGTTCCCCCAGCAAGAATAATAAAAACAGTCTTGTGCATTACAGGTCTCTCTACCTGCCAGCTCGGCTGTTTCAGAGCAAAACATCCTCTCCCTTTCTCCTGACAGACTCTTTGTTATCTCACCAGATAAATGGAAGCGTGTGACCAGGCTGGGGAAGGCCATACTGAAGCCAGGCATGGGGAGCTGGGTTGGCCAACATGACCTATCAGGATTGGGAGAAGGCGGTGCTTAAACTGCTATGCCTCAAGCAATGTACCCTCTAATTATTTTCAGCACTGAGCAAATTTCAGATCTGCTGAGAGCAAACTTAAACATTGTGAAAATTCTGTGCAGCTACCGGCAAGTTTACTGTGAACACTTAGGTTGAACCTGCTTTAAGTTACATTTTTAACAGTGGCCAAGTAGGCTACAGTGGCTATTTGATCATAATGTAGGCTTACCATCAGAAACAATGGAGCAATTGCATCCCATAACATTTGAACATGGAAATAGCTGTTCCATCATTCAGTAGAAGCCAACGTTTGGTGTTCAATGTAGGTTTGTGCAGTAAGCTATAGGCCCAATACATTATCACCGCATATTGGCAATGCTTTACTGTTGTTTTATTAACAAGAAATGCTTGGCGATCGACTAGGAATGCCTTGGAGATTGACCAGTGTCATGACGTTGGCCTCTTTGGGTATAGCAACCCCATCCCCCTCTCCTGGCCTCCCCCTTGCCTCCTTCAACTAGGCTGCTGTGGTCAAAGGTCGTAAATTCCTGAGAAGACCTCCTCATGGACACACAGTATAGAGAGAGTAGATTTTCATGGAGGACAAAGGAATTTCTTCCACCTCACAGAACTTGAGGTACGAACAAATTTCATGTTCCGGAGAAAGTATAAAAGATCGGTGAAGAATCCAGCTACGAACTGGTCCGTTTGTCACAACTTGGGAGACAGTGTGGCCACATTACCATAACGCTGTTTATATAATAGCCTCAGATATGAGGTTTACATCTAATTGTTGTATACCCTCCTGTTCTCCACTCATTACCTGTATTAACTGCACTTGTTTGAACACCTGTTTGAACTTTCCCCAGTGAAAGTTGCACCCCTGGCTTTGAGCGTGTGCCCACATGGATCAGAAGGGCAGAGACTGTTTTTGCCGGGACACTCAATTTCTAACACAAATGAACACATAAGTTAATCATGCAGCTGACCCAATTACACAAGATTTTACTTCTGGGTTACAGAGATTACTCACAGGTCAACCAGTGATTGCTAATGGGGAAATTAGCTATTTTATCCCCAGTTCTTCAATTCACTTCCTTCCCAATACACTCTCTGGAGGCATGTAGGGGGCACAGAGAATATACAGAGAACCTCATTGCTTTTCAGGGAAAAATGTCACAAGCTGTATTGATATTTGAATAAATGGACATGGCCTTTATTGTGTGTTTTTATTAGGTCCTTTTTATTGAGTGGGATGGCCACAAAGTTTACACCCTGACTCACTTCAGCTGCTCTATGGAGAGAAGGGAACTTTTTCATCACGTGTTCATGTCATTGTTGTACTCATCCCTTGGTGTGCCTGAAGAATCAATCATGTTCATCAGCCACTCTCTGGCAGACGTCATTGGCTAGGCTGTTGTTGTTTGTACTGACACAAGACTGAGATATCAATAGGGGAGATAAGGAATCAAATGACTGAGGTGAACCCTGGCCTGCCCCTCTGCCAAGTTGACATGTCAACCCTGTTGGGACTAACTGGGACTAACTTCGTTGGGACTAACTGACATCACTAACTGTAGTAAACAACACACCTGAAACAATGTGTTACAATGAGGTCTCCAGGTACAGAGCCACAACGGACACACTCACACCTGTTTGAGTTCCTTATTAACAACAAAAACAATGCTCCGGAGGTCTGTGGAGCTTTTCAAATAATGTTGTTCATAGCTTTTGCCATCTGGGGCCAGAAAACAGGATTCTTTGAATCCCAATGAGAGTTCTCTATTGGCTTTAGTCATATTGTTTACTGTGTGTTTTTTGTCATACAGCCAATGTTGTAGCTAGCAGTGATTTAAAGCTAGAATCGTTAGTTGAAACAATAACAGAGGTCACCCATGTTTGTTTTGGTAAAAAGCTGAGGGATGGTCTTGGAGAAATGTAACCACTCTCACATTTATAGACAGAGTTCTGGATGCAAGGACTGACCATCCATGATATGAAAATGATAGTTTGAAGACATGTTTCAAGGTGTACGTCAGTTGAACTAAGATCATGAGGCAGTTGCAAGTCATGATCTTCAAGAATCAATGGGCATATTTCATTCATTTATAGTGCAAAACATGTATGTAGCACTAGCAAACTAAGGATAATAGATTCTTTAATCAACAATGATTACTAAAACGGTAGGACTATTTCCTTTTGAAGGAATGGGAAATGTCAGGATGATTTTCTCTGAAGCAAATTGTTCTGACCTTGTCAACATTACTAACGGAGTCATCTGTCAGCCCAGAATGTGACCAGAACAAACAATAATTGTGGGAAACATTGAATCAATTAGGGCCCATTGAGGCCCATTTTCTATCAAATCATAAGACAGTGAGTTGTGCTGAGCAGCCACAGGTTGCTCCCACACCAAGCTGCTTTCAGTCTGACTAGTGCAGAGAAAATAATAAAAAATATGAAATGAAAAAACATAGCATGCAACTCATTTCTTACTATGTAAAAGTTTCACAAGGTCATCCGGAGAGGCATGTTCACACAATACCTGAATACAGATTTGTTTCCTTGCTCTACAAGTCACGACGCCCCAGGTCTTTAAGCAATCATTATTACCATACAAATAGACAGATCTATTTAACAACCCTCTTTTTATCGCATAACACTTATTCTTTAGTGTTGCTCCTTGAAAGGCATTGAAATGAGGCTCTCCCTTTTGCAGCGGAGCGTCTATGGGTTGATAAAGGCTCAGAGCAATAGACGAAGCAAGGCTGACATCTTCTTAAGAGATGATAGGGAAACCAAATCAAATAGGATGGAACAGTCACTCTTTTCACAGATAGGTAGCTCATTCTACTGGCTGGGAGTTTACATCCCTAGTGACGCTCTGCCTGGGAAAGATAGCTCACTCGGACTCCATTCATTATTTCATTTCCCTGTCCCTCTTTTTACATTTTAAGCCATTTATTTTTGGCTTTAATGAATTGCGTATTTTTCCATTTTTGATGAGGATCTTGGAATTTAGATTTTGAGACAAAATGCTTAATCACATTCCTTTTTCATTTATGTGAGAGGCAAAAAATCAATTATTTTTATTCGACAAAGCAGATTGCAATGGAATGGGTAGCATTTAGAAACAAAGGATTCAGAGTGGCCCAGATAACTGTTATTCTTGCCCCCTGAGGTAAAGCGTGTGGTTTGGGTTATTAAACACTTTGCAAACATTTGCCCTCTCATCCAGGCAGAAAAATAAGTAGTATAGCAGTACCAACAATGATACTTTACCATACTGTTAAATTATTAGACATTATAAAACATTGTCCTGTATTGTAAAACTACAGTATTACAGGCCCAATTGGGAACTAATCACAAAATCTTTCAACTCTGTAAAAAAATCTGTCTTTAGACATCTATTCTAACACTGGTCCTTCAAACCAGATCCAACAGAAAGTACTAGAACATAAGGATGCACAGGCTGTGCCTGAATAACTGTCTGAGGATGGCCTTTTTTTAAAAACAATATCCATTGGTCATCACAATCATATTTGACATGATGATGCATTTCTTGCATATTTTCTTGTCTTGCTTTTGTTGACCTGCCATTCTAATACCCATATGCCCTCTCTTGTGGAGAGGAGAGTCTCCTCTGTGGCAGAGCTACTGGCTGGAAGGAGTTACCTCAAATATGGACTATTTACTGCTCAACTTAATCAAGCATCAAGCATGCAGGATTTTCGGCTTGGTGCTTCTTGAAGAGCGCTTTGCTATCATATCCCAGGCATTCTTGACAAATCCCTTTGAAAATGATTTGTAAAAATGTACTTGAAATGAAGAATTACATGACAGATAAAACATATCACCAGTGAAAGGCTAGACAATGTAAGCTGAGAAATTGGGAAGACGGTAGAAACAATGAATATTAAGTGCCTTAGAATCTAAAGCTGTCCTGCCGACTAAATTGAAACTGTATATCCTGAGGGGGCAAGGTTACCAAATTGCTAATTACCGCCTCTGAAAGGGGTCTGTTTCTGATATGTTTGCTTGTGAAAGGCTGGCGCTTAATGAAGCGGTGGCAGCTTTTTTTTTATTGCCCCTCTCCGGCTCTCTCTCCCGGACTTCCTCCCAGGCCAGAACAATGGCAGGCCCAGGAGCCCAGCTCTCCCACAGGCCCGGCGAGAGGAGGCCGGGGGCTTGGTACTGAGGAAGCCACTCGGCACGCTGAAATATGGAGGGGACAGATAAGGTGGCAGCGGCACAGAGAGGCCCTCTCCCATGGGCCCAAAGGGAAATTTGCAGTTATTAAGAGGAAGATGAGAGAGATTAAATGGCCTTTGTGCTCATTTTCACAGAGACTTTTCTTTTTTTCATTATTAGGCCAGCCTTCATCTGAGAGATGAAAGGAGTGGTAAATGACTTTTCACTTCATTCAGCCACACATTGGTTTGGAGGAAAACTTCCATTACTGGCACTTGCCAGACATTATAAAAACACTAATATCTATAGTTTTAAAAAGTCTTATATACATGAAATGTATTGGTCTTGCTCCACACACAAGGAACAATGTCACTTTGAGGGAAGTTTTCTGCAAACCACTGGAAATTATTTTTCTAACTATATTATTGGCCTACAGGTAGGCATCTATTGCTTGCCTGGTCAAAAAAAAACATAAAGTTGACCTGACATGATGTATGTACTGTTATAACCTGGGATGTTCGAGCCCTGAATGCTGTTTGGCTGACAGCCGTGGTATATCAGATCGGATACCACAGGTATGACAAAACAGTTATTTTTACTGATTTAATTATGTTGGTAACTAGTTTATAATAGCAATATGGCACCTCGGGGGTTTGTGGTATATGGTCAATATACCACCGTTAAGGGTCGTGGTATATTGACCATATACCATAAACCCCCTCATGCCTTATTGCTTAATTATTACCCTCTGGGAAGTTCACTTTTTAAAGAGAACAATACAGCTATTCTATTCTGTTTTCTTGTTGTATGATATTTATAACTATTTTTCTGTTACGGGTAGCCTATATCTTTTGTTATTTTATTCCTTATTGTTATTTACTTAATTATTGCTATTGTTTTTGTTTTTTATTAAACAATAATAACATGTTAAACACACAAAAAACAGAACAAGCGTGAAAAACAGTGTTTAAACCCTTTACAGTGAAGATCTGTGAAGTGATTTAGATTTTTATGAATTATCTTTGAAAGACAGGGTCCTGAAAAAGGGACCTGACGTTTCTTTTTTTGCTGAGTTTATGTACATGCAGGTAGCGTTAATGTGTAGGGTTAATGTGTAGCGTTAATGTGTAGCGTTAATGTGTAGGGTTAATGTGTAGTGTTAATGTGTAGCGTTAATGTGTAGCGTTAATGTGTACATGCAGGTAGCGTTAATGTGTAGTGTTAATGTGTACATGCAGGTAGCGTTAATGTGTAGCTTTAATGTGTACATGCAGGTAGCGTTAATGTGTAGCGTTAATGTGTACATGCAGGTAGCGTTAATGTGTAGCGTTAATGTGTAGGGTTAATGTGTAGTGTTAATGTGTAGCGTTAATGTGTAGCGTTAATGTGTACATGCAGGTAGCGTTAATGTGTAGTGTTAATGTGTAGCGTTAATGTGTAGCGTTAATGTGTACATGCAGGTAGCGTTAATGTGTAGCGTTAATGTGTAGCGTTAATGTGTAGCGTTAATGTGTACATGCAGGTAGCGTTAATGTGTAGCGTTAATGTGTAGCGTTAATGTGTAGCGTTAATGTGTACATGCAGGTAGCGTTAATGTGTAGCGTTAATGTGTACATGCAGGTAGCGTTAATGTGTAGTGTTAATGTGTACATGCAGGTAGCATTAATGTGTAGCGTTAATGTGTAGCGTTAATGTGTACATGCAGGTAGCGTTAATGTGTAGCGTTAATGTGTAGCGTTAATGTGTACATGCAGGTAGCGTTAATGTGTAGCGTTAATGTGTAGCGTTAATGTGTACATGCAAGTAGCGTTAATGTGTAGCGTTAATGTGTACATGCAGGTAGCGTTAATGTGTAGCGTTAATGTGTACATGCAGGTAGCGTTAATGTGTAGCGTTAATGTGTAGCGTTAATGTGTACATGCAGGTAGCGTTAATGTGTAGCGTTAATGTGTACATGCAGGTAGCGTTATGTACATGCATGTATTGTTGTGCATTTAAAATGGGTACAAATCATTGTTATATTAGTTGAAAAAAAACACCTTCATAGTCATCTGCATTATGCTTTAACATCTGAGGATGCTGATTGTTGTAGTTGACACCAGCAGCTTACACTGTCCTTCTATCCTAGACGCACCTATAAGCTAGTATCAATTTACACCATACTCATCATATTCATGTGCTATTGACATAAATACTGGAGCTGTAATCCACCAGCTTACCTGTATTCCTCTCTCCCTCTCCCCCAGCAGCATGATGGATGACCTGGTGTCAGCCCTGGTGTCAGCCCTGGAGCAGACCTCAGAGCAGGCCAAGCTCTAAGCTCTCCTCCCAGAGCAGAGGAGCTCTGGGAGGAGATGGTTCTGAGCCCTTCTGTAGCAGCGCAGGTAGATCCTCCGTCGTCAGGGATGGAAACTCCGCTGTGACTCCTCCCTCCACCCCATGGAGCATGGCTGCTGCCTCAGTGAGGCTGAGGCCATCAAAACCAAGCAGCACTCATGGCCTGAGTAGGACTCCTTCACAGAGAACACCCTGGAACGGCCATTTTAGGAGGAGGCGGATGGTCAAACGCATGACCTCAGACGTGACGGTCAGCCTGCAGCAGAAGTTGACGGTGTCAGGAGTGGATAGCGAGGGGGGTGGGAACCACAGGTCATCCAAAAATAAATGTCTGTCCAGGCTGAAGAAGGGTCTGGAGGCTGGGTGGGAGTGGGAGGGGGTGGGAACCACAGGTCATCCAAAAATAAATGTCTGTCCAGGCTGAAGAAGGTTCTGGAGGCTGGGTGGGAGTGGGAGGGGGTGGGAACCACAGGTCATCCAAAAATAAATGTCTGTCCAGGCTGAAGAAGGGTCTGGAGGCTGGGTGGGAGGGGGTGGGAACCACAGGTATTCCAAAAATAAATGTCTGTCCAGGCTGAAGAAGGTTCTGGAGGCTGGGTGGGAGTGGGAGGGGGTGGGAACCACAGGTCATCCAAAAATAAATGTCTGTCCAGGCTGAAGAAGGGTCTGGAGGCTGGGTGGGAGGGGGGTGGGAACCACAGGTCATCCAAAAATAAATGTCTGTCCAGGCTGAAGAAGGGTCTGGAGGCTGGGTGGGAGTGGGAGTGGGGTGGGAACCACAGGTCATCCAAAAATAAATGTCTGTCCAGGCTGAAGAAGGGTCTGGAGGCTGGGTGGGAGTGGGAGTGGGGTGGGAACCACAGGTCATCCAAAAATAAATGTCTGTCCAGGCTGAAGAAGGGTTTGGAGGCTGGGTGGGAGTGGGGTGGGAACCACAGGTCACCCAAAAATAAATGTCTGTCCAGGCTGAAGAAGGGTCTGGAGGCTGGGTGGGAGGGGGTGGGAACCACAGGTCATCCAAAAATAAATGTCTGTCCAGGCTGAAGAAGGGTCTGGAGGCTGGGTGGGAGGGGGGTGGGAACCACAGGTCATCCAAAAATAAATGTCTGTCCAGGCTGAAGAAGGGTCTGGAGGCTGGGTGGGAGGGGGGTGGGAACCACAGGTCATCCAAAAATAAATGTCTGTCCAGGCTGAAGAAGGGTCTGGAGGCTGGGTGGGAGTGGGAGTGGGAGTGGGAGGCTGATGCAGTGGGTCTCAGGGTAGAGGAGTGCTGGACGGATAAGATCCCACTGGTCCGAGAGCAATGAGCAATGATGTCTGAAGGGTAATGTTCTAAACATTATGCATATACCTAAACATCACTTTCATTTGATTTGTGTGTGAGAAAATATCTATTTGGGCAAAACAATCATTTTAACATCCTATAGGATAGAATATTTTAGGATACTGAAATAGTCTTACTTTTTACATGAAGAGGTTTGATTGAGCATTTCCTAAATATTACATCATATTTGCAACCTTTGCAATATTTACAACATATCCATTGTAAAATATGTTATTGTTAGCCTTTGTTGACACAGACCAAGTCAAACTGCAAATCACCCTTAAATATCACGTGCTCCATTTACCCTTTATGTGGTGAAGTTACTGAGGCAGTTTGGCCCGTAATATAAAAGTCATGGGCATAACTACTATCTGACAGAGGCAATTAAACACAGTGACATTTAAAATGATCTATAATGCCTGTCTTCATCTAGTTGTCAATATTGTGGCCCCTTCATCTAGTTGTCAATGTGGCCCCATCTAAAACAAAAAGTGCATCACATTGATGCTTCTGCACCTTCAAGTATTCAATTGACATAAAAAATGAATGACATTCCCCTCTCCTGCTCATCTCCTCTCTCTCTCTGAGGTGATCAGTCAGGAGGGCTCACTGATTCTTTGGCCGCAAGGCATCACTCAGCTCATTACTTTGTTGGGAGAAATGTTGTCACAAATGAATGTCACTTGGTGAGGTATTGATTGGTTTCAAAATTAATTTCTATCTTATTCTTGATAATTGAAGTTATAGTTGCCCTGAGTTCAACTGACTGCATTCCAATGCATTTATTTGTTCAAAATGAGATATACAACCTTCTATAAGTGACATTGGAACCAATCAATTACCATGCTGTCATATTAATTATAATAATGGGATTACTAAACAGGCTTATACAGTCCTGCCTGGCCACTGTAGGCCTCAGCCAGAGGTCAACAGTTTTACATAAATGATCAAGCCTGACATCTGATACCATCAACAGAGAGGCAATCATCAGTGTCAGTATACTACATTAGTACGTAAATAGAAAGTAGGACCATGGCGCATTAGGCTGGTCCCATATCAGTGCATGGTGCTGCCTGTGTGTAAATCTGGTTGGTCTCTTTCCTCCCATGTCCATCCCACTGCTAGACACCTGCCTCCACTGGGTATTCCCCTTGATGATCTCATTATCTGTTGGCTATAAAGAAAATAGGGAGAAGACGTCTGTGGTAACCAATAATAGGGATACAGAGGGCTTTACATCTCCTGGTTTAATTTGTGCTGACCTCTCAATGGTACTTGTTTTCTTACTTTATGGAAAAATCAATAACCGTTCTGACAGAAAACAGCTCCGAAGAAGAAATAAATGGGAACACCGTGGCACGCTGTCAATCATTTCTCACTTACACAACAGCACGCTGCTGATTGCTGCTCAGTAGACTGCCGCTCTGTACTGAGGACTGAACAATCTATGGGTTCAGTCCTACTGAAGCCCAAAGAGATGGAAAAATGGTATCAAGTAATGGAGGGTTGACAGTGGTACAACAGCCATATTTAGATATCAGGAAATGCTATGATCCGTCTGATGTTTCAGAGTTAAAGACGCTTTAGAGTGTCTTAAAGTGTCTTTTAACCTTTTAGGGTTCAGTGGTCTCTCTCTGTTCGTTCCATTAACCTCTTCATATTCTGTGTTTGATCTCTGAAACGTTCCTTGTCTCAAGGTCACAGCTCATGCAGTATGTACCCAGACCAGAGCCTGCCTTTAGCCAACCAAGTGCATGGGTAGCAGATGTTGGCAGCTCCAGCTGGGCATCCTTGATTAGAGTAGCATTGGCCTACTGGCAGGATGGCCACCTGGTGCCAAGTCTGGCCCAGAGAGCAGGCCTCACCTGTAGGTGAAGGCACACAGAGGCACAGCCACTGTCTTCAGCTGTGGTGGTGGTACTGTTGGTGGACAACCTTGTCACCGGAGAAACAGAAGCCATTGGCGTGCATTTGTCACACTCCACTCCATAATTTTGTAATTTGAGTTTTGTTTTAGAGCTGTATTCCATTTGCTGAAGTTCATTTTCAGCAATCTCTGAGACTAATCCAATTACAGGAGCTCAGGGAGGGTGGGATAACCTTCTAATCAGACGCCTATGGAAGAGGGCATGAATTTGGGCTGGGGAGGCTTGTTTGAAGAGCCTACAGATCCATTGTTATCAGCGCTTTGCCCCCCTCTGTCTCTGTCTCTTTATTCCTCTGCTGAATGAACCCAGGCTCAATAAATGGCGGCCGACTCGTAATCTCTGAGCAAACTAGCCTGCCTCTCCCAGGAGCCAGGGATTATATCCTATTGGATAGTGTGTTTTTGCTTCACGGAAAAGGGAGCTTTTGTTCCACACTGGAATGCAGTTTTCATGTCTTATAACATCTAACCGTCCTTGTATTAATTGAGTGCCACCATGGTTGTAGGGAACATCAGTGTGAAGACTTATTTAGTGACATGGTGCCTGATGCAAAGTATGTGATGGTACTTCTCTGGGATGAAGAAATGCAAGGTGAGTGTTTTTGATGACCGTTACCTGTAGTTGATACTAACACAGGGATGATTCCTTTTCTCGTAACTGCATGAAAAAACAGACTAAGTTTGACTAAAATGTTAGTTGACTTTTCCTGACAAAGGTCATGGGAGATGAGAGAGAGGTGTTTCCCAACTGGTCTCGAGAAAAATGGCAGCCTCAATTATTCATGGTCATTAAATAGATAGCACTTAATGGAAATGGTTTCACATTGGCTCAGGGCTGCTCCCAGCGACATCACGTTAGACCTTTCATATGGATAAATACTTCATGTGTGGCTCTAATTCATTGTTTATACCCGTGTTCTTTTTGAAACGTTGCACCAAATCCCCCTATAGGAAGCAAACACGTTTTCAACTCAGAAATGGAAGAAGCTGTTCTTCCGCTGTCACCTGTGAGCCATACCTTCTTTGTGGAGGAGCACTTTTCTAAATGTTCTGCTATTAACCCATTACACTACCTACCCGTATACATGTTGAGAATTGCATATCTGGGCACTGATAAAAGCCTAAATTGGAACGTAGTGGCTGTACAACAACATGCTATAAATGACGTCAGAGCTCAGGCTCTGCCCTTCACGGTGCTGTATGGGTTTTGACTGACGACAGCCGTTCTGAGAAGTTGCCCTAAACCCTCCTGCTAATTGGGCAACTTTTGAAAATGTTTTGTTTTCTGATTGAGGGAAACGCTATAAATTAAGAAGACTCAAAGTATTTTTTAAAGATGAGACGTTGATGATTATAATAAATACTGCTTTCAAGTCTTACAAGCAAGCCAAGAGTCCAAATGCGCACTTCACTTGTCCATATCATAAAACTCTTGTCATATACAGTGTCAACATTTATGATCACTATGTTTGATTTGTATTTATTTTATTCCACCTTTATTTAACCAGGTAGGCCAGTTGAGAACAAGTTCTCATTTACAACGGCGACCTGGCCAAGATAAAGCAAAGCAGTGCGACAAAAACAACATACACAGAGTTACACATAAATAAATGTACATGTACAGTTGATGTACAGTTACAAGATGACATGGCATCATAACCTGGGTTGTTCTGAACAGAATGTGCCTCTGGTTGTCTATCATGAAGAAGATTTGCCACTGAACACGCACCTGATGCACGCATGAGTCTTTTCGGTGTTCACCTACGATCCGTTTCGCTGAACTGACCTGTGAAAGCTTAACACTGTGAGATTGTATTTTCTAATTTAGCTAGTCATGTTGACAATAGAACACGCTTTCAAATGATGCCCACCTGACCCAGATTGCCATTTAAAATGGTCTGTTTTTTGATTGCCTAAACAACAACTAGTGTGACGGCGGGGATGCAGGGCTGTGTTCCAAACAAAACAACTAGTGTGATGGCGGGGATGCAGGGCTGTGTTCCAAACAAAACAACTAGTGTGATGGCGGGGATGCAGGGCTGTGTTCCAAACAAAACAACTAGTTGGTAACACTGGAGAGGTGTGTGGCCACTTAGAGACACCAGTTAGTCATCTCACTCCAACCCTTGTCATTTCTTTGTTTTATGTTGCACCTACCCCACATTTTCCAATAATATTTGTATCATGTTACTGAATGTGTCCAGAGTATTTTCAGATTTCGTTATCTACAAATGTGGCAAAAAGTATAGTACAATTAAAATGCACATAAAATCAACAGCTTAATTTTTGGATTCAGTCATGTCAGGTAAACTGTTGTGTCCTCAATATTGGTCTAATAATTTTCCTATAATCTCCAAACCTTTCCCTTTCAATTGGTACTATGCTTATGTAAATGCTTTGGAATGCATTTCATATTCTGTAAATGTAGCTCTATCCATATTGTCACGCCCTGACCATAGTAAGCTGGTTTTTCTCTGTGTTGGTTGGGGTGTGACTTGGGTGGGTCATCTAGGTGAATTTGTATTTCTATGTTGGCCTGATATGGTTCCCAATCAGAGACAACTATTTATTGTTGTCTCTGATTGGGGATCATATGTAGGCAGTCATTTCCCCTTTGTGGGATCTTGTCTATGTTTAGTTGCCTGTCAGCTTTATTTGTATAGCGTCATGTTTCGTTCGTTGATTTTGTGGTTTTTTGTTCAGTGTTCATTCATTAAAAGAGAATGGATGCATACCACGCTGCGCCTTGGTCCATTCCATACGACGATCGTTACACATATAGGCATTCCCATGAGTGTAAAGGTTTAAGGAGAAAGAGTATTGGGAGCCAGTGTCACGGTTTTCCTTAGGTGAAAGAGAGTCAGACCAAAATGCGGCGTGGCTATTGCGATCCATGTTTAATGAAACAAAGTAAACACGAATCAAAAACAATAAACGTAACACGAAAACCGAAACAGCCTAATACTGGTGCAAAGTAACACAGAGACAGTAACAAGGACAATCACCCACAAAACCCAACACCAAACAGGCTACCTAAATATGGTTCCCAATCAGAGACAATGACGAACACCTGCCTCTGATTGAGAACCATATCAGGCCAAACATAGAACTAGACAAACTAGACATGTAACATAGAATGCCCACTCAGCTCACACCCTGACCAACCAAAACATACAAAGCAAACTATGGTCAGGGTGTGACAGTCAGATTAAGAGTATACTGTACATTAGTGATGAGGGAAATATCGACACAGTTACATATCGAGATATTATTTTGGACGATATAACGTTATATTATTGTTTACAATATTGCAATATTTTTACACTAGTCAATCAAATTTCAATCATAAAAAAAGCCCTTCTATAAAGCCCTTCGTACATCAGCTGATGTCACAGCTGATGTCACAGAAACCCAGCCTAAAACCCCAAACAGCAAGCAAACAGCAAGCAATGCAGGTGTAGAAGCACGGTGGCTAGGAAAAACTCCCTAGAAAGCCAGGACCTAGGAAGAAACCTAGAGAGGAACCAGGCTCCACCCGGCATAGCCGGAGATTATAACAGAACATGGTAAAGATGTTCAAATGTTCATAGATGACCAGCAAGGTCAAATAATAATAATCACAGTGGTTGTCGAGGGTGCAACAGGTCAGCACCTCAGGAGTAAATGTCAGTTGGCTTTTCATAGCCGATCATTCAGAGTATCTCTACCGCTCCTGCTGTCTCTAGAGAGTTGAAAACAGCAAGTCTGGGACGGGTAGCACGTCCGGTGAACAGGTCAGGGTTCCATAGGCGCAGGCAGAACAGTTGAAACTGGACTAGCAGCACGGCCAGGTAGACTAGGGACAGCAAGGAGTCATCAGGCCAGGTAGTCGTGAGGCATGGTCCTAGGGCTCAGGTCCTTCGAGAGAGAGAAAGAAAGAAAGAGAAAGAGAGAAAGAAAGAGAGGATAAAGAGAGAGAATTAGAGAGAGCGTACTTAAACTCACACAGGACACCGGATAAGACAGGGGAAATACTACAGATATAACAGACTGATCCTGGCCCCCCGACACATAAACTACTGCAGCATAAATACTTGAGGCCTGGAGACACTGTGGCCCCATCCGACGATACCCAGGGACAGGGCCAAACAGGCAGTATATAACCCCACCCGCTTTGCCAAAGCACAGCCCCCACACCACTAGAGGGATACCTTCAACCACCAACTTACCATCCTGAGACAAGGCCGAGGATAGCCCACAAAGATCTCCGCCACGGCACAACCCAAGGGGTAGTCAGTTGTAGCTGCACCAATACTAAATTATTACTATAGCCTGTTCTCCTCTTCTTTTTAAATATTGAGCCAATTTGTTTTCAGCACTTTTATTTTCATGACTGATCAAAACTCATTTTCTCATGGCTCTCTTGTTCCTCTGCAGCAGACATACGGTGAGCATTGTGTTTGGAACATCGAATCCCAATCGTGAGAATCACAATATATATTGTATCGGCACCTACATATCGTGATAATATATTATCGTGAGGTCCCTGGCAATTCCTGGCCCTATTATACATATGTAAACTGTACTCAGAATATTCTCCTTAAAACCAGAATATTTATTTTGTAGACAGTCCTGACATGATTCTGTGATCCAATTTGTTTTGCAAAATCAACAATTCTACGTAAATTTCACCAATCACTGCACTATTTATGCATTAAACAGTCAAATCATAGTAATATTATTACAAAAAACAAGCATGTGTCATTTTAACCCGCAAATATAAAAAAAATCAGAGGGAAATCCTGGACAGACTGAATAAAGAGCCAGAGAGAGAGAGAGAGAACTAGAAAAGCTGTGGGATAAGTAGCTATAGTCCTGAAAGGGCCATTAGTTCTTATTATAGGGGGCTGCTGCATATAGCCAGGAGGACGCATGGTGAGGAGATATGCCCTCTACTGCTGTTGAACAGAAAGCAGTGTGCTCCAGATGCTCAGCCGTGTGTCCAGAGGTGGAGGACAGCTGAGGAGAGGCCTGGGGAACCAGGGTCTGGGGAAGGGGGTGGGGAGGGAGGGAGGGATGGTCCAGGAATGCTTGGTTAGGCCAAACGACTTCCACATTCCCTGGAGAGGCCTGGTCCCTCTCACATCTGCTTCTTGGGTGTGTGGGGAGATGGTGCTGACCATCTGGCAGCAGCCTAGTATGAGCCTGCAGTCACCGCCACGCCTGTGCAATATGGCAAAGCACCATACCAGCATGTATCTGACCCCGCCGGTCTCTCTCCCTCGTCACCAAGGTCAACGCTGATCACCACAATGCAAAATGCAACGCAAACAAGACCGTCAGACTTCCTCTGACCCAATGGACAAAAAGCCTCAAAGGACGGAGCTTTGGACGTTTGTGTTACAATTACCACTTGGCTGTGAGATCATTTAAGACATTTCAAAATCAGTGACTTTATTCCATCCATGGCAGTTTAAATCTAAGGATCTAAAAAAAGGAAATATGTCACTTTAGCACAATACAGAGATATTCATTCTTAAAGTTCACAATACAGAGATATTCATTCTTAAAGTTCACAATACAGAGATATTCATTCTTAAAGTTCACAATACAGTGCTATTCATTCTTAAAGTTCACAATACAGAGATATTCATTCTTAAAGTTCACCTTTTGTCAAATAGAACACAGTTCTACATTGAACTGCATCAATGTCCACTTCATTAAGACAATTCTTGTAAATAAAATTGGTGTAAAACAAATAGATCTATGGAGCTTTTAGTCATGTGTGACCTTGGTGGCTCTATCTCTCAGCCCAAGGTGGCAGAGGTGTGACAGAGGCAGAGAGACCCAGGGTAGGGGCCCGTGGCAGAGGTGTGACAGAGGCATAGAGACCCGGGGTAGGGGCCCGTGGCAGAGGGGGGTGGAAGTCGCTCTGGATAAGAGCGTCTGCTAAATGACTTAAATGTAAATGTAATGTAAATGAGGGATGACACGGGGGCCGCTGGGGGGCATGGAGAGGGCCAGTCATGGAGTAGCCTGTGCTGGAGCAGCCTTCACAGCAAATGCTGGCCAGTTGTTGTCCGCAGGTCCTGCTCACAGACGGAGGGGAAGACAGGGGAATCTGCCACGCTCATGTCATCCTCCAGAACGCAGCACAGATTAGATTGGAGCTGACAGCGGAGGATATTCAATTAGATTGTGCATGTCACTCAGTGGTTTCGATCAGAGTCCTTCTCCATGCCTTGTGGGGAGAGCCCAGTGGGGAGAGCCCAGTGAGGAGAGCTCCCCTTGTCTTTTTGTGTCATTTTATATTTATGTCGACCTAGCTAGGGAATTATTTTATTTGGTTATTGAATGTTAATTTTGAAATGATTCATCACAACGTAAATCATTTGTCTTGTTACACATGAGTATTGTCGCTACATAAAGACTGCTTTCTAATTTCAACATGAAATGCATACTGACAATTATATTATTCTTCCTCTTTTGCAGTGATTCTGGCCTAGACAATGTATTCATGTAAAAATATTATTCTGTGGCATTTACATGGAGTACACCCTCTTTTCCCCTCAGAACAGCCTCAATTTGTCAGGGCATAGACTCTACAAGGTGTTGAAAGCGTTCCACAGGGATGCTGGACCATGTTGACTCCAATGCTTCCCACAGCTGTGTCAAGTTGGCTGGATGTCCTTTGGTTGGTGGGCCAATCTTGATACACATTGGAAACTGTTGCAGTTATTGACATAAACTGGTGTGCCTGGCACCTACTACCGTACCCCGTTCAAAGGAACTTAAATCTTTTGTCTCAATGCTTAAAAGTCCTTATTTAACCTGTGTCCTCCCCTTCATCTTCACTGACTTGAAGTGGATTTAACAAGTGACATCAATAAGGATCATAGCTTTCACCTGGTCAGTCTGTGTCATGGAAAGAGCAGGTGTTCTTAATGTTTGGTACTCTCAGTGTACATAACAGGTATGTATGTGCAAATTAAATTAAATACAACTACAGTAATGTAGTAAAATGCAAACAAAAAGCATGTAATAAGCCTTTTAATTCTAGCATTACCAGTTGGTTAAAAGGATGGAGATATGCCTTTTAATTCTAGCATTACCAGTTGGTTAAAAGGATGGAGATATGCCTTTTAATTCTAGCATTACCAGTTGGTTAAAAGGATGGAGATATGCCTTTTAATTCTAGCATTACCAGTTGGTTAAAAGGATGGAGATATGCCTTTTAATTCTAGCATTACCAGTTGGTTAAAAGGATGGAGATATGCCTTTGCTCTTTGTGCGTGTAACAGAATCCTGCGACTAGACAGAAGGAAGTTCCGATACAATAGGCTGGTTGCCGGGCACCCAGGCGGCTCTAATAAGGCGTTGTCATGTCGTGTTAATGAGCGCTGAAGCCTCTGCTAATCTCATTAGCCGTGGTGGGGCGAGGTAGCCCCTGATTTAACAGTTGTCACTACACCTTGACTGTGAGAGGCATGCCCCCTGCGTGCGCCCCGCTGACTGACAGGTCTGTGGAGAGAGCAGTGTCTGGGGACCAGGGTGGTCTACTGTCTGTCTGTCTGCTGTGTGTGTGGTGTGGTGTTGGTGGAGAGTCTGTCAACAAATAGAGAGAGGAATGATGGAGGACAATTAGGAAATCGGCCCTCATGCAGACAGTACTTCATACCATGGCTAATTGTACATCACTAAATTATAAATTGGTGCAGGCCATCCGTGAACACTTTTTTGAACAATCAAACAAAATGTGTAATACAGAATCCTATTAAATTGTTATGGAATTATGTATACATTGTGACTAACAATTTTGTATTTCCTTCCTGTGATGTAGGTGATGATGAGCAGAGTGACTGGTTCTTTGAGGGGGAGTGTGGAGAAGGGGGATGGGGATGGGCGTTCCCAGCCTGCTGCCCAGCTGGGACCCAGACACACCTCCTGTCCTAGAGGTATCAGACTTAGCTCCACCCACCTTCCTACATCCTGCACAGCCCACTAAGAGATGTGATGGTCTTGCTTTTGATAACTGATACAAAATACTATGCACTTCCACATGTATCTCTCCAGGCTCTCCTGTTCTGCATCAGGAAAGGCCGGAGGAGGCTGCCCAGCAAGGTGATGGCAGAGTGGCACAGTATCGACACAATCCTTTCCCACATGAATGGCTACCAGGCTTTCAATGCTGGTATCTAACAAGTTATGTTATACATACACTGAGTGTACAAAACATCTTTCCATGACATATGCTGATCAGGTGAAAGGTATGATCCCTTACTGATGTCATATGTTAAATCAACTTTAATCAGTGTATATGAAGGGGAGGAAACAGGTTAAATAAGGATTTTTAAGCGTTGGATTGTGTATGTGTGCCATTCAGAGGGTGAGTGGGCAAGAAAAAAGATTGAAGTACCTTTGAACGGGGTACGGTAGTAGGTGCCAGGCGCACCGGTTGGAGTGTGTCAAGAACTGCAATGCTGCTGTGTATCAAGAATGGTCCACCACCCAAAGGACATCAAGCCAACTTGACACAACTGTGGGAAGCATTGGAGTCAACAAGGACCAGCATCCCTTTGGAACGCTTTTGACACCTTGTAGAGGCTGTTCTGAGGGCAAAAGCGGGTGCAGCTCAATATTAGGAAGGTGTTCCTAATGTTTTGTATACGCAGTGTACGTTATACAAAAATGTGTGTGTTGCAGGACAACAGTATATCAATGTCTGTGGAGAGAATTAAGTATTTATCTCAGGACCTCTACCATTGGCTGCCTTCCATTGGAAAAAGAGACCGGAGCCAGGTATATTTGTGTTGACTATTGAAGAAGACATTTCGGCTATCTAGCCCCATTTTGGTAGGTCTGGATGAACACCTTCTAAATGTGTTCTGGTTCAGCCCTCTGTGACCGTTACCTGTTTGTCCCATTGACATGGTGCCAGACAGCTCCCATCGGAGATGCTCCTCTTCCTTCTGCAAAACCAGTTAGGAGCACTGCACAGCACTCATTATTGGCGGCATGGTTAGACTCCGCCTCTTCTGGGCCAATTGGAGCCATTGAGCCCATTCCCTTCTGAAGCTCAATATATTGACAGACATGGTTAACTCTCCTAAATGAACCAGTCACTAAACACAGGTTTTGTTATAACCAATGCATGCTACATCAAAGTTTGTACCTCAAGATACGTGTGTTCAATGTCTGTGAGGTTTAGAACATTGACCAACTCCTCAGAGACAGGATCTCAAAGCGAGACCTTATGACCTCCAGACTCGGGTGTTCATGTAGATAACATCACATCAAGCAGCGTAAAGTTGTGCGTTCTGCTTTGTTGCTGTTGGTGTGGGCTCTCCTGGTCTTTAGTGTATGAGAGAAGGTCATGTTAGGATGAGGACATGGGTAAGGCTGTAGAAACACATAAACTTTTGTGATATTAGCCACGTCCCCATCACAGCCCCCTGTGAAAGACTAGCTAGCACAGTCAGGTATATGGGGCAAGCTTGACCTGTGCTTTATACTACAGACGTCTCTGCAGTTGGATATACGACTCCAATGAATAACAACTGCTGTATTTTTCAAGGTTGTCTTTCTCAAACATAGAATATATTCATGTAGAATCTTTGAATTCCAGTGTTTCTGAAAATGCAAAAAAATATAAATAAATGCAGAAGTTTTTCTAAAGAGTTTTTCTCAAAGCCTCCAAGTCAGTTCCTGTACGGTTGGATCTGCATGGGGATTGTTGAGGAGCTGAACAGCCCTCAGCCTGGGACTCTACCTTGCATTGTTTCCAGTTCCACAGTCCCTATTTACAGAGCATTTTTAATTCTGTTTCAAGCCCTCTCTCTCTCTCTCCTGGGCTATTTCAGAAAGCCCTCCACCATTCCTTGATGAGGGGCAAAAACACGACTGCTATGAAAAGGCTGAACTTCTTAGAGCTTTCTTTTCTTAACTGGCCCTTTCTTCTCCACCTGAAAGGTTCCTTCAGATTCCAGTTTGAGGCATTGTGAATACTAATTTCTATCTATTAAAAAGCCCTCATATCCCTGGCATGCTCTCATTTAAATGCAGTCTCAGGGGAACCCTCTTAATTCCTTTATAGAGGGATTGAAGACCCTTCACTTCAAAAAGTATAAATCATACTCCCAAATGAACGAGGGAGAGAGGGGGATTGACGAGTGGTGCTTCTGATGTGTCCCGTCGGATGGCACAAGTCTGAATCCATCTCCCCAAGCTGCTCAAATCCATCCTCCAGTGAGACGGCGTCTCTGTCCTACTGCTCTCCGGCCCCCAAACTGTCCAGACTTACCCCCTGTCCACACCCCTAACACATACATTACACACACTTACCCCCTGTCCACACCCCTAACACATACATTACACACACTTACCCCCTGTCCACACCCCTAACACATACATTACACACACTTACCCCTGTCCATACCCCTAACACATACATTACACACACTTACCCCTGTCCACACCCCTAACACATACATTACACACACTTACCCCTGTCCACACCCCTAACACATACATTACACACACTTACCCCCTGTCCACACCCCTAACACATACATTACACACACTTACCCCCTGTCCACACCCCTAACACATACATTACACACACTTACCCCTGTCCACACCCCTAACACATACATTACACACACCTGTACCCCTGTCCACACCCCTAACACATTACACACACTTACCCTGTCCACACCCCTAACACATACATTACACACACTTACCCCCTGTCCACACCCCTAACACATACATTACACACACTTACCCCCTGTCCATACCCCTAACACATACATTACACACACTTACCCCCTGTCCACACCCCTTACCCCTGTCCACATACATTACACACACTTACCCCCTGTCCACACCCCTAACACATACATTACACACACTTACCCCTGTCCACACCCCTAACACATACATTACACACACTTACCCCCTGTCCACACCCCTAACACATACATTACACACACTTACCCCTGTCCACACCCCTAACACATACATTACACACACTTACCCCCTGTCCACACCCCTAACACATACATTACACACACTTACCCCCTGTCCATACCCCTAACACATACATTACACACACTTACCCCTGTCCACACCCCTAACACATACATTACACACACTTACCCCCTGTCCACACCCCTAACACATACATTACACACACTTACCCCCTGTCCACACCCCTAACACATACATTACACACACTTACCCCCTGTCCACACACATACATTACACACACTTACCCCCTGTCCACACCCCTAACACATACATTACACACACTTACCCCCTGTCCACACCCCTAACACATACATTACACACACTTACCCCCTGTCCACACCCCTAACACATACATTACACACACTTACCCCCTGTCCACACCCCTAACACATACATTACACACACTTACCCCCTGTCCACACCCCTAACACATACATTACACACACTTACCCCTGTCCACACCCCTAACACATACATTACACACACTTACCCCCTGTCCACACCCCTAACACATACATTACACACACTTACCCCCTGTCCACACCCCTAACACATACAACACATACCCCTGTCCACACCCCTAACACATACATTACACACACTTACCCCCTGTCCACACCCCTAACACATACATTACACACACTTACCCCTGTCCACACCCCTAACACATACATTACACACACTTACCCCCTGTCCACACCCCTAACACATACATTACACACACTTACCCCCTGTCCACACCCCTAACACATACATTACACACACTTACCCCTGTCCACACCCCTAACACATACATTACACACACTTACCCCCTGTCCACACCCCTAACACATACATTACACACACTTACCCCCTGTCCACACCCCTAACACATACATTACACACACTTACCCCCTGTCCACACCCCTAACACATACATTACACACACTTACCCCTGTCCACACCCCTAACACATACATTACACACACTTACCCCCTGTCCACACCCCTAACACATACATTACACACACTTACCCCTGTCCACACCCCTAACACATACATTACACACACTTACCCCCTGTCCACACCCCTAACACATACATTACACACACTTACCCCTGTCCACACCCCTAACACATACATTACACACACTTACCCCTGTCCACACCCCTAACACATACATTACACACACTTACCCCTGTCCACACCCCTAACACATACATTACACACACTTACCCCCTGTCCACACCCCTAACACATACATTACACACATTACACACCCCTAACACATACATTACACACACTTACCCCCTGTCCACACCCCTAACACATACATTACACACACTTACCCCTGTCCACACCCCTAACACATACATTACACACACTTACCCCCTGTCCACACCCCTAACACATACATTACACACACTTACCCCCTGTCCACACCCCTAACACATACATTACACACACTTACCCCTGTCCACACCCCTAACACATACATTACACACACTTACCCCTGTCCACACCCCTAACACATACATTACACACACTTACCCCCTGTCCACACCCCTAACACATACATTACACACACTTACCCCCTGTCCACACCCCTAACACATACATTACACACACTTACCCCCTGTCCACACCCCTAACACATACATTACACACACTTACCCCTGTCCACACCCCTAACACATACATTACACACACTTACCCCCTGTCCACACCCCTAACACATACATTACACACACTTACCCCCTGTCCACACCCCTAACACATACATTACACACACTTACCCCCTGTCCACACCCCTAACACATACATTACACACACTTACCCTGTCCACACCCCTAACACATACATTACACACACTTACCCCTGTCCACACCCCTAACACATACATTACACACACTTACCCCCTGTCCACACCCCTAACACATACATTACACACTTACCCCTGTCCACACCCCCTAACACATACACACTTACCCCCTGTCCACACCCCTAACACACATTACACACACTTACCCCCTGTCCACACCCCTAACACATACATTACACACACTTACCCCCTGTCCACACCCCTAACACATACATTACACACACTTACCCCCTGTCCACACCCCTAACACATACATTACACACACTTACCCCCTGTCCACACCCCTAACACATACATTACACACACTTACCCCCTGTCCACACCCCTAACACATACATTACACACACTTACCCCTGTCCACACCCCTAACACATACATTACACACACTTACCCCTGTCCACACCCCTAACACATACATTACACACACTTACCCCTGTCCACACCCCTAACACATACATTACACACACTTACCCCCTGTCCACACCCCTAACACATACATTACACACACTTACCCCCTGTCCACACCCCCTAACACATACATTACACACACTTACCCCCTGTCCACACCCCTAACACATACATTACACACACACTTACCCCTGTCCACACCCCTAACACATACATTACACTTACCCCCTGTCCACACCCCTAACACACATTACCCCTGTCCACACCCCTAACACATACATTACACACACTTACCCCCTGTCCACACCCCTAACACATACATTACACACACTTACCCCCTGTCCACACCCTAACACATACATTACACACACTTACCCCCTGTCCACACCCCTAACACATACATTACACACACTTACCCCTGTCCACACCCCTAACACATACATTACACACACTTACCCCCTGTCCACACCCCTAACACATACATTACACACACTTACCCCCTGTCCACACCCCCTAACACATACATTACACACACTTACCCCCCTGTCCACACCCCTAACACATACATTACACACACTTACCCCCCTGTCCACACCCCCTAACACATACATTACACACACTTACCCCTGTCCACACCCTAACACAACACATACATTCCACACTGTCCCCTAACACATACATTACACACACACCCCTGTCCACACCCCTAACACATACATTACACACACTTACCCCTGTCCACACCCCTAACACATACATTACACACACTTACCCCTGTCCACACCCCCTAACACATACATTACACACACTTACCCCTGTCCACACCCTAACACATACATTACACACACTTACCCCCTGTCCACACCCCTAACACATACATTACACACACTTACCCCCTGTCCACACCCCCTAACACATACATTACACACACTTACCCCCTGTCCACACCCCTAACACATACATTACACACACTTACCCCTGTCCACACCCCTAACACATACATTACACACTTACCCCCTTCCACACCCCCTGTCCACACCCCCTAACACATACATTACACACACTTACCCCTGTCCACACCCCTAACACATACATTACACACACTTACCCCTGTCCACACCCCTAACACATACATTACACACACTTACCCCTGTCCACACCCCTAACACATACACATTACACACTTACCCCCCTGTCCACACCCCTAACACATACATATAATAACACACTTACCCCCTGTCCACACCCCTAACACATACATTACACACACTTACCCCTGTCCACACCCCTAACACATACATTACACACACTTACCCCTGTCCACACCCCCTAACACATACATTACACACACTTACCCCTGTCCACACCCCTAACACATACATTACACACACTTACCCCCTGTCCACACCCCTAACACATACATTACACACACTTACCCCTGTCACACACCCCTAACACATACATTACACACACTTACCCCTGTCCACACCCCTAACACATACATTACACACACTTACCCCCTGTCCACACCCTAACACATACATTACACACACTTACCCCTGTCCACACCCCTAACACATACATTACACACACTTACCCCTGTCCACACCCCTAACACATACATTACACACACCCCCTGTCCACACCCCTAACACATACATTACACACACTTACCCCCTGTCCACACCCCTAACACATACATTACACACACTTACCCCCTGTCCACACCCCTAACACATACATTACACACACTTACCCCTGTCCACACCCTAACACATACATTACACACACTTACCCCTGTCCACACCCCTAACACATACATTACACACACTTACCCCCTGTCCACACCCCTAACACATACATTACACACACTTACCCCTGTCCACACCCCCTAACACATACATTACACACACTTACCCCTGTCCACACCCCTAACACATACATTACACACACTTACTGTCCCCTGTCCACACCCCTAACACATACATTACACACACTTACCCCTGTCCACACCCCTAACACATACATTACACACACTTACCCCTGTCCACACCCCTAACACATACATTACACACTTACCCCTGTCCACACCCCTAACACATACATTACACACACTTACCCCCTGTCCACACCCCTAACACATACATTACACACACTTACCCCTGTCCACACCCCTAACACATACATTACACACACTTACCCCTGTCCACACCCCACTAACACATACATTACACACACTTACCCCCTGTCCACACCCCCCTAACACATACATTACACACACTTACCCCTGTCCACACCCCTAACACATACATTACACACACTTACCCCTGTCCACACCCTAACACATACATTACACACACTTACCCCTGTCCACACCCTAACACATACATTACAAACACTTACCCCCTGTCCACACCCCTAACACATACATTACACACACTTACCCCTGTCCACACCTAACACATACATTACACACACTTACCCCTGTCCACACCCCTAACACATACATTACACACACTTACCCCCTGTCCACACCCCCTAACACATACATTACACACACTTACCCCATTGTCCACACCCCTAACACATACATTACACACACTTACCCCTGTCCACACCATAACACATACATACACACACTTACCCCCTGTCCACACACCCTAACACATACATTACACACACTTACCCCCTGTCACACACCCTAACACATACATTACAAACACACTTACCCCCTGTCCACACCCCTAACACTAACACATACATTACACACACTTACCCCCTGTCCACATTCCCTAACACATACATTACACTTACCCCCTGTCCACACCCCTAACACATACATTACACACTTACCCCTGTCCACACCCCTAACACATACATTACACACACTTACCCCCTGTCCACACCCCTAACACATACATTACACACACTTACCCCCTGTCCACACCCCTAACACATACATTACACACACTTACCCCCTGTCCACCCCCCCCTAACACATACATTACACACACTTACCCCCTGTCCACACCCCTAACACATACATTACACACACTTACCCCCTGTCCACACCCCCTAACACATCCACATTACACACACTTACCCCTGTCCACACCCCTAACACATACATTACACACACTTACCCCCTGTCCACACCCCTAACACATACATTACACACACTTACCCCTGTCCACACCCTAACACATACATTACACACATACCCCTGTCCACACCCCCCCTAACACATACATTACACACACCCCCTGTCCACACCCCTAACACATACATTACACACACTTACCCCTGTCCACACCCCCCTAACACATACATTACACACACTTACCCCTGTCCACACCCCTAACACATACATTACACACACTTACCCCTGTCCACACCCCTAACACATACATTACACACACTTACCCCCTGTCCACACCCCCCCTAACACATACATTACACACACTTACCCCTGTCCACACCCCCTAACACATACATTACACACACTTACCCCTGTCCACACCCCTAACACATACATTACACACACTTACCCCTGTCCACACCCCTAACACATACATTACACACACTTACCCCCTGTCCACTAACACATACATTACACACACTTACCCCCTGTCCACACCCTAACACATACATTACACACACTTACCCCTGTCCACACCCCTAACACATACATTACACACACTTACCCCCTGTCCACACCACTAACACATACATTACACACTTACCCCTGTCCACACCCCTAACACATACATTACAAACACTTACCCCCTGTCCACACCACCCCTAACACATACATTACACACACTTACCCCCTGTCCACACCCCTAACACATACATTACACACACTTACCCCCTGTCCACACCCTAACACATACATTACACACACACCCCCATACTTTTAACACATACATTACACACACTTACCCCTGTCCACACCCCTAACACATACATTACACACACTTACCCCCTGTCCACACCCCTAACACATACATTACACACACTTACCCCTGTCCACACCCTAACACATACATTACACACACTTACCCCCTGTCCACACCCCTAACACATACATTACACACACTTACCCCCTGTCCACACCCCTAACACATACATTACACACACTTACCCCCTGTCCACACCCCTAACACATACATTACACACACTTACCCCTGTCCACACCCCTAACACATATTACAAACACTTACCCCTGTCCACACCCCTAACACATACATTACACACTTACCCCTGTCCACCACCCCTAACACATACATTACACACACTTACCCCTGTCCACACCCCTAACACATACATTACACACACTTACCCCTGTCCACACCCCTAACACATACATTACACACACTTACCCCTGTCCACACCCCAACACATACATTACACACTTACCCCCTGTCCACATAACATACATTACACACACTTACCCCTGTCCACACCCCTAACACATACATACACACACTTACCCCCTGTCCATACCACTAACACATACATTACACACACTTACCCCCTGTCCACACCCCTAACACATACATTACACACACTTACCCCTGTCCACACCCCTAACACATACATTACACACACTTACCCCCTGTCCACACCCCTAACACATACATTACACACACTTACCCCCTGTCCACACCCCTAACACATACATTACACACACTTACTCCCCTGTCCACACCCCTAACACATACATTACACACACTTACCCCCTGTCCACACCCCTAACACATACATTATTACACACACTTACCCCCTGTCCACACCACTAACACATTACACACACTTATTAACACACATTACACACTTACCCCTGTCCACACCCCTAACACATACATTATACACACTTACCCCCTGTCCACACCCCCTAACACATACATTACACACACTTACCCCTGTCCACACCTAACACACATTACACACACTTACCCCCTGTCCACACCCCCCTAACACATACATTACACACACACTTACCCCTGTCCACACCCCCTAACACATACATTACACACACTTACCCCCTGTCCACACCCCTAACACATACATTACACACACACTTACCTAACCTGTCCACACCCCCCCCTAACACATACATTACACACACTTACTCCCTGTCCACACCCCTATTACACATACATTACACACACATTACCCCTGTCCACACCCCTAACACATACATTACACACACTTACCCCCTGTCCACACCCCCTAACACATATACATTACAAACACTTACCCCCTGTCCACACCCCTAACACATACATTACACACACTTACCCTGTCCACACCCCTAACACATACATTACACACACTTACCCCCTGTCCACACCCCTAACACATACATTACACACACTTACCCCCTGTCCACACCCCTAACACATACATTACACACACTTACCCCCTGTCCACACCCCTAACACATACATTACACACACTTACCCCTGTCCACACCACTAACACATACATTACACACACTTACCCCCTGTCCACACCCCTAACACATACATTACAAACACTTACCCCCTGTCCACACCCCTAACACATACATTACACACACTTACCCCCTGTCCACACCCCTAACACATACATTACACACACTTACCCTGTCCACACCCCTAACACATACATTACACACACTTACCCCTGTCCACACCCCTAACACATACATTACACACACTTACCCCTGTCCACACCCCTAACACATACATTACACACACTTACCCCTGTCCACACCCCTAACACATACATTACACACTTACCCCCTGTCCACACCCCTAACACATACATTACACACACTTACCCTGTCCACACCCCCCTAACACATACATTACACACACTTACCCCTGTCCACACCCCTAACACATACATTACACACACTTACCCCCTGTCCACACACCCCTAACACATACATTACACACACTTACCCCCTGTCCACACCCCTAACACATACATTACACACACTTACCCCCTGTCCACACCCCTAACACATACATTACAAACACTTACCCCTGTCCACACCCCCTAACACATACATTACACACACTTACCCCCTGTCCACACCCCTAACACATACATTACACACACTTACCCCCTGTCCACACCCCTAACACATACATTACACACACTTACCCCTGTCCACACCCCTAACACATACATTACACACACTTACCCCTGTCCACACCCCTAACACATACATTACACACACTTACCCCCTGTCCACACCCCTAACACATACATTACACACACTTACCCCCCTGTCCACACCCCTAACACATACATTACACACACTTACCCCCTGTCCATACCCCTAACACATACATTACACACACTTAACCCTGTCCACACCCCTAACACATACATTACACACACTTACCCCCTGTCCACACCCCTAACACATACATTACACACACTTACCCCCTGTCCACACCCCTAACACATACATTACACACACTTACCCCTGTCCACACCCCTAACACATACATTACACACACTTACCCCTAACACATACATTACACACACTTACCCCTAACACATACATTACACACACTTACCCCTGTCCACACCCCTAACACATACATTACACACACTTACCCCTGTCCACACCCCTCAACACATACACACACTTACCCCTGTCCACACCCCTAACACATACATTACACACACTTACCCCTGTCCACACCCCTAACACATACATTACAAACACTTACCCCTGTCCACACCCCTAACACATACATTACACACACTTACCCCCTGTCCACACCCCTAACACATACATTACACACACTTACCCCTGTCCACACCCCTAACACATACATTACACACACTTACCCCTGTCCATACCCCTAACACATACATTACACACACTTACCCCTGTCCACACCCCTAACACATACATTACACACACTTACCCCTGTCCACACCCCCTAACACATACATTACACACACTTACCCCCTGTCCACACCCCTAACACATACATTACACACACTTACCCCCTGTCCACACCCCTAACACATACATTACACACACTTACCCCTGTCCACACCCCTAACACATACATTACACACACTGTACCCCCTGTCCACACCCCTAACACATACATTACACACACTTACCCCCTGTCCACACCCCTAACACATACATTACACACACTTACCCCCTGTCCACACCCCTAACACATACATTACACACACTTACCCCCTGTCCACACCCTAACACATACATTACACACACTTACCCCCTGTCCACACCCCTAACACATACATTACACACACTTACCCCCTGTCCACACCCCTAACACATACATTACACACACTTACCCCCTGTCCACACCCCTAACACATACATTACACACACTTACCCCCTGTCCACACCCCTAACACATACATTACACACACTTACCCCTGTCCACACCCCTAACACATACATTACACACACTTACCCCTGTCCACACCCCCCTAACACATACATTACACACACTTACCCCCTGTCCACACCCTTAACACATACATTACACACACTTACCCCTGTCCACACCCCTAACACATACATTACACACACTTACCCCTGTCCACACCCCTAACACATACATTACACACACTTACCCCTGTCCACACCCCTAACACATACATTACACACACTTACCCCCTGTCCACACCCCCCTAACACATACATTACACACACTTACCCTGTCCACACCCTAACACATACATTACACACACCCCTGTCCACACTTAACACATACATTACACACACTTACCCCCTGTCCACACCCCTAACACATACATTACACACACTTACCCCCCTGTCCACACCCCTAACACATACATTACACACACTTACCCCCTGTCCACACCCCTAACACATACATTACACACACTTACCCCTGTCCACACCCCACTCCCCCTAACACATACATTACACACACTTACCCTGTCCACACCCCTAACACATACATTACACACACTTACCCCCTGTCCACACCCCTAACACATACATTACACACACTTACCCCTGTCCACACCCCTAACACATACATTACACACACTTACCCCTGTCCACACCCTAACACATACATTACACACACTTACCCCTGTCCACACCCCTAACACATACATTACACACACTTACCCCTGTCCACACCCCTAACACATACATTACACACACTTACCCCCTGTCCACACCCCTAACACATACATTACACACACTTACCCCCTGTCCACACCCCTAACACATACATTACACACACTTACCCCTGTCCACACCCCTAACACATACATTACACACACTTACCCCTGTCCACACCCCTAACACATACATTACAAACACTTACCCCCTGTCCACACCCCTAACACATACATTACACACACTTACCCCCTGTCCACACCTCTAACACATACATTACACACACTTACCCCTGTCCACACCCCTAACACATACATTACACACACTTACCCCCTGTCCACACCCCTAACACATACATTACACACACTTACCCTGTCCACACCCCTAACACATACATACACACACTTACCTCCCCTGTCCACACCCCTAACACACATTTAACCCCTGTCCACACCCCTAACACATACATTACACACACTTACCCCTGTCCACACCCCTAACACATACATTACAAACACTTACCCCCTGTCCACACCCCTAACACATACATTACACACACTTACCCCCTGTCCACACCCCTAACACATACATTACACACACTTACCCCTGTCCACACCCCTAACACATACATTACACACACTTACCCCCTGTCCACACCCCTAACACATACATTACACACACTTACCCCCTGTCCACACCACTAACACATACATTACACACACTTACCCCCTGTCCACACCCCTAACACATACATTACACACACTTACCCCCTGTCCACACCCCTAACACATACATTACACACACTTACCCCTGTCCACACCCCTAACACATACATTACAAACACTTACCCCCTGTCCACACCCCTAACACATACATTACACACACGTACCTCCCTGTCCACACCCCTAACACATACATTACACACACTTACCCCCTGTCCACACCCCTAACACATACATTACACACACTTACCCCTGTCCACACCCCTAACACATACATTACACACACTTACCCCCTGTCCACACCCCTAACACATACATTACACACACTTACCCCCTGTCCACACCCCTAACACATACATTACAAACACTTACCCCCTGTCCACACCCCCTAACACATACATTACACACACTTACCCCCTGTCCACACCCCTAACACATACATTACACACACTTACCCCCTGTCCACACCCCTAACACATACATTACACACACTTACCCCCTGTCCACACCCCTAACACATACATTACACACACTTACCCCCTGTCCACACCCCTAACACATACATTACACACACTTACCCCTGTCCACACCCCTAACACATACATTACACACACTTACCCCTGTCCACACCCCTAACACATACATTACACACACTTACCCCCTGTCCACCCCTAACACATACATTACACACTTACCCCCTGTCCACACCCCTAACACATACATTACACACACTTACCCCCTGTCCACACCCCTAACACATACATTACACACACTTAACCCCTGTCCACACCCCTAACACATACATTACACACACTTACCCCCTGTCCACACCCCTAACACATACATTACACACACTTACCCCCTGTCCATACCCCTAACACATACATTACACACACATGTCCCTGTCCACACCCCTAACACATACATTACACACTTACCCCCTGTCCACACCCCTAACACACATTACACACACTTACCCTGTCCACACCCCTAACACATACATTACACACACTTACCCCTGTCCACACCCCTAACACATACATTACACACACTTACCCCCTGTCCACACCCCTAACACATACATTACACACACTTACCCCCTGTCCACACCCCTAACACATACATTACACACACTTACCCCCTGTCCACACCCCTAACACATACATTACACACACTTAACCCCTGTCCACACCCTAACACATACATTACACACACTTACCCCCTGTCCACACCCCTAACACATACATTACACACACTTACCCCCTGTCCACACCCCTAACACATACATTACACACACTTACCCCCTGTCCACACCCCTAACACATACATTACACACACTTACCCCCTGTCCACACCCCTAACACATACATTACACACACTTACCCCCTGTCCACACCCCTAACACATACATTACACACACTTACCCCTGTCCACACCCCTAACACATACATTACACACATGTACTCCCTGTCCACACCCCTAACACATACATTACACACACTGTACCCCTGTCCACACCCCTAACACATACATTACACACACTTACCCCTGTCCACACCCCTAACACATACATTACACACACTTACCCCCTGTCCACACCCCTAACACATACATTACACACACTTACCCCCTGTCCACACCCCTAACACATACATTACACACACTTACCCCCTGTCCACACCCCTAACACATACATTACACACACATTACCCCCTGTCCACACCCCTAACACATACATTACACACACTTACCCCCTGTCCACACCCCCTAACACATACATTACACACACTTACTTCTGTCCACACCCCTAACACATACATTACACACACTTACCCCTGTCCACACCCCTAACACATACATTACACACACTTACCCCGTGTCCACACCCCTAACACATACATTACACACACTTACCCCTGTCCATACCCCTAACACATACATTACACACACTTACCCCCTGTCCACACCCCTAACACATACATTACACACACTTACCCCCTGTCCACACCCCTAACACATACATTACACACACTTACCCCTGTCCATACCCCTAACACATACATTACACACTTACCCCCTGTCCACACCCCTAACACATACATTACACACACTTACCCCCTGTCCACACCCCTAACACATACATTACACACACTTACCCCCTGTCCACACCCCTAACACATACATTACACACACTTACCCCTGTCCACACCCCTAACACATACATTACACACACTTACCCCCTGTCCACACCCCTAACACATACATTACACACACTTAGCCCCTGTCCACACCCTAACACATACATTACACACACTTACCCCTGTCCACACCCCTAACACATACATTACACACACTTACCCCCTGTCCACACCCCTAACACATACATTACACATTGTCCACATCAACACACATTACTTACCCCTGTCCACACCCCCCTAACACATACATTACACCATTGTCACACTTATCTGTCTAACTTACATTACACACCACTCCCCCTGTCTCACACCCCTAATATCTGTCCATACCCCTAACACATACATTACACACACTTACCCCCCTGTCCACACCCCTAACATATACATTACACACACTTACCCCTGTCCACACCCCTAACACATACATTACACACACTTACCCCCTGTCCACACCCCTAACACATACATTACACACACTTACCCCTGTCCACACACCCCTAACACATACATTACACACACTTACCCCCTGTCCACACCCCTAACACATACATTACACACACTTACCCCCTGTCCACACCCCTAACACATACATTACACACACTTACCCCTGTCCACACCCCTAACACATACATTACATACACTTACCCCCTGTCCACACCCCTAACACATACATTACACACACTTACCCCCTGTCCACACCCCTAACACATACATTACACACACTTACCCCCTGTCCACACCCCTAACACATACATTACACACACTTACCCCCTGTCCATACCCCTAACACATACATTACACACACTTACCCCTGTCCACACCCCTAACACATACATTACACACACTTACCCCTGTCCACACCCCTAACACATACATTACACACACTTACCCCCTGTCCACACCTTTAACACATACATTACACACACTTACTTCCTGTCCACACCCCTTACATTACACATACCCCCTGTCCACACCCCTAACACATACATTACACACACTTACCCCCTGTCCACACCCCTAACACATACATTACACACACTTACCCCCTGTCCACACCCCTAACACATACATTACACACACTTACCCCTGTCCACACCCCTAACACATACATTACACACACTTACCCCCCTGTCCACACCCCCTAACACATACATTACACACACTTACCCCCTGTCCACACCCCTAACACATACATTACACACACTTACCCCTGTCCACACCCCTAACACATACATTACACACACTTACCCCCTGTCCACACCCCTAACACATACATTACACACACTTACCCCTGTCCACACCCCTAACACATACATTACACACACTTACCCTGTCCACACCCCTAACACATACATTACACACACTTACCCCCTGTCCACACCCCTAACACATACATTACACACACTTACCCCCTGTCCACACCCCTAACACATACATTACACACTTACCCCTGTCCACACCCCTAACACATACATTACACACACTTACCCCTGTCCATACCCCTAACACATACATTACACACACTTACCCCTGTCCACACCCCTAACACATACATTACACACACTTACCCCCTGTCCACACCCCTAACACATACATTACACACACTTACCCCTGTCCACACCCCTAACACATACATTACACACACTTACCCCCTGTCCACACCCCATACATTAACACATACCCCCTGTCCACACCCCTAACACATACATTACACACACTTACCCCCTGTCCACACCCCTAACACATACATTACACACACTTACCCCCTGTCCACACCCCTAACACATACATTACACACACTTACCCCTGTCCACACCCCTAACACATACATTACACACACTTACCCCCTGTCCACACCCCTAACACATACATTACACACACTTAACCCCTGTCCACACCCCTACACACATTACACACACTTACCCCCTGTCCACACCCCTAACACATACATTACACACACTTACCCCCTGTCCACACCCCTAACACATACATTACACACACTTACCCCTGTCCACACCCCCCTAACACATACATTACACACACTTACCCCCCTGTCCACACCCCTAACACATACATTACACACACTTACCCCCTGTCCACACCCCTAACACATACATTACACACATGTACCCCCCTGTCCACACCCCTAACACATACATTACACACACTTACCCCCTGTCCACACCCCTAACACATACATTACACACACTTACCCCCTGTCCACACCCCTAACACATACATTACACACACTTACCCCCTGTCCACACCCCTAACACATACATTACACACACTTAACCCCTGTCCACCACACCCCTAACACATACATTACACACACTTACCCCCCTGTCCACACCCCTAACACATACATTACACACACTTACCCCTGTCCACACCCCTAACACATACATTACACACACTTACCCCTGTCCACACCCCTAACACATACATTACACACACTTACCCCTGTCCACACCCCTAACACATACATTACACACATTACCCCCTGTCCACACCCCTAACACATACATTACACACACTTACCCCCTGTCCACACCCCTAACACATACATTACACACACTTACCCCTGTCCACACCCCTAACACATACATTACACACACTTACCCCTGTCCACACCCCTAACACATACATTACACACACTTACCCCCTGTCCACACCCCTAACACATACATTACACACACTTACCCCTGTCCACACCCCTAACACATACATTACACACACACTTACCCCTGTCCACACCCCTAACACATACATTACACACACTTACCCCTGTCCACACCCCTAACACATACATTACACACACTTACCCCTGTCCACACCCCTAACACATACATTACACACACTTACCCCTGTCCACACCCTAACACATACATTACACACACTTACCTTACTAACCCATTCCACACCCCTAACACATACATTACACACACTTACCCCTGTCCACACCCCTAACACATACATTACACACACACTTACCTCTGTCCACACCCCTAAACATACATTACACACACTTACCCCTGTCCACACCTAACCTAACACATACATTACACACATGTACTCCCCTGTCCACACCCCTAACACATACATTACACACACTTACCCCCTGTCCACACCCCTAACACACATTACACACACTTACCCCTGTCCACACCCCTAACACATACATTACACACACTTACCCCCTGTCCACACCCCTAACACATACATTACACACACTTACCCTGTCCACACCCCTAACACATACATTACACACACGTACCCCCTGTCCACACCCCTAACACATACATTACACACACTTACCCCTGTCCACACCCCTAACACATACATTACACACACTTACCCCTGTCCACACCCCTAACACATACATTACACACACTTTTACCCCCTGTCCACACCCCTAACACATACATTACACACTTACCCCTGTCCACACCCCTAATTACACACACTTACCCCTGTCCACACCCCTAACACATACATTACAACACTTACCCCCTGTCCACACCCCTAACACATACATTACACACACTTACCCCCTGTCCACACCCCTAACACATACATTACACACACTTACCCCCTGTCCACACCCCTAACACATACATTACACACACTTACCCCTGTCCACACCCCTAACACATACATTACACACACTTACCCCTGTCCACACCCCTAACACATACATTACACACACTTACCCCTGTCCACACCCCTTAACACATACATTACACACACTTACCCCCTGTCCACACCCCTAACACATACATTACACACACTTACCCCCTGTCCACACCCCTAACACATACATTACACACACTTACCCCTGTCCACACCCCTAACACATACATTACACACACTTACCCCTGTCCACACCCCTAACACATACATTACACACACTTACACCCCCCTGTCCACACCCCTAACACATACATTACACACACTTACCCCCTGTCCACACCCCTAACACATACATTACACACACTACCCCTGTCCACACCCCTAACACATACATTACACACACTTACCCCTGTCCACACCCCTAACACATACATTACACACACTTACCCCCTGTCCACACCCCTAACACATACATTACACACACTTACCCCCTGTCCACACCCCTAACACATACATTACACACACTTACCCCCTGTCCACACCCCTAACACATACATTACACACACTTAACCCCTGTCCACACCCCTAACACATACATTACACACTTACCCCTGTCCACACCACCTAACACATACATTACACACACTTACCCCCTGTCCACACCCCTAACACATACATTACAAACACTTACCCCTGTCCACACCCCTAACACATACATTACACACACTTACCCCCTGTCCACACCCCTAACACATACATTACACACACTTACCCCTGTCCACACCCCTAACACATACATTACACACACTTACCCCCTGTCCACACCACTAACACATACATTACACACACTTACCTTACCCTGTCCACACCCCTAACACATACATTACACACACTTACCCCTGTCCACACCCCTAACACATACATTACACACACTTACCCCCTGTCCACACCCCTAACACATACATTACACACACTTACCCCCTGTCCACACCCCTAACACATACATTACACACACTTACCCCTGTCCACACCCCTAACACATACATTACACACACTTACCCCCTGTCCACACCCCTAACACATACATTACACACACTTACCCCCTGTCCACACCCCTAACACATACATTACACACACTTACCCCCTGTCCACACCACTAACACATACATTACACACACTTACCCCCCTGTCCACACCCCTAACACATACATTACAAACACTTACCCCTGTCCACACCCCTAACACATACATTACACACACTTACCCCCTGTCCACACCCCTAACACATACATTACACACACTTACCCCCTGTCCACACCCCTAACACATACATTACACACACATTACCCCTGTCCACACCCCTAACACATACATTACACACACTTACCCCTGTCCACACCCCTAACACATACATTACACACACTTACCCCTGTCCACACCCCTAACACATACATTACACACACTTACCCCCTGTCCACACCCCTAACACATACATTACACACACTTACCCCCTGTCCACACCCCTAACACATACATTACACACACTTACCCCTGTCCACACCCCTAACACATACATTACACACACTTACCCCTGTCCACACCCCTAACACATACATTACACACACTTAACCCTGTCCACACCCCTAACACATACATTACACACACTTACCCCCTGTCCACACCCCTAACACATACATTACACACACTTACCCCCCTGTCACACCCCTGTACCCCTAACACATACATTACACACACTTACCCCTGTCCACACCCCTAACACATACATTACACACACTTACCCCCTGTCCACACCCCTAACACATACATTACACACACTTACCCCCTGTCCACACCCCTAACACATACATTACACACACTTACTCCCCTGTCCACACCCTAACACATACATTACACACACTTACCCCTGTCCACACCCCTAACACATACATTACACACACTTACCCCCTGTCCACACCCCTAACACATACATTACACACACTTACCCCCTGTCCACACCCCTAACACATACATTACACACACTTACCCCTGTCCACACCCCTAACACATACATTACACACACTTACCCCCTGTCCACACCCCTAACACATACATTACACACACTTACTCCCTGTCCACACCCCTAACACATACATTACACACACTTACCCCCTGTCCACACCCCTAACACATACATTACACACACTTACCCCTGTCCACACCCCTAACACATACATTACACACACTTACCCCCTGTCCATACCCCTAACACATACATTACACACACTTACCCCTGTCCACACCCCTAACACATACATTACACACACTTACCCCTGTCCACACCCCTAACACATACATTACACACACTTACCCCCTGTCCACACCCCTAACACATACATTACACACACTTACCCCCTGTCCACACCCCTAACACATACATTACACACACTTACCCCTGTCCACACCCCTAACACATAACACATACATGTACTAACACATACATTACACCTGTCCACACCCCCTAACACATACATTACACACACTTACCCCTGTCCACACCCCTAACACATACATTACACACACTTACCCCCCTGTCCACACCCCTAACACATACATTACACACACTTACCCCCTGTCCACACCCCTAACACATACATTACACACACTTACCCCTGTCCACACACCCCTAACACATACATTACACACACTTACCCCTGTCCACACCCCTAACACATACATTACACACACTTACCCCTGTCCACACCCCTAACACATACATTACACACTTACCCCTGTCCACACTAACACATACATTACACACACTTACCCCTGTCCACACTAACACCCTAACACATAACACATATTACACACACTTACCCCTGTCCACACCCCATCTAACACATACATTACACACACTTACCCCCTGTCCACACCCCTAACACATACATTACACACACTTACCCCCTGTCCACACCCCTAACACATACATTACACACACTTACCCCTTGTCCACACCCCTAACACATACATTACACACACTTACCCCCTGTCCATACCCCTAACACATACATTACACACACTTACCCCTGTCCACACCCCTAACACATACATTACACACACTTACCCCCTGTCCACACCCCTAACACATACATTACACACACTTACCCCCTGTCCATACCCCTAACACATACATTACACACACTTACCCCCTGTCCACACCCCTAACACATACATTACACACTTACCCCTGTCCACACCCCTAACACATACATTACACACACTTACCCCTGTCCCACCCCTAACACATACATTACACACACTTACCCTGTCCACACCCCTAACACATACATTACACACACTTACCCCTGTCCACACCCCTAACACATACATTACACACACTTACCCCTGTCCACACCCCTAACACATACATTACACACACTTACCCCTGTCCACACCCCTAACACATACATTACACACACTTACCCCCTGTCCACACCCCTAACACATACATTACACACACTTACCCCTGTCCACACCCCTAACACATACATTACACACACTTACCCCCTGTCCACACCCCTAACACATACATTACACACACTTACCCCTGTCCTGTCCTAACACATACATTACACACACTTACATTACATACACTTACCCCTGTCCATACCCCTAACACATACATTACACACACTTACCCCTGTCCACACCCCTAACACATACATTACACACACTTACCCCCTGTCTAACACATACATTACACACATTACCCCCTGTCCACACCCCTAACACATACATTACACACACTTCCACACCCCTGTCCACACCCCTAACACATACATTACACACACTTACCCCCTGTCCACACCCCTAACACATACATTACACACACTTACCCCCTGTCCACACCCCTAACACATACATTACACACACTTACCCCTGTCCACACCCCTAACACATACATTACACACACTTACCCCCTGTCCACACCCCTAACACATTACACACACTTACCCCCTTCCACACCCTAACACATACATTACACACACCCCCTGTCCACACCCCTAACACATACATTACACACACTTACCCCCTGTCCATACCCCTAACACATACATTACACACACTGTACCCCTGTCCACACCCCTAACACTTATACACACATACACACACTTACCCCCTGTCCACACCCTAACACATACATTACACACACTTACCCCTGTCCACACCCCTAACACATACATTACACACACTTACCCCCTGTCCACACCCCTAACACATACATTACACACACTTACCCCCTGTCCACACCCCTAACACATACATTACACACACTTACCCCCTGTCCACACCCCTAACACATACATTACACACACTTACCCCCTGTCCACACCCCTAACACATACATTACACACACGTACCCCCTGTCCACACCCCTAACACATACATTACACACACTTACCCCCTGTCCACACCCCTAACACATACATTACACACACTTACCCCCTGTCCACACCCCTAACACATACATTACACACACTTACCCCCTGTCCACACCCCTAACACATACATTACACACACTTACCCCCTGTCCACACCCCTAACACATACATTACACACACTTACCCCTGTCCACACCCCTAACACATACATTACACACACTTACCCCTGTCCACACCCCTAACACATACATTACACACACTTACCCCCTGTCCACACCCCTAACACATACATTACACACACTTACCCCTGTCCACACCCCTAACACATACATTACACACACTTACCCCTGTCCACACCCTAACACATACATTACACACACTTACCCCCTGTCCACACCCCTAACACATACATTACACACACTTACCCCCTGTCCACACCCCTAACACATACATTACACACACTTACCCCCTGTCCACACCCCTAACACATACATTACACACACTTACCCCCTGTCCACACCCCTAACACATACATTACACACACTTACCCCCTGTCCACACCCCTAACACATACATTACACACACTTACCCCCTGTCCACACCCTAACACATACATTACACACACTTACCCCCTGTCCACACCCCTAACACATACATTACACACACTTACTCCCCCTGTCCACACCCCTAACACATACATTACACACACTTACCCCTGTCCACACCCCTAACACATACATTACACACACTTACCCCCTGTCCACCCCTAACACCACACCCCCTGTCCATACCCTAACACATACATTACACACACTTACCCCCTGTCCACACCCCTAATACATACATTACACACACTTACCCCCTGTCCACACCCCTAACACACTTACACACACCCCCTGTCCACACCCCTAACACATACATTACACACACTTACCCCCTGTCCACACCCCTAACACATACATTACACACACTTACCCCCTGTCCACACCCTAACACATACATTACACACACTTACCCCCTGTCCACACCCCTAACACATACATTACACACACTTACCCCCTGTCCACACCCCTAACACATACATTACACACACTTACCCCCTGTCCACACCCCTAACACATACATTACACACACTTACCCCCTGTCCACACCCCTAACACATACATTACACACACTTACCCCTGTCCACACCCCTAACACATACATTACACACACTTACCCCTGTCCACACCCCTAACACATACATTACACACACTTACCCCCTGTCCACACCCCTAACACATACATTACACACACTTACCCCCCTGTCCACACCCCTAACACATACATTACACACACTTACCCCTGTCCACACCCCTAACACATACATTACACACACTTACCCCTGTCCACACCCCTAACACATACATTACACACACTTACCCCTGTCCACACCCCTAACACATACATTACACACACTTACCCCCTGTCCACACCCTAACACATACATTACACACACTTACCCCTGTCCACACCCCTAACACATACATTACACACACTTACCCCCTGTCCACACCCCTAACACATACATTACACACACTTACCCCCTGTCCACACCCCTAACACATACATTACACACACTTACCCCCTGTCCACACCCCTAACACATACATTACACACACTTACCCCCTGTCCACACCCCTAACACATACATTACACACACTTACCCCTGTCCACACCCCTAACACATACATTACACACACTTACCCCCTGTCCACACCCCTAACACATACATTACACACACTTACCCCCTGTCCACACCCCTAACACATACATTACACACACTTACCCCCTGTCCACACCCTAACACATACATTACACACACTTACCCCCTGTCCACACCCCTAACACATACATTACACACACTTACCCCCTGTCCACACCCCTAACACATACATTACACACACTTACCCCCTGTCCACACCCCTAACACATACATTACACACACTTACCCCTGTCCACACCCCCTAACACATACATTACACACACTTACCCCTGTCCACACCCCTAACACATACATTACACACACTTACCCCCTGTCCACACCCCTAACACATACATTACACACACTTACCCCCTGTCCACACCCCTAACACATACATTACACACACTTACCCCTGTCCACACCCCTAACACATACATTACACACACTTACCCCCTGTCCACACCCCTAACACATACATTACACACACTTACCCCTGTCCACACCCCTAACACATACATTACACACACTTACCCCTGTCCACACCCCTAACACATACATTACACACACTTACCCCCTGTCCACACCCCTAACACATACATTACACACACTTACCCCCTGTCCACACCCCTAACACATACATTACACACACTTACCCCCTGTCCACACCCCTAACACATACATTACACACACTTACCCCCTGTCCACACCCCTAACACATACATTACACACACTTACCCCTGTCCACACCCCTAACACATACATTACACACACTTACCCCCTGTCCACACCCCTAACACATACATTACACACACTTACACCCCCTGTCCACATTACACACACTTACCCCCTGTCCACACCCCTAACACATACATTACACACACTTACCCCCTGTCCACACCCCTAACACATACATTACACACACTTACCCCTGTCCACACCCCTAACACATACATTACACACACTTACCCCCTGTCCACACCCCTAACACATACATTACACACACTTACCCCCTGTCCACACCCCTAACACATACATTACACACACTTACCCCCTGTCCACACCCCTAACACACTTACCCCCTGTCCACACCCCTAACACACACTTACCCCCTGTCCACACCCCTAACACATACATTACACACACTTACCCCCTGTCCACACCCCTAACACATACATTACACACACTTACCCCCTGTCCACACCCCTAACACATACATTACACACACTTACCAATGCAGATGCATGCAGGCACACACACATTCACTTACATAAACGTAATCAATATTCTTATATAGTGCATCAGCATTGGTACTAAAAGGGTGGCGATATATAGTGCTGTGTCTCTCTAGCAGAGAGCATCGATACTCAGAGTCAGTAACTGTATTATGTAACACCTTGCTCATTGCAAATTTTATACTTTTTTTTTTCAATTGCCTTCAGCATGTTTATTTAGATTTTTGAATGATCCATTTTTATCAATGAGCTCTCATGTGTCTATATGTTTTCTTTGTTTCAAAATACCCTTGAAAGAAAAGTGTTTTGGTCTGCAAGGAAAGTATAAACATTAATCTTGTACCTTGCAGAGGTTGAAATGATGCTGGATTAATAAAACCTGTCATCTCCTGTTTTGGGAGAGTTGATGGCAACAATCAGGGATTTGATATGAAGTGCTAAAAGGCTCTATGTGGTTCCATGTTATTTGTCCTTGTACTGCTTAGTCGTGTGAATGGGCACTATGCACAGTGGAACTTACCTCTGAGACTCTGGGATGGTGGCCATGTTAAAATGCATAACTGCCTCCCACCTGTGCCGGGCCACACTCAGGTTATATATATTGACTTATTTATTTCTAAACGACATTTGCGCCGCAAGATAAATCATAGTCTTACGCCATTCCTCTCCCAGTTTTGATTTTAATTGTGAGATCTCGGTGTCAGCAGTAAGTATATTGGTGTGAGTGGCCTATTGATTATTGATTTGGGGCTATTGATCGGCTTCCCAGGAGACCCTAATCCTTTCTGATTCATTTGAATACCTCTATTCATCTTGTGATCCTGCTCACACCTGAGGCGCCATGTAGCCTAATGAAAATAGATGGCCATTTTGTTACTGCTGCTCCTCTCGCTTCTTTTGATGTATTATTTTTAATTGATATATCTACTTTTGAATGTGTGTGCCCGAATTACAATTGACCCTGTGTCACTGTTGTTTTATTCCTTGCCTAAGGGACCACGCTGCATTTAGGACTGTCTTTGTATGACTCATATGACCTGTAAAATCTACTGCTCAGACATTTGCTTGAATGTCCTCGACATGTCTTTGGAAAAGGTAGTTGTTGTTCATCTGCTTTATTGGATATTTGGTTATTTTTCCATTACTTAATACAGCTCTGCTATTCTTAACTGGAGATACATTTTCAATCCCCAGTTCTATGACTTTCCTTTCTTTCTAGTTTACCATTACATTACATTCAAATGTTAAATGTTCCCATGTGCAAGGAAACAACCATTTTTTGCGACTTATTTTGTAATGTTGCCATGTAAATATTGCAAGAAGATCAATCTCATGTATTGTATGTTGTATCTGTTAACTGCTTCTCTTGAGCACATCTTAAGGCCAACTCTATTGCAAACCAATTTCCAATTTATTACACCTTTAAGTTCAATTTTAGCTGTGTTATCCAGCAGTGAGTTACTGAAACAGCTACAAAGCATGCATAACAAGCCTGTTGCCAGAGGCCTTTTGGTTCCATATTTTAAACGAGTTGTCTCATTTAGCCTAATGAGCCAGCTGATGGTATTCTACTGTTTGATTAGCATGTGGCTCAGTGTCTCTGTGGGCTCCCTGTGGCCCCTGAGTGTTCCCTGCTCAGCCTGGAGCCTGGATCCTGGAGCAGCAGAAGGGGAGGGGCCAGGCAGGCAGCCACCCTCCACAGGATCTCTCCCTCCAGGCTTCAGTCTAGGCCCCAGAGCGCCTGCCCGATCAGGGCTCCTTGTAATGAGGGGAGAGATGGAAGGATGGACCTCCATGCATTAAGACCATAATGCATCAGGGTATTACTTTTAATACTGCGGGTGTGCCTCAAGACATAATGTGACGTTGAAGCTCGGATCGATTTTTGAATTAAAAACTTTGTTTGCAAAGATTTACTGTGGAGAGTTTAATGTCTGAGCTCTTTATAAGGGGCGCAAATGGCTGGTTATGTTCTATCCGACAGAGGTACGATTGAGGGATCGATAACCGCGTGATTTACTAACTGGAGTACAGGCAATCAATAAGTATAAAAGTAAATGAAATATGCATTACTAGGATTTTATTAGAGAGGGGTAGCAGGGAGAGAATAACAGTCAAGCCATTTATTTTTATACCTATTGATTATACAACATAGAGACTTGGCTCAAAGCGTTCCCCACATAGCTCTCTGCACCCCCTGCTGCTGCGCCATCATGTGATTGATGGGTGTTGAGGTCATGGATGGAACACGCAGGCTGTTAAAAGGCTGCCAAGACAGGACCCTCTCCTATCTTTGCACACGTTTGGCCAGTGAGGTTTATATTGCTGTCCGCTCAGGATGAGACAGCGCCGTTAACGGGTCTGTTGTATTATGGTCCTCCTTTGTTGTTTCTGCACTACAGACATTCCTTTTCTTATAGATAAAGAGCACCAGTCAAAAGTTTACACACCCCTACTCATTCCAGGGTTTTTCTTTATTTCTACTATTTTATACATTGTAGAATAATAGTGAAGACATCAAAACTATGAAATAAGACATGGAATCATGTAGTAACCAAAAAAGTGCTGCAAGGGAATATCCAACCATGGACCCCAAAGGAGTTAAAAATACTACAAACAGTTTTTGTGTACTGGAGAGAATCACCCGAATTGTGTTAGTTTTGTTCTGTATTGTTGAAACAGAAACAGAAAGATCAGCGGATGAAGAAGGGGGTGTGGGGGTTGTGTGTCTCTGTCACTGCCAGGTCCAGATAAACAAATGACCCCTGCTGTGGACCTCCTGTGTCATATGTCAGGAGCCCCCAAACAGGAAGGGCCTCCCATGGCCGCTCCTAGCCCTGATTACTGCGATGTAAAGTTAAGGTCAAGGTCCCCGCCATGGCTGGGGGGAGTGATTGAAGTTACCATGAGCAGGCAATGTGATAGGTTGACTCTGAGCTTTTTTATGTGTGTGTGTGTGTGTGTGTGTGTGTGTGTGTGTGTGTGTGTGTGTGTGTGTGTGTGTGTGTGTGTGTGTGTGTGTGTGTGTGTGTGTGTGTGTGTGTGTGGCCAGTCTTTGCCTTGATGACAACGTTGCACACTCTTGGCATTCTCTCAAGCAGCTTCCCCTGGAATGCTTTTCCAACAGTCTTGAAGGAGTTCCCACATATACTGAGCACCTGTTGGCTGCTTTTCCTTCACTCTGCAGAACAACTCATCACAAACCAGGTCATCTGATGCAGCACTCCATCATTCTCTTTCTTGGTCAAATAGCCCTTACACAGTCTGGAGGTGTGTTGGTTCATTGTCCTGTTGAAAAACAAAATATAGTCCCACTAAGCCCAAACCAGATGGGATGGCGTATCGTTGCAGAATGCAATGCTGGTTAAGTGTGCCTTGAACTCTAAATAGATCACAGACAGTGTCACCTGCAAAGCACACCCACACCATAACACCTCCTCCTCCATGCTTCACGGTGGGAAATACACATGCAGAGATCAACTGTTCACCCACACTGTGTCTCACAAAGAGACGGCGGTTGGAACCAAACATCTCAAATTTGGACTCCAGAACAAAGGACAAATTTACAACAGTCTAATGTCCATTGCTCATGTTTCTTGGCCCAAGCAAGTCTCTTCTTCTTATTGGTGTCCTTTTGGTAGTGGTTTCTTTGCAGCAATTCGACCACGAAGGCCTGATTCACTCTGAATAGTTGATGTTAAGAAGTGGCTCGTAACTCTAATGAACTTATCCTCTGCAGTAGAGGTAACTCTGGGTCTTCTTTTCCTATGGCAGTCCTCATGAGAGCCAGTTTCATCATTGTGCTTCATGGTTTTTGCGACTGAACTTGAAGAAACTTTCAAAGTTCTTGAAATGTTCCGTATTGACTGGCTTTCATGTCTTAAAGTAATTATGGACTGTTGTTTCTTTTTGCTTATTTGAGCTGTTCTTGTCATAATATGGACTTGGTAGGGCTATCTTCTGTATACCACCCCTACCTTGTCACAACACAACTGACTGGCTCAAACCCAATAAGAAGGAAAGAAATTCCACAAATTAAGTTTTAACAAGGCACACCTGTTAATTGAAATGCATTCCAGGTGACTACCTCATTAAGCTGGTTGAGAGAATGCCAAGAATGTCCAAAGCTGTCATCAAGGCAAAGGGTGGCTACTTTGAAGAATCTCAAATAAGAAATATATTTTGAATTGTTTAACACTTTTTTGGTTACTACATGATTCCATATGTGTTATTTCATAGTTTTGATGTATTCACTATTATTCTACAATGTAGAAAATAGTAAAAATAAAGACAAATTAGTCAACGTTTGGTGTCACTTAGAAATGTCCTTGTTTTTGAAAGGAAATCACATTTTTTGTCCATGTTAAAATAATGTCAAATTGATCAGAAATACAGTGTAGACATTGTTAATGTTGTAAATGACCATTTACAACATTTTTTATGGAATATCTACATAGGCGTACAGAGGCCCATTATCAGCAACCATCACTCCTGTGTTCCAATGGCACGTTGTGTTAGCTAATCCAAGTTTATAATTTTAACAGCCTAATTGATCATTAGAAAACCCCTTTTGCAATTATGTTGCACAGCTGAAAACTGTCGTTCTGATTAAAGAAGCAATAAAACTGTCCTTCTTTAGACTAGTTGAGTATCTGGAGCATCAGCATTTGTGGGTTCGATTACAGGCTCAAAATGGCCAGAAAGATAAAGATATTTCTTCTGAAACTCATCAGTCTATTCTCGTTCTGAGAAATGAAGGATATTCCATGTGAGAAATTAAGAAACTGAAGATCTCGTACAATGCTGTGTACTACTTCCTTCACTGAACAGCGCAAACTGGCTCTAACCAGATTAGAAAGGGGACTGAATAACAGGACAAGTACAAGTGTGATATCAGTATTTTTTTAATACATTTGCAAACATTTCTAAAAACCTGCTTTTGCTTTGTTATTATGCGGTATTGTGTGTAGATTGATGAGTTAAAAAATGTTTTAAATCTATTTTAGAATGTAACGTAACAAAATGTGGAAAATGTCAGGGGGTCAATACTTTCCGAATGCACTGAATATAGAATGAGCCTTGGCTAGAATAGAGTATATACATATGAAGTGGGTAAAACAGTATGTAAACATTAAAGTGACCGGTGTTCCATGACTATGTACACAGGGCAGCAGTCTTTAAAGTGCAGGGTAAAGTACCGGGTGGTAGCCCAGTACAGTTGCTAAGTTCAGGGCAGGGTACTGGGCGGAGGCCGGCTAGTGGTGACTGTTTAACAGTCTGATGGCCCGGGGACAAAAGCTGTCTCTTGGTCCCAGCTTTGATGCACCTGTACTGTCTCCGCCTAGATGCTAGCGGGGTGAACAGGCCTTGGACCCCAGTGATGCGTTGGGCTGACTTTTAAATTATACTATGTGAGCTAAACATAAAAATAGAAAATATATAAAAACATTTTCCTGAGTCTGGTGAAAGTGTGATGGGAAGCAGGAAATTATGTGTATATAAACCTTGGATTGCTTATGCTGTGTATTGGCCAATGAGAGATTTTGAAGCCACCAGTCAGCCATATTGGCACTACTCAGAAAAAGCAGCCCTCCACAGGAATGAATGGAATTCTACAGTATTTCATTTCCATTTTCAACTACAAAACTACATGTTTTTAAGTCTCTTTTTGTTTTAGTGGGTACAGTAACATAGTACTTTCCAAAAATTATACTTTAAGGAAAATGTTTTTATATATTTTCTATTTTTATGTTTAGCTCACATAGTATAATTTAAAAGTATACATGAAGGTGTCTGTAACAGAATAAACATGGAAAAAACTAATGTAGCCATTAATAAATGCAATTTATAGCTTCCCTCCCAAAATAATTACAACAGTGGGAGAGTGCCAAGATGGAGGCACGGTTGCTTCAAAACAGTACACCCTGGTAGTCATCTAGTGTGTATATAAATCATTGGAAGTAGGCCGTATTAGGGTTGGCACCCTGCAGTAGCCCCCTTGTCCGTTTAGGCTCATAGAGCTGCCTTTTTTCATTAGACTGATGGCTCCGGGCCTGGCGTCTTTACCGGATTGATATTTGAATTGGTTTGTCCACCTCTTCTCCAAAGTCCCCTCTTCCTGCTCCGCTTCTGCAGCCTCTGTTTGTCATTTCAATAACAAATGCCGGTGGTTTCCTGATTTAGTGAGGGGCGCTGGCCCTTGATGTATATTAATATTGCTGCACAGTTCACTGTACCGGGGTCCATCATTCATTTGGATAAAAGAGGTAGAATTTAAAAACAGCCAATGCTTAACTGGGATGCAGACTACATCCATTTATTGCACTGAGTGATGGAACGGCCAGCGACTCTGTCCTTTACCTCACCCACTTCCCAGAAAACTAAAAAAGATTCACCCCTGGCCCTTAAAGACCCCTCATATTCACCATGTTATTCTCCATGCAGAGGCAGGGATGGTGGATCCCTCAACCCCCCCCAGGAAAGACATTCAGTTACCATCACATCTGCTGGAACTGACACATTGGATTGTTGATGTACATATTGTATTCAACCTTAACATTATATTTGGGTCATTTTTATGTGTTCCAAAGAAAAAGATGCCACAATCAATAAGTAGACAAGGTGCAAACAGACAACTTGGTGAGGAATTAATAAAACATTCTCAATAAATAATAACGGCTATTAAGAGGGAGCTTTTTAACATTCTTAATAGGCCTCATTAAAGTTATGAACATATTCCCAACCCTTTTGAAGTTAAATGCTTAAGCTTACAGTATTTTCCTCCTTTCCCAATGCCACTGTTCTGAGTGGTTATTTTCCTTGTTTTGGAGTCTGTCCAGAGGGATTTATCATGCAGGGGATGTCATCCAATGTCAGTTTCTGCGGCTGCTACTGCTCTGTATAAATCTTTACTTTGGCGCCCTGCTTCAGTATTCCATGCCTCTGCTTGGTCATATCACAGAACCCAGGAGCACAATGGCTCCTAATTGCATTTGCAGTTTATTTGTAGAAATAGTAAATAATAGGCATTCTCATTATTGCTGGAATGACCAATTCTTCACACACATTTGTTTTCTTTAGTAGTTTCACATTTAAATGGGTTGTTTTCCTTGTAAACAACTTTGTCGGATTGAATTTGCAAGGGAATTTCTGAGAGGTAGAGAATTCCTTTAGACATACACGTGCAGATTGTCTGATGAGTATTGAAAGACAATATATGAATTTGGGACGTGAATTTTTTTTTGTATTGTGGTTGATTTAATCTCTATAATAAGAATTGAGAATGGCCTGTAGTGGGAGGTGTCTCCCAGGATTCCTGAGGGGATTTCTGAGACGGAACCCAGCTGTTGCTGTCTCTTCCATCTTTATACTTTTAGCGCTTACCAGCTTGAGTGTTGAAGGTGGCTGTGAAATAACTTATCAACCAAGGTATCTGTTTGTATTGGATGACCACTCCACTTCTCAGGCTCAAATTGGCTATTCTGTACACTTCTCACTACCATCAATAAAAAAAACGCAACAACATCCTTAAGAACAGAAAATGCCATGGTTGGCGGTCTCCTGTGTGACCTACGGCATCAACGGGAGTCATTTTCTTAAGGTCCTTTCATTCTTATTTTTTTGGACTTCAGAACATAGAAAAGTGCCAGTCACGTTATGTAGACACTGTCCCTTTAAGTTGCACACTGTGTTCAGATCTTGACTTCAATTCTACATTTTTAAAACGTACAATTCTTTAACAAAAAGTGGATTATTGAGGGAGGTTTATTGAAGTTGTAAAGGTTTGAAAAGGAAATGAAGAAAGGTTTCATTGTAACACTATTCCATAAAAAGAGACCTAAGTTGGGCATGTTTCATTTGGTTCATCTACATTTAGCATAAAAGATCATTAATTGTATGGCAGGGATAAATCAGTGAGTGTAAAGATCCTGATGGATTTTAATACCCTCGGCTTGTTTCACATGCAGACTAATTAATTATTCTAATTCCCCCCTCCCCCGCTGTCTTGCACAATGCCCTTCATCTTCATTTGAAATATGAAATACGAGGATGATAATAAGCACCAACTCACCAACTTACACACTCATACACTGAACCTTTTTCAAGAAGCTTGGGTACGTCAAAGTTTTCTTTTAGGTGATAGACATATCAATACAAACAATTGCATGGGTTTAGTTTCTTGTTTTCTATCCATTTTGCATCTGTGTACATTTTATACTTTTACATTTGAGTAATTTAGCCAATGCTCTTATCCAGAGCGACATACAATTTGTGCATTCATCTCAAGATAGCTAGTTGAGAACAACTCATCACAACCGTATCGTGTACATTTTCCCTCAACAAATTATTTATCAGCAAAGTCACTGTGAGAGTTATTTAAGATAGTCTTCAAAGAGGTAGGGTTTCAGATGTTTTCGAAAGATAGGCAGGGATTCTGCTGTCCTGGCTTTAGGGGGAGGCTTGTTCTACCACTGGGGTGCCAGGATAGAGAAAAGCTTTGACTGGGCAGATCGGAAGCTGACTTCCAGTACGGGTGGGAGGGCCAAGTGATCAGAGGTGGTGGAACAGAGTGCACGGGTTGGGATGTAGGGTTTGTACATAGGCTGAAGGTAAGGAGGTGCAGTTCCCCTTTCTGCTCCATAGGCAAACACCAGGGTCTTGGAGAGGATGCGAGCTCTGACTGGAAGCCAGTGGAGTGTGCGGTGGAGAGGGGTGGCATGGGAGAACTTAGGAAGGTTGAACACCAGGCGGGCTGCAGCATTCAGGATAAGTTGGAAGGGTTTGATGACACAAGTGGGGAACCCAGCCAACAGAGAATTGCAGTAGTCTAGATTGGAGAAGAAAAGTGCCTGGATAAAGACCTGTGCTGATTCCTGTGTGAGGAAAGGTTGTCGTACTCTGAGGATGTTGTAGAGCAGTGGTTCCCAAACTTCTTGTAGTCGTGTACCCCTTCAAACATTCCACCTCCAGCTGCGTACCCCTTCTAGTACCAGGGTCAGCGCACTCTCAAATGTTGCTTTTTTCAATCATTGTAAGCCTGCCACACACACACTATACACATTTATTAAACATACGTTTTGTAACAACCTGGCTCGTGTGAAGTGACAAAGAGCTCTTATAGGACCAGGGCACAAAAATGTTGATCCTTATTTAGCCATCTTACATATAAAATCTTACTTGTTCATCAAAAATGTTGAATAACTCACCACAGGTTAATGAGAAGGGTGTGCTTGAAAGGATGCACATAACTCTGCAATGTTGGGTTTTATTGGAGTTTGTTTTAAATCATTTTCCACACACAGTCTGTGCCTGTATTTAGTTTTCATGCGAGTGAGGGTCGAGAATCCATTCTCACATAGGTACGTGGTTGCAAAGGGCATCAGTGTCTTAACAGCGCAATTTGCCAAGGCGGGATACTCTGAGCGCAGCCCTATCCAGAAATCTGGCAGTGGCATCTGATTAAATTCAATTTTCACAGAACCGATGGTTGCAATGTCTATGAGGCTGTCTTCTTCAGATATTGGTAAGTGGACTGGAGGCAGTGAATAAAAGGGATAACAAATCCAGTTGTTTGTGTCGTCTGTTTCGGGAAAGTACCTGCGTAATTGTGTACCCAGCTCACTCAGTTGCTTCGCTATATCACATTTGACATTGTCCGTAAGCTTGAGTTCATTTGTACACAAAAAAATCATACAATGATGGAAAGACCTGTAGGTTGTCCTTGTTAATGCAGACATAGCCTCAATTTTGTCCCGCGCATTGAATATAGTTGTGGACAGTCCCAGTAATCCTAGATTCAGATCATTCAGGCGAGAAAAAACATCACCCAGATAGGCCAGTTGTGTGAGAAACTGGTCATCATGCAAGCGGTCAGACAAGTTAAAATGATGGTCAGTAAAGAAAACTTTAAGCTCATCTCTCAGTTTAAAAATAAATGTGTGAATACTTTGCCCCTTAATAACCAGCACACTTCTTTATGTTTTAAAAGCATTACATGGTCGATGCCCATATCATTGCATAATGCAGAAAACACACGAGAGTTCAGGGGCCTTGCTTGAACAAAGTTAACCATTTTCACAGTCATGTCCAAAAGGTATTTCAAGCTGTCAGGCATTCCCTTGGCAGCAAGAGCCTCTCAGTGGATGCTGCAGCGTACCCAAGTGTCACGACTTCTGCCGAAGTCGTTGTCTCTCCTCGTTCGGGCGGTGCTCGGCGTTCGACGTCACCGATCTTCAAGCCATCATTGATCCATTTTTCATTTTCCACCTGTTTTCAATCCCATTCATTACCTGTTGTGTATTTAACCCCCTGTTTCCCCTCATGTCTTTGTCAGAGATTGTTTTATTGTCAGTGTTGTTTATTTGTTGTGTTGGTGCGCGACAGGTCCTCGTACCCATGTTTGTTCATGTCTGTACTTTTAGTGTTATGGAGCATGTTCCGTGGACATTTATTAAAAGACTCCATTTACACTCCATTTTGAATCTCCTGCGCCTGACTTCCCTGCCTCCTATACACACGGCGCTGACACCAAGTGGAGTGTTACCACTCCACTATGTCTCCCTGTCATGGTTTTTGTGCCATCAGTACAGATACCAACACATCTTGACTACCATTTGATGTCACAAAGCTTTCCAGTAATTAAAAAATATCCTCTCCTTGTTGTCCTGGTTTCCAGTGGTTTGCAGAAGAATTGATCCCCATAAACGTAACGGACATATACCAGGAACTGTGCCACACTGTCACGTCTGTTGACTCATCCAGCTGTAATGCATATAATTCACTGGCTTGTATGCAAAGCAGTAATTGTTTCAAAACATCTCCTGCCATGTCACTGATGTGTCGTGAAACAGTGTTGTTTGATGAAGGCATTGTCTGTAGTTCTTTTTTAACCTTTTCCCCCAGCATTGGTATGTGGCTTGCCTGTCCTAGCCACTCGGTAGCTCACCATATAAGATGCTTCTAGCCCCTTTTATTAATGGTATCTTTTGCTTTTATACATGTCTTACTACTCGAAAGCCGTCTAAATTCTTGCTCAAAAAACTCCTGTTGCTTATTTTTCAAATGGTCATGTTTCGTTTTCTAAATGTTTGCGCAAGAGTGAAGGTTTCCCACGAGAGAGTTACGGTTAATGTGATTGGATGTTAATTATTTGGCTAGGCTACCTGTATTTGACATTGTGTTGTTATTTCGCTGAACATTAAATTGTATTTTTGGCAGTGAAACAAGGCTACTCAGGCGAGAAAACAAATTCACCCAAATGTATAGCCCCGTTGGAAAATATAAATGGACTGTTTGAAAATATATTTTTTATTTTAATTTTTAATGGTTTAAATGTGAATCACATTTGTATTTGGCGTCCCAGTTTGGGAATACCTGACAGGAGCGAGTCACTGCTTTGATGTTTGCAGAGTATGACAGGGTATTGTCCAGGGTCACGCCAAGATTCTTTGCACTCTGGGAGGGGGACACTGTGAAGTTGTCAACTGTGATGGAGAGGTCTTGACGTGGGCAGGCCTTTCCTGGGAGGAAGAGCAGCTCCGTTTTCTTGATGTTGAGCTTGAGATGTTGGGCCGACATCCAAGCTTAGACGTCTACCAGGCACGCAGAGATGCGTGTCGCCACCTGGGTGTCATAATTTCCAGTCGCCCATATATTTTGGGTAGATATATATACAGTACCAGTGAAAAGTTTGGACACACCTACTAAATCAAGGGTTTTTGTTTACTTTTTACTGTTTTCTACATTGTAGAATAATAGGGAAGACATCAAGACTATGAAATAACACATATGGAATCATGTAGTAACCAAAAAAGTGTTAAATAAATCCAAATATATTTTATGTTTGAGAGTCTTCAAAGTAGCCACCCTTTGCCTTGATGACAGTTTTGCACACTCCTGGCATTCTCTCAACCAGCTTCACCTGGAATGCTTTTCCAACAGTCTTGAAGGAGTTCTCACTTACGCTGAGCACTTTTTGGCTGCTTTTCCTTCACTCTGCGGTCCAACTCATCCCAAACCATCTCAATTGGTTTGAGGTCAGATGATTGTGGAGGCCAGGTCATCTGATGCACCACTACATCACTCTCCTTCTTGATCAAATAGCACTGGAAAGGGTATCTCTAAAGGCCTTGATGTTCATCAGTCCACGGTAAGACAAATTGTTTGCTAGCCAGCTAGCCCCTGAATCAACAACGCAGCCAGCTATTTGTCGTCCTTAACGTAGGAGACACTGCTAGCTAGCCAACAGCTAGCCAACGTCTACCGATTAGAACTCAACAACCCGGTCGCATTCCGCCTCGCTCCACAGGTAGTATCACATTTTCATTTCATTTCATTACAGTACAACGGTTTGATTTGTTTGATCGTAGCTAGCTACATAGCTAGCTACATAGCCGTCTCTGTATCAAAGATAATTGTGTAGTCTAGAGCGATTTTCTAGGTTACCTAGCCAGCTATTGTCGTTCTTTCAACGCAACGTAACGTAATCAACACTGCTAGCTAGCCAGCTAGCCCCCGAATCAACAACGCAGCCACTGCCAGCTAGCCTACAAAGTCAACAACGCAGCCACTGCCAGCTAGCCTACTTCAGCAGTACTGTATCATTTTTAATCATTTTAGTCAATAAGATTCTTGCTACGTAAGCTCAACTTTCTGAACATTCAAGACGTGTAGTCCACTTGTCATTCCAATCTCCTTTGCATTAGCGTAGCCTCTTCTGTAGCCTGTCAACTATGTGTCTGTCTATCACTGTTCTCTCCTCTCTGCACAGACCATACAAACGCTCCACACCGCGTGGCCGCGGCCACCTAATCTGGTGGTCCCAGCGCACGACCCACGTGGAGTTCCAGGTCTCCGGTAGCCTCTGGAACTGCCGATCTGCGGCCAACAAGGCAGAGTTCATCTCAGCCTATGCCTCCCTCCAGTCCCTCGACTTCTTGGCACTGACGGAAACATGGATCACCACAGATAACACTGCTACTCCTACTGCTCTCTCTTCGTCCGCCCACGTGTTCTCGCACACCCCGAGAGCTTCTGGTCAGCGGGGTGGTGGCACCGGGATCCTCATCTCTCCCAAGTGGTCATTCTCTCTTTCTCCCCTTACCCATCTGTCTATCGCCTCCTTTGAATTCCATGCTGTCACAGTTACCAGCCCTTTCAAGCTTAACATCCTTATCATTTATCGCCCTCCAGGTTCCCTCGGAGAGTTCATCAATAAACTTGATGCCTTGATAAGCTCCTTTCCTGAGGACGGCTCACCTCTCACAGTTCTGGGCGACTTTAACCTCCCCACGTCTACCTTTGACTCATTCCTCTCTGCCTCCTTCTTTCCACTCCTCTCCTCTTTTGACCTCTCCCTCTCACCTTCCCCCCCTACTCACAAGGCAGGCAATACGCTCGACCTCATCTTTACTAGATGCTGTTCTTCCACTAACCTCATTGCAACTCCCCTCCAAGTCTCCGACCACTACCTTGTATCCTTTTCCCTCTCGCTCTCATCCAACACTTCCCACACTGCCCCTACTCGGATGGTATCGCGCCGTCCCAACCTTCGCTCTCTCTCCCCGCTACTCTCTCCTCTTCCATCCTATCATCTCTTCCCTCTGCTCAAACCTTCTCCAACCTATCTCCTGATTCTGCCTCCTCAACCCTCCTCTCCTCCCTTTCTGCATCCTTTGACTCTCTATGTCCCCTATCCTCCAGGCCGGCTCGGTCCTCCCCTCCCGCTCCGTGGCTCGACGACTCATTGCGAGCTCACAGAACAGGGCTCCGGGCAGCCAAGCGGAAATGGAGGAAAACTCGCCTCCCTGCGGACCTGGCATCCTTTCACTCCCTCCTCTCTACATTTTCCTCTTCTGTCGCTGCTGCTAAAGCCACTTTCTACCACTCTAAATTCCAAGCATCTGCCTCTAACCCTAGGAAGCTCTTTGCCACCTTCTCCTCCCTCCTGAATCCCCCTCCCCTCCCCCTCCTCCTCCCTCTCTGCAGATGACTTCGTCAACCATTTTGAAAAGAAGGTCGACGACATCCGATCCTCGTTTGCTAAGTCAAACGACACCGCTGGTTCTGCTCACACTGCCCTACCCTGTGCTCTGACCTCTTTCTCCCCTCTCTCTCCAGATGAAATCTCGCGTCTTGTGACGGCCGGCCGCCCAACAACCTGCCCGCTTGACCCTATCCCCTCCTCTCTTCTCCAGACCATTTCCGGAGACCTTCTCCCTTACCTCACCTCGCTCATCAACTCATCCCTGACCGCTGGCTACGTCCCTTCCGTCTTCAAGAGAGCGAGAGTTGCACCCCTTCTGAAAAAACCTACACTCGATCCCTCCGATGTCAACAACTACAGACCAGTATCCCTTCTTTCTTTTCTCTCCAAAACCCTTGAACGTGCCGTCCTTGGCCAGCTCTCCCGCTATCTCTCTCAGAATGACCTTCTTGATCCAAATCAGTCAGGTTTCAAGACTAGTCATTCAACTGAGACTGCTCTTCTCTGTATCACGGAGGCGCTCCGCACTGCTAAAGCTAACTCTCTCTCCTCTGCTCTCATCCTTCTAGACCTATCGGCTGCCTTCGATACTGTGAACCATCAGATCCTCCTCTCCACCCTCTCCGAGTTGGGCATCTCCGGCGCGGCCCACGCTTGGATTGCGTCCTACCTGACAGGTCGCTCCTACCAGGTAGCGTGGCGAGGGTCCGTTTCCTCACCACGTGCTCTCACCACTGGTGTCCCCCAGGGCTCTGTTCTAGGCCCTCTCCTATTCTCGCTATACACCAAGTCACTTGGCTCTGTCATAACCTCACATGGTCTCTCCTATCATTGCTATGCAGACGACACACAATTAATCTTCTCCTTCCCCCCTTCTGATGACCAGGTGGCGAATCGCATCTCTGCATGTCTGGCAGACATATCAGTGTGGATGACGGATCACCACCTCAAGCTGAACCTCGGCAAGACGGAGCTGCTCTTCCTCCCGGGGAAGGACTGCCCGTTCCATGATCTCGCCATCACGGTTGACAACTCCACTGTGTCCTCCTCCCAGAGCGCTAAGAACCTTGGCGTGATCCTGGACAACACCCTGTCGTTCTCAACTAACATCAAGGCGGTGGCCCGTTCCTGTAGGTTCATGCTCTACAACATCCGCAGAGTACGACCCTGCCTCACACAGGAAGCGGCGCAGGTCCTAATCCAGGCACTTGTCATCTCCCGTCTGGATTACTGCAACTCGCTGTTGGCTGGGCTCCCTGCCTGTGCCATTAAACCCCTACAACTCATCCAGAACGCCGCAGCCCGTCTGGTGTTCAACCTTCCCAAGTTCTCTCACGTCACCCCGCTCCTTCGCTCTCTCCACTGGCTTCCAGTTGAAGCTCGCATCCGCTACAAGACCATGGTGCTTGCCTATGGAGCTGTGAGGGGAACGGCACCTCAGTACCTCCAGGCTCTGATCAGGCCCTACACCCAAACAAGGGCACTGCGTTCATCCACCTCTGGCCTGCTCGCCTCCCTACCACTGAGGAAGTACAGTTCCCGCTCAGCCCAGTCAAAACTGTTCGCTGCTCTGGCCCCCCAATGGTGGAACAAACTCCCTCACGACGCCAGGACAGCGGAGTCAATCACCACCTTCCGGAGACACCTGAAACCCCACCTCTTTAAGGAATACCTAGGATAGGATAAAGTAATCTTTCTCACCCCCCTTAAAAGATTTAGATGCACTATTGTAAAGTGGCTGCTCCACTGGATGTCATAAGGTGAATGCACCAATTTGTAAGTCGCTCTGGATAAGAGCGTCTGCTAAATGACTTAAATGTAAATGTAAATGTTTGTAATTGTTCAGTTCAGCACTGTTGCTTCTCTTCCTAGGAGTGGCTGTCCTTTAAAGATGACTGCAAGAGCACAGCGCAGAATACTCAATGTTAAGAAGAATCATAGAGCGTCAGCTAAAGACTTACAGAAATCTCTGGAACATGTTAACATCTCTGTTGACGAGTCTATGATACGTAAAACACTAAAGAAGAATGGTGTTCATGGGAGGACACCACGGAAGAAGCCACTGCTGTCTAAAAAAAACATTGCTGCACGTCTGAGGTTAGCTTAAGAGCACCTGGATGTTCCACAGCGCTACTGGCAAAACATTCTGGAGACAGATGAAAGTAAAGTTGTGTTGTTTGGAAGGAACACACAACACTATGTGGAGGAAAAAAGGCACAGCATACCAACATCAAAACCTCATCCCAACTCTATAGTATGGTGGGGGGAGCATCATGGTTTGGTGCTGCTTTGCGGGCCTCTGGGCCTGGACAGCTTGCAATCATCAATGGAAAAATGAATTCCCAAGTTTATCAAGACATTTTGCAGAAGGATGTAAGGCTATCTGTCCGCCAATTGAAGCTCAACAGAAGTTGGGTGATGCAGCAGAACAGTGACCCAAAACACAGAAGCAAATCAACAGAATGGCTTGAACAGAAAGACATACGCCTTCTGGAGTTGCCCAGTCAGAGTCCTGACCTCAACCCGATTGAGATGCTGTGGCATGACCTCAAGAGAGCGGTTCACACCAGACATCCCAAGAATATTGCTGAACTGAAACAGTTTTGTAAAGAGGAATAGTCCAAAATTCCTCCTGACTGTTGTGCAGGTCTGATCTGCAACTACAGAAAATGATTGGTTGAGTTTATTGCTGCCAAAGGAGGGTCAACCAGTTATTAAATCCAAGGATTCACATACTTCTCCCACCCTGCACTGTGAATGTTTACGCTGTGTTCAATAAAGAAATGAAAACACACAAGTGTTTGTGTGTTATTAGTTTATGCAGATTGTGTTTGTCTATTGTTGTGACTTAGATGAAGATCAGATTAAATTTTATGACCCATTATTTAACTAGGCAAGTCAGTTAAGAACAAATTCTTACTTTCAATGACAGCCTAGGAACAGGCTGTCTGTTCAGGGGCAGAATGACAGATTTGTACCTTGTCAGCTCTGGGATATGAACTTGCAACCTTTCGGTTACTAGTCCAACGCTCTAACCACTATGCTACCCTGCCACCCCTGCAGAATTCCAGTTAATTCCAAAGGGTTCACATACTTTCCTTTTTCTTTATTTTTCTTGTTTAAAAATATATATTTTTCCTTTATTATTTTCTCCTAACCCTACCACCCCTCCCCTAATTGAAGGTAACAAATGGACAACAACACTTCCAACCCCTCCCATCTATCTCTAAAGACCATCCAGTTTGATTTCTATTTGCCATATATTTTGAACTGTGCTGTTTCACAAAAGTTCTGAACCTATATTAATTTTACGGACATAGTATATTTTACATGAGTTATCTTGTAGTTTTTAGCCCCACCCTTCAGCTCCACTCAACCCCATCCATCTATCTCTTAACACCATCCATTTATAATTTATATTTGTTAATTTTCAAAAGTTCTAAACCTTTCTATTCTTATAGTGTATACAGATTGTAAATGAAAGATTAACATTTTTGCTAAAAGTATTATAATATTGATCGATTGACTATGACTTTTCAAATCACCCATCAGTGTTATTTGCAGAGTTAGCTCCAGGTAAATGTTGCAATTCTTCAGCCATTCCTGGACCTGCGACCAAAAACAAGCTACAAATGGACAGTACCAAAACAAATGATCTAATTATTCTGTCTCTTCGCAGCCAAATCTGCAGAGCTGGGATGGTTGTATCCCCCCCATATATATACAGTGGGGAAGAACAAGTATTTGATACACTGCCGATTTTGCAGTTTTTCCTACTTACAAAGCATGTAGAGGTCTGTAATTTTTATCATAGGTACACTTCAACTGTGAGAGACGAAAATCCAGAAAATCACATTGTATGATTTTTAAGTAATTAATTAGCATTTCTATGTTGAAGATTAAAATGTAATTTGGTGCATTTTCCCTATATTCCTCCCAGTTCACTTAATTTTTTATAATATGTTACACTTGATCTTTCTTGAACAAGTTCCCCCTTTTCTTTTTCTTTTTCCTTTGACTTATTCTGTGGCTATATGGTACAGTTTTATTGCTATCTATCTGTTCTGCTAGTCCTTCTATTTCCTTTGTTAATATGGACTCTTTTGACCTAAATTGCTTTTGTTTTAGAGATGAGTATTGAATTGCATGGCCTCTAAAGGCACCTTTAAAAGTGCCTCATACAATAAGGGGATCTGCTGTACCTATGTTATGTCGGGAAAAAGTCAGTTATAAATGATTCTGTCCTAGTTAAAAACAAGTTATCATCCAATACGCTTTGATTACATTTTCAATATTCTTGCCTAAGTGGAAATTCTGTAAGAGTAATATATATGCCAATTAATTGATGGTCCGACTGCATTTTCTTCCCTATAAACACTTTTTTTTAAACTTTGGGTGCCAACGAGAATGACATAAGAAAGTAGTCAAGACGACTATCTTGACTGAGCTTCCGCCATGTATATCTCACTTGGTCAGGATATTTAAGCCTCCATATATCCACTAGTTCCAATATATCCAGAGTCGAGTGACTTGGTGAAAAGAGTAGTGAGAGCAGGTGGTGCAGACACAGATCCTCTCCACACCACCTGGTAGTAGCAACCTGCCAGGTAGGATGCAATTCAGGAGGTTGCAGAGCCTGAGACGCCCAGCCCTGAGAGGGTGGAAAGGAGGGTCTGATGCTTCACAGCGTCAAAGGCAGAGGATAGATCTAGAAGGATGAGAACAGAGAGAGAGTCAGCTTTGGCAGAGCCTAGAGCCTCTGTGACAGAGAGGAAAGCGGTCTCAGTTGAGTGAGCAGCCTTGAAGCCTGACTGGTACAGGTCAAGAAAATCGTTCTGAGAGAGACAATGACAGAGTTGGTCAGAGACAGCACGCGCAAGTGTTTTGGAAAGAAAAGAAAGAAGGGATACCGGTCTCTAGTTGTTGACGTCAGAGGGGTCGAGTGTTGGTTTCTTGAGGAGGGGAACAACTCTGGCCATCTTGAAGTCAGGGGGGACACAGCCAGGTCAGGAAAGTGAGGAATGGGAGAAGGTCTCCAGAGACGTTCTGGAGAAGGGAGGAAGGGAGGGGGTCTAGTGGGCAGGTTGTCGGACAGCCGGACATCACTAGTCGCAGGATTTCATCTGGAGAGAGGGGAGAAAAAGGTCAGGGCATAAGGTCTGTGTGAGTGGGACCAGTGGACTAAGTAAATGATTGGTTTACTCAAACCATTTATTGCATAATTGGCCGGCAACTTCCATTTATGGACATCCCGCGCAATTGATATTAAGTAACCGCTTTGCATGTAACGTAGCAGCTTTACATTGTATCATGGGACCCAAGTGGATGCCCATGGTGGGTTCAGCCCACAGCCTCCTCCTGCCCCCCTGACGCTCCATCTTCGTGTGCCTCCTTGGTGAAGTCAGAGCAGGGGTGTTGTGTGACAGATCACCTGCGTCTGAGGCCCTGCACGCCGGTCCGGCCCTTTCTCATTAATGCCCAGGCTGGTGCGAGGGCTGTATGGCAGCACAAGACAAATAACGCCACCCCTCAGCCATCACTTCTGCTGACAGAAATGCAGCCCACCGCACTATTTTGCCCTCTCCCGCTCCACTCCACTCCCCTCTCACGTCCTTCAAAAAACCCACCTCCACCCACTTGCTCCCTGCTACCACCACTGCTCCACCAAAAGTTTAGAGTGGAGTCGCTGTTGAGATGGGCTGAACATGCACGAGTACACACTGTATGGTCAAAAGTATTTTGGTGGGAGGCATGATTTTTAAGCAGGTTTCTGATACTTCACATGGATCACATTTATTTATAGATCATATGATGATTGTTTTCTTCATTGAGCTGTCATCCTCTTTACTGGTTATTCTATGTTCAGTTCTGCATTACAGGACCATACTGCACTATCACAGAGTAGCTGGTGGAACAGCCCTACCAGTCAGGTGCTAGTTGTGTTAAAGTGATCCAGCCCTCTTCTGAGTGTTTTGATTTCAATGTCCTCCTGTGGTCCAGTGAAATGGATGGAATCTGGAGTGTATGGGAGAAACACACAGAGGCTAATGATTAAAGGCCCATTCAGTGCTGTTCATTTAACTGTGGGAATCAGCAGGCCCATTACTGTCAATGTGTAATTAGCTGATTAATAAACATAGGGAGGGGAGGAGATGGTTCCAGGAAGTGTTGAAATGATTGTTTTTAAACAGCCTCACAAGAGAGGTTGTTAAGATGCTAAGATGGTTCCATTCACTCCACCCATTATTGCGCAAATCAAATGCAAGTAATTCTCCCATTGACACTAAATCTTTGCTTTACATCATCTATATTGACCTCCACAGTATCGCAGTTTAACATCTCATATTATATGGTGTAGGTACAGTAGGTAACATATTTCACAGTATATATTTAAATGGATTAATGGAAAGTCACAAAAAAATGGATTAGTGAAACAAACAACACTTAAAATATAGATTGATGAAAAGTCACGCTTGACAAAAGTTACAATTATATACTGTTGTATTCAGCTTTATCAGTGTTTCACTGGACTCACTGTCATCTGTTCCCCAGGCAGTATCAAGTAATAACCCCCCCCCCCCCCTGAATTTGTATGAATAATTTTGACTGTGTTTAACCTGAGATGCCCAACCACAGCAACAGTTAGTCATCATTCCCTCCAGAAATATTAATCAATTACCTAGCCTGCTGGATCAGTTTGGGGAAGAAGTCATCTGGAAAGAGGCACAAGCAAATATAATGGGAACGAGCAAAAGCACATGCCAGTGAATGCTGTAATGCCTAATCCTTTGAGACAGCCCAGAGCCACAATGTCACTTTTACTTTCTGTGTCCTCTGCACCTGCATTGCCTTTCACCGCTAACTTCGGAAGAGACCAACACAGATTGATTTATTAACGGAAAGTAGGATAGGAGAGCAGATATTAGAAATTGCAATTGTTTTAGAGCTATTTTTCCTTCTGTGTAAATTGGCCTGGGAGGTGTTTCAGATATTTCCCTTCCAACTCTTATATTGAGACAAAATGGCTTAAAAAGTGAGGAGGGTTAATGTAGTGAAAATGAAGATGTTTTCAGTTTCAGTAAGATGGTACTATATGCTAGTGATGTGAAAATAAGAATTTGTTCTTAACTGACTTGCCTGGTTAAATAAAGGTTAAAAAAATAAATAAAAAATACAAAATAAAATGTAGGTACTGTAGAATATCAGCCACACAAGGTATCACTGAGCTAGATCATATTCAAAAGGGGAGTTTTAGCCTAGGAGCATCAGATGTCCCTTCTAACAACCGTGGACAACCAAATTGGATTGAGATCACTTGACCATAACATAATTAATACAGATTATATTAGGGCATATGATTTATAATGAGGATGCACTCATGTAGAAAAAATGAAGAACCATCATAAAATGACGAAACAGTTCAAAAATGTTACAAGGGAAAATCAAAAGACAAGTCAAAATCACATTTCTTTGTATGTCCTTCTACTCTACAGCATGCATCCCCTTCCATAAGGATGACCTGGGAGAGGCAGAAGGATTCAGCAAGGACACCTCCACCTCTCTGAGCATTGAGGCTGCTGGCCCTGGGTCCTCCACATCTGACAAGCATGACTTCATCAAGCCTGGGACTTTATTTAGACCTAGCCCCCAGAGGGAGCAGGAGGAGGACTGGGGTGCTCCCACACGCTCTGCCTAGCTGGAGAGACGCAGCATAGTATGGGAGGCCTACAGTAGCAGCACAGAGTGGTGTGTGTGTGAGAGAGACAGCAAGACAAGGAGAGAAGGGGCTTTAACTCCTCCTGCTGAAATTACTTTTTGAGTAACAGAAACACATAACTCGTCATCGCTCTCTGAATCAGTATTGTGCTGCTGGATCAAGTCTTTCCATCTAGCGTTTAAGGATGAAACATTTTAATGCAATCAAGCGCTGTTAATCACTCCGTAGCCAGCCAGCAATTTCCTTGAAGAGGAAGGCAGTTTGAAGAGCCTTGCTACTTCAGACTGCAGCACCAGCCAGGCAGCTCCTCCTGTCTCTACACTACACAGTCTCTAGGCCACCTGCCCTTTACTCAGGCCTAACAATGATGTCATCTTTGAGTTGCCCAGCATTTTTCAGCAGGGACACTAAAATGATGGTCAGGGAGGGTTGATTGGTTCCTACACTGGCTGCAAAGAGGGGCTGTGGTCACGCTCCTTGGAGGGGCCTCTTTGTTCTCTTCAGCTCACCTTCCATATAAAAATTTCACAACACATTCAAGGTCAAGGCAAGCCGCACAATCCGTTTTAAAAACCCAGTTTTTTAGTGGAAAAGCCATTGTTTTGTGACTGACTGGGCTAATGTTGAGAGTAGAGAGTGTGTTCAGAGTGAGGTAGATGGGGTGGAGATAGTGGAGGAGAGAAGAGGGTAATTAACAGTAATCTCACCAGTGTTTGAAGTGGCACACAGAGGGGAGCCCTGGTGGCTCGAGCTAGCTGTGACGCTGATCTGTGACTGGCTACCCTGGCATTCCAGGGGCACAGAGAGATCAGCATGATAGCATGATGATAGCATCCACTCACCATCCAGAACAGGGATCAGAATTCCCTGCATTAGAGAGCAGAGGGTTCACTCCTGGAAACAAGCAGGACCACTGATAATGAATAGCTGTGAGAGAATGAGAATGTGAGAGGACCGCTTTCCCTGCTGACACTCTGCTCTGTCAGTGGTTTTATATCACACAGCCCAGTCATATGAGCCCACTCACACTCACTCTAACCAACGTTGTGAGAGCTCTTCATACAGTAGATCAAACAAGGTAGTTATGTGGACCAATCTGGATTTTTATGCAAATTAATCAAATGATACATTGATTTGTCAGTGGTATGATTTGGGAAACTGAGGGCTGTTTCATCATAGAGGACCCACTCTTTATGAACTATATTGGGCTAGATAACTATGTTACTAATGCAGTATAATTATAATATGGGATCATTTTTACTGGCCATGGTGCCCAGTTAATACATTTTATTTTTTCAATAATACATAAACAATATTTGATAAAGATTAGGTGCAGATAACACTTACAGTGCATTCAGGAAAGTATTCAGACCCCTTGACTTTTTCCCACATTTTGTTAAGTTACAGCCTTATTTTAAATCCTCATCAATCGACAAACAATACCTCATAATGCCAGAGTGAAAACAGTTTTTTTAGACATTTTGCAAAAAAAAAATATATATATATATATACGTAAGTATTGAGACCTTTTGCTATGAGACACGAAATTGAGCTCAGGTGCTTCCTGTTTCCATTGATCATTCTTGAGATGTTTCTACCTGTGGTGAATTCAATTGATTGGACATGATTTGGAATGCCACACACCTGTCTACATAAGGTCCCACAGTTGACAGTGCATGTCAGAGCAAAAACCAAGCCATGAGGTTGAAGGAGTTGTTCGTAGAGCTCCGAAACAGGATTGTGTTGAGGCACAGATCTGGGGAAGTGTACCAAAATATTTCTGCAGCATTGAAAGTCCCCAAGAACACAGTGGCCTCTATCATTCTTAAATGGAAGAAGCTTGGAACCACCAAGACACTTCCTCTTCCTGGCCAAACTGAGCAATCGGGGAAAAGGGGCCTTGGTCAGGGAATTGACCAAGAACCCAATTGTCACTCTGACAAAGCTCCAGAGTTCCTCTGTGGACATGGGAGAACCTTCCAGAAGGATAACCAGCACTCTACCAATCAGGCCTTTATGGTAGAGTGGCCAGATGGAAACCACTCCTCAGTAAAAGACACATGACAGCCCACTTGCAGTTAGCCTAAAGGCACCTAAAGGACTCTCAGACCATGAGAAACAAGAATATCTGGTCTGATGAAACCAAGATTGAACTCTTTGGCCTGAATGCCAAGCGTCACATCTGGAGGAAACCTGGCAACATCCCTAAGGTGAAGCATGGTGGTGGCAGAATCAGCGACTGGGAGACGAGTCAGGATCGAGGGAAAGATGAACGGAGCAAAGTACAGAGATATCCTTGATAAAAACCTGCTCCAGTGTGCTCAGGACCTCAGACTGGGGGGAAGGTCCCCCTTCCAACAGAACATCGACCCTAAGCACACAGTCAGGACAATGCAGGAGCGGCTTCAGGTTAAGTCTCTGAATGTCCTTGAATCGCCCAACCAGAGCCCGGACTTGAACACAATCAAACATCTCTGGAGAGACATGAAAATAGCTGTGCAGCAACGCTCCCCATCCAACCTGACAGAGTTTGAAAGGATCTGCAGAGAATAATGGGATAAACTCATTTTGAGAAGGCTTTGTGTGATCATGTCGGTGCTAGCTGATATTTATAAATGCTCTGTGCACACTCATCTAAATGGATGCCTCTCACATGTCATCCTACCACAGGAATCAGTCAGTCTGCCGATAGACAGACCGACATAACCCCGCCCCCAGGCCATCAGCTCCATCCTGGAGAGAACACATCAGTGGGTACCTGAACACAGAGGCTACTCAGCTTCTCAGGGAACCCCATCATTGTTGGATAAGAATATTACTTGGTCTTTCCTGGAGAGGTCCCTGTCCCTAATGCTTTATCCGTCACTCTGTATTTTGATACCAAAGGAATTGACAGATAGGAAGGAATGTTCAGATAAAGTCTTGTCAATCGCAGGGAGAATTCCTTACCTGCCTACCTCTATAGTAATTAGTGGTCACCATGGTGATATATTAGCCAGCCTCCAAAATGAATTTCCAATGGCCAGGCAGTCAGGAAGTGGGGCGAGAGAGGGTTATGTGCAGCCCGTCAATTGCCCTGTTACAGTTAAGGAATCCAGCGGGCTGGTACCACTCATATTTCATCCTGGGTAAAGATTACCTGTCAGGCCCATGGGAGATGTATTGATCTGTTTGCCTTTTTCCGGCAGCAATCACCTGACAAACGCACCTAGGAGGCGAGTGAATGAGTGATGCCCAGTCTGTCTCCTCCAGTGGGGGGCTTCCGTGCAGTGTCCACTGAACAGGGAATGGGATGGGGGGGTGAGGAGAGGAGATATAATGTAGTCAAACTCTGCATGAACCTGCTCTCTGAACAAGCAGGGCAGGCTCATTCCTCCATCTCTGTAGGTCAGAGGTCTTGTGAACGCTTTTTTAATCAATTCTATTTTTGTTACATATTGTATTCATTGATGTCAGAAACACAGATCATTGCATGTGTTGATAGCTAACAGATCAGTCCCTGTTAACAAATGTAGATTTTGTGAGTCACAGTGGTTGGCCCTGATGAAATAGCCTCTGTCAATGACATCAACGATCCAGTCATTAAGAGCTGTAATATTCAGAGGTGATATTTTATCCATAGGATCCAGTCACTCTGGTCACAGGATGTCCTGAGTCCTGATTACGGCACTGCACTATCAAGGATCAATATAATTGTACATTATCCATTCTGTGTTTCTTGGCAGCTTGAAAATATTTATATTTTTGCATGGATTGTCAGAATGTTGATCTCCATGAAACCTTAAACATAAATATAGTGTTGATTACATTGCACTCATATAGTATGGTATGAAATATGAAAGGTTCATCCACAGATAGATCATGGAATATTTAAGCAATAAGGCACAATGGGGTGTGGTACTGCACATGGCCAATATACCACGGCTAAGGGCGGTTCTTATGTACAAAGGAACGAGGAGTGCCTGGTATATCGGCTATATACCACAAACCCCCAAGGTGCCTTATTGCTATTATAAACTGGTTACCAATATAATTAGAACAGTAAAACGTTTTTCCATATGACAAACAGCACTAGCAGCATCTTATCTTCTAAGCTGTTGTCCTTCTATTTCTATGCTCAACTGCTTTGCAAATGACCTGAGGAGGGTTATTATTATTCCGTCCTTCGAAAGCCTGCACTGTGTCTGTCTGTTGATGTTAGATACACATTACAGTATTTGTGTAGTTGCTAGATAGCCCTATATAGTATTAATATATATATATAAATATATATTTAGCATTTATTTACAGTGGGAAGAAAAAGTATGTGAACCCTTTAGAATGACCTGGATTTCTGCATAAATTGGTCATAAAATGTTATCTGATCTTCATCTAAGTCACAACAGTAGACAAACACAGTCTGCTTAAACTAATAACACAAACGATTAGCATTTGTCATGTCGATTGAACACACAGTGCAGGTTGGAAAAAGTATGTGAACCCTTGGATTTAATAACAGTTTGACCCTCATTTGGCAGCAATAACCTCAAACAAATGTTTTCAGTACTTGCGAATCAGACCTGCACAACGGTCAGGAGGAATTTTGGACCATTCCTCTTTACAAAACTGTATCAGTTCCACATTATTCTTGGGATGTCTGGTGTGAATCGCTCTCTTGAGGTCATGCCACAACATCTCAATCGGGTTGAGGTCTGGACTGACTGGGCCACTCCAGAAGGCGTATTCCTTCTGTTCAAGCCATGTTGTTGTTGATTTACTTCTGTCTTTTTGGTTGTTGTCCTGTTGCATCACCTAACTTCTGTTGAACTTCAATTGGAGGACTGATAGCCTTACATTCTCCTGCAAAATGTCTTCATAAACTTGGGGATGATTTTTTCCATGGATGATAGCAAGCAAGCTTCAATTAACATTAGGAATCTTAAACACATGAATAATATTATAAAACCATGTATACTCATATATCCAAGTATATTGTTATCATGTGTGTCTTCAGTACTCAATGTCCATGCCTTTAAAATATATTAATTCCAAAGGCTGTAACTGAGTTTGTGTTTAATAAATGCATTTTAATATTTGTGATCTGGAATTAATGTTCACAAGAAACAAATTGACTCACTTCCCATACGAAAAAAAACGAACATTTCTTAGGATACGTGAAATATTTCAAATTGACCAAATAATGTATTTTTAATACATTCCAACACATATTACGGAATGTAAATATAATTTTTATATAAATGTATGTAGAATGTGTAACACAATATATGTTAAATGCATCGGAAAATGTATTTAATGTGTTTCAAAATACAATGTATTCAAATATATTTTCACATGTATTTATCAATATATTTGATAAATATATTTTCAAATGTATTTGTAAATGTCTTGGGAAATATATTAGATTTGATTGTTTTTGGAAGAAATACATAAAATGTATTTAAAATGTATGGCAAATATAAAAAATTGGCCAAATCTTATTGCAATGGTGACTATCTTAACAATGGAGCTCTTAGTATCACATACACTTATGTCAGTCTCATTAAGACTGCAGAACTGGCAGTGTACAAGCTCAACCTTTAATAACAGAGTACAACATAATAGGTGGTGGGCTGAAGCCTTTAAACATGAAGTTGATCGATCCCCGTCGAGGAAGAAGCAGATATTTTTGTATATGGCAGTAAAAGATTCTTATGATGGCTATAACATTTGTCGAAAACCTTAAATTCTTGCACATTTTCTCATAAAAAAAGTATATTTCAAAACTCGGCCTCTCAGGCAAATTTTCGAAACTACTGAACTTGGAACCAATCAGAACTCAAGTACATAAACCTCGTGATGACGGCAGCCAATGGCCTGCTTCTATCTACAATGTAAACACAGCCTTTTGTGAAAAACGTGAGCTGCTGTCTGATGAAGAGGAACAGACATAGTTAGCTAGCTCCCAGACTGAAATAAGAGAAATGTCTGTTTTCGAGTGCACTTGAAATATGCAGCATGCAATACAAATGGTCTTGATCATATGAACTCCGCTAAACATTTAGCCAATTTATTGAAAGCTAGCCAATGTTACAGACTAGCTTAGCCAGCTACTGTAAATGTCAATCTGTGTTTCATTAGCCATCTCTCTGTCAGTGAATTCAATTGTTGAATCATGTTTTGTCATGATCATATGTCTTATCTCAAGTAACTAGCTGCAGGCACGTAACCACGGTTTTAGGGGCCAGGGACTATCCTAGTCACTCAATGGGATATCCTTCTGCCTTGCGGCAGGATGAGTCAAGATATTCATTTCAGAGTAATTCCATGCCACAGGTGTGATGCGTGTGCCCCCCACCCCTTATAAATACCTGGCATCATTTCCTTGAGACTCTTCCCAGGGCTACAAGGGAACCTGCAGTTGGATTAGCATAGTCCCTAGCTCATAGAACCGTGGTAATGTGAGTAACCTTTGTTCTATTTCACTTGAGGGACTGTGCTAGTCACTCATTGGGATGATAATACCAGAGCAAGTCAGTTCTCGTAAGACACAGCCTACAGCAGTGATTGCCAACCTTTTTGAATCAAGATCACTTTCTGAGTCAAAATGCAAGCCGAGATCTACCACTCAATGTTGTTCGGACATTATCGAGCATTACCAGCATAAAATATATATTTCAAAATTTGATGCAGGCTATATGATCACACCAGTAATAGATCAGATGTTGTGTTACTTGTGAGGCATAGCTAGGTGAACACACATTAAAAAGAAAACGAATTATTTTACTGGGCTGATGGTGCCTGCATCTGATGGTCAGTTTCAGCGGAAGCAGTGAGCTGCAAACTGAGTGTCCGCCTCTCAACGTCCCTCCACTCTGCCATTCCTCCACTGACACTGACCAAAAAGGGACACCATCTTTCAGCTGAGGGCAAAACTCGAGTCACACCGCATTATTTCTACCTCATGCTCAAATTCATGTTGTTACTCATGAACAGAGAAAGTGAAATATTCCTTGCTATAAAAATAAAAAAATAGTGGGACTATCATTTGTTTTTCAACAGGACAATGACTCCACACACCTCCAGGCTACGTAAGGGCTATTTTACCAAGAAGGAGAGTGATGGAAAGCTGCATCAGATGACCTGGCCTCCACAATCACCCGACCTCAACCCAATTGAGATGATTTGTGATGAGTTGGACCGCAGAGTGAAGGAAAAGCAGCCAACAAGGAACTCCTTCAAGACTGTTTGAAAAGCACTCCAGGTGAAGCTGGTTGAGACAATGCCAAGAGTGTGCAAAGCTGTCATCAAGACAAAGGGTGGCTACTTTGGGGAATCTAAAATCAAAAATCTATTTTGATTTGTTTAACACTTTTTTGGTTACTACATGATTCCATATGTGTTAAAGAGTTAAAAGTGTTGATGTCTTCACTATTATTCTACAATGTATAAAATAAGATGAGTTAGACATTTTTTAAATCCATTTTGCAGTCAGGCTGTAACACAACACAATTTGAAATAAGTCAAGGGGTATGAAAACTTTTTGAAGACACTATAGCTTGTCATTCCGGGACAAGCAGCATTTTAGCTTTCAGTTTATTCCAAGTCATAATTTAAAACTTACAAAAATCTATAGGACATGTAGTGTAAGTCTAATAGTCATCAAGGCAGGACCCACTAATTGCATTCATACTGACAAATAAGAAAAGGCACATTATCCATGTCAATAGTTGTAGTAGGATGATTGCCGAGCACCCTGCCTCAGACTGTCAGGATGTTCCTTTGCTGTGATGATTTCTGTAATTGATTCTTGTCTCTCACATGGTCTTTTCAGCTCTCCTGTGTTCTGTTCTCACATATCAAACAAGAGCTATTCACCAAGCATGGGCTGATTCACTCATCTGTGAGGAGAACCATCCAACTGTAGTTTGAACTAGCCCTGCCATTACTATTTAGACATTGGGACCATGTGTGGTTCCCACCGTGAAGCATGGAGGAGGAGGTGTGATGGTGTGGGGGTGCTTTGCTGGTGACACAGTCTGTGATTTATTTCGAATTCAAGGCACACATAATCAGAATGTCTATCACAGTATTCTGCAGCGATACGCCATCCCATCTGGTTTCCAATTAGTGGGACTATGACTCAACACACCTCCAGGCTGTGCAAGGGCTATTTGACCAAGAATGAGAGTGATGGTGTGCTGCATCAGATGACCTGACTTTTGGAAAAGCATTCCAGGTGAAGCTGGTTGAGAGAATGCCAAGAGTGTGCAAAGCTGTCATCCAGGCAAAGGGTGGCTACTTTGAAGAATCAAAACCAATAAATCTATTTTGATTTTTTAATACTTTTCTGGTTACTACATGATTCCATGAGTTGTTTAATATTTTTGATGTCTTCACTATTATTCTACAATGTAGAAAATAGTACAAGGTAAGAAAAACCTTGAATGACTAGGTGTGTCCAAACTTTTGACTGTAAGTATTCACAACCCTTTGCTATGACACTACAAGTTGATTGGAGTCCACCTGTAGCCAATTCAATTATTTGAACATAATTTAGAAAAAACACACCTGTCTATATAAGGTCCCACAGTTGATACTGAATGTCAGAGCAGAAACTATACCATGAAGTCCAAGGAACTATCCGTAGATCTCTGAGATTTGTGATGAGAATTGTGATGAGGCATATAGCTGGGGAAGGGTTTAAAACTATTTCCAGAGTGTTGAACATTTCCAAGACCACAGTGGTGTCCATCATTGGAAAATGGAAGAAAATATGCAACTACCCAGACTGCCTAGAGCTGGCCATCTGACCAAACTGAGCAACCGGGCAAGAAGGACCTTGGTCAGGGAGGTGACCCAATGACCACTCTGACAGAACTACAGAGTTCTTTGGCTGAGATGGGAGAACATGCCAGAAGGACAACCGTCTCTACAGCTCTTCACCAATCTGGGCTTTATGCGAGACCAGACGGATGTCACAAAAAGGCACATGACAGCATGCCTGGAGTTTGCAAAAACTCTTTGGCATGAATGTAAAGCACTAAGATAATTATCATCAGTTATAGTCACAGCTGTGTACATTCCCCCTCAAGGAAACACCAAGACGGCAATCAAGGAACTTCACTGGACTATATGCAAACTGGAAACCATGCATCCTGAGGCTGCATTTATTGTGGCTGGGGATTTTAACAAAGCCTACCTAAATTCTTCCAGCATATTGATTGCGCAATGCGCATGCGCAATCCCCTCGACCACTGCTACTCTAACTTCCGCGATGCAAACAAAGCCCTCCCCTGCCATCCCTTTGGCAAAGCCGACCACGACGCTATCTTGCTCCTTCCGTCTTATAGGCAGAAACTCAAACAGGATGTACCAGTGATGAGAACCATTCCGACCAATCGGAAGCCATGCTTCGGACTGGAATATGTTCCGGTCAGCCTCAGAGAACAACATTGACCTAAACGCTGACTCGGTGAGATCGTTTATAAAGAAGTGCATTGGAGATGTTGTACCCACTGTGACTATTAAAACCTGCCCTAACCAGAAACCGTGGATGGCGGCATTCGTGCAAAACTGAGAAGCACTATCCACCGCATTTAAAGATGGAAAAAGGTCTGGGAATATGTCTGAATATAAACAGTGTAGCTATTCCCTCCGCAAGGCAGTCAAACAAGTGAAATGCTAGTACAGGGACAAGATGGAGTCGCAATTCCACGGCTCAGACACGAGACGTTTGTGGCGTATATGACGTATGTGGCACGGTCCCCTTCTCCTTGGCTGACTTGAGTAAAACATTTAAACGTGTTAACCCTCACAAGGCTGCTGGCCCAGACAGCATCCCTAGCCGCGTCCTCAAAGCTTGCGCAGACCAACTGGCTGGTGTGTTTACGGACATATTCAAACGCTCCCTATCCCAGTCTGTTGTCCCCATATGCTTCATGATGGCTACCATTGTTCCTGTACCCAAGAAGGCAAAGTTAACTGAACTGTATGACTACCGCCCCATAGCACTCACTTCTGTCATCATGAAGTGCTTTGAGAGACTAGTCAAGGATCATATCACCTCCACCTTACCGGCCACCCTAGACCCACTTCAGTTTGCATACCGCCCCAACAGGTCCACAGACAACACAATCGCCATCACACTGCACACTGCCCTATTCCATCTGGACAAAAGGAATACCTATTTAAGAATGCTGTTCATTGACTACAGCTCAGCATTCAACACCATAGTACCCTCCAAGCTCATCATCAAGCTGGAGGCCCTGGGTCTCAACCCCAACCCTGTGCAATTGGGTCCTGGACTTTCTGACGGGCCGCCCCCAGGTGGTGAAGGTAGGCAACAAAATCTCCATGTTACTGACCCTCAACACTGAGGCCCCACAAGGGTGCATGCTCAGCACCCTCCTGTACTCCCTGTTCACCCACGACTGCATGGCCATGCATGTCTCCAACTCAATCATCAAGTTCGCAGACGACACAACAGTATCACCGCCTGGTACGGCAACTGCTCCGCCCTCAACCGTAAGGCTCTCCAGAGGGTAGTGAGGTCTGCACAACGCATCACCGGGGGCAAACTACCTGCCCTCCAGGACACCTACACCACCCGATGTTACAGGAACGCCATAAAGATCATCAAGGACATCAACCACCCGAGCCACTGCCTGTTCACCCTGCTATCATCCAGAAGGCGAGGTCAGTACAGGTGCATCAAAGCTGGGACCAAGAGACTGAAAAACAGCTTCTATCTCAAGGCCATCAGACTGTTAAACAGCCACCACTAACATTGAGTGGCTGCTGCCAACACACTGACACTGACTCAACTCCAGCCACTTTAATAATGGGAATTGATGGGAAATTATGTAAATATATCACTAGCCACTTTAAACAATGCTACCTTATATAATGTTACTTACCCTACATTATTCATCTCATATGCATACGTATATACTGTACTCTATATCATCGACTGCATCCTTATGTAATACATGTATCACTAGCCACTTTAACTATGCCACTTTGTTTACATACTCATCTCATATGTATATACTATACTCGATACCATCTACTGTATCTTGCCTATGCTGCTCTCTACCATCACTCATTCATATATCCTTATGTACATATTCTTTATCCCCTTACACTGTGTATAAGACAGTAGTTTAGGAATTGTTAGTTAGATTACTTGTTGGTTATTACTGCATTGTCGGAACTAGAAGCACAAGCATTTCGCTACACTCGCATTAACATCTGCTAACCATGTGTATGTGACAAATAACATTTGATTTGATTTGATTTAGTGGGCCTGATTACCAACAACGACGAGACAGCCTACAGGGAGGAGGTGAGGGCACTCGGAGTGTGGTGTCAGGAAAACAATCTCTCACTCAAAGTCAACAAAACAAAGGAGATGATTGTGGACTACAGGAAACAGCAGAGGGTGCACCCCCCTATCCACATCGACGGGAAAGACGGTGGAAAGTTTTAAGGTCCTTGGCGTACACATCACAGACAAACTGAAATGGTCCACTCACACAGACAGTGTGGTGAAGAAGGCGCAATAGCGCCTCGTCAACCTCAGGAGGCTGAAAAAACTTGATTTGTCACCAAAAACCCTAACAAACTTGTACAGATGCACAATCGAGAGCATCCTGTTGGGCTGTATCACAGCCTGGTACGGCAACTGCACAGCCCTCAACTGCAAGGCTCTCCAGAGGGTGGTGCGGTCTGCACAACGCATCACTGGGGGCAAACTACCTGCCCTAAAAGACACCTACAGCACCTGATGTCACAGGAAGGCCAAAAAGGTCATCAAGGACATCAACAACCCGAGCCACTGCCTGTTCAAACTGCTGCCGAGGTCAGTAAAGGTCAGTAAAGGTGCATCAAAGCTGGGACTGAGAGACTGAAAAACAGCTTCTATCTCAACGCCATCAGACTGCTAAACAGCAATCACTAACTCAGAGAGGATGCTACTGCTGCCTACATTGAGACCCAATCACTGGCCACTTTAATACACAAATCACTAGTCACTTTATACAATGCACACTACATAATGCCACTTAATAATGCTTACATATCTTACATTACTCATATCATATGTATACACTGTATTTTATACCATCTATTGCACCTTGCCTCTGCCGCTCGGCCATTGCTCATCCATATACTTACATGTACATATTTTCATTCACCCATTTAGATTTGTGTGTATTAGGTAGTTGTTGGGGAATTGTTAGATTACATGTTAGATATTACTGCACTGTCGGATCTAGAAGCACAAGCATTTCACTACACTCACATGAACATCTGCTAACCATGTGTATGTGACAAATACAATTTGATTTGATAAGTCTGGAGAAAACCAGGCACAGCTCATCACCCGTCTACCACCATCCCTACTATGAAGCATGGTGGTGGCAGCATCATGCTATGGGGTTGCTTTTCAGCGGCAGGGACTGGAAGACTGATAAGTATAGAGGGAACAATGAATGGAGCCAAATACAGGCACATCCTTGACAAGAACCTGCATCCTTGACAAGAACCTGAGTGCAAACGACCTTAGACTGGGACAAAGATGTATGTACCAACAGGACAATGACCCCAAGCATAAAGCAAAAGCAATTGCTGTAATGGCTTCAGAACAAGAATGCGAAAGTACTTGAGTGGCCCAACGAAAGCCCAGACTTGAATCCAATTTCCCATCTGTGGAAATACATGAAGATTGCTGTTCACCCCCACTTCCCATCTAACTTAAAAACACCAGTCTCAAAGTCAACAGTGAAGAGGCGACTCCGGGATGCTGGCCTTCCAGGCAGAGTTCCTCTGTCCAGGGTCTGTGTTATTTTGCCCATCTTAATCTTTTCTTTTTATTGGCCAGTCTGAGATATGGCTTTCTCTTTGCAACTCTGCCTAGAAGGCCAGCATCCCGGAGTCGCCTCTTCACTGTTGACGTTGCGGGTACTATTTAATGAAGCTGCCAGTTGAGGACTTGTGAGGTGTCTGTTTCTCAAACTAGACACTCTAATGTACTTGTCCTCTTGCTCAGTTGTGCACTTGGGGCCTCCCTTTCCTCTTTATATTCTGGTTAGAGCCAGTTTGCGCTGTACTGTGAAGGGAGTAGTACACAGAGTTGTACGAGATCTTCAGTTTCTTGGCAATTTCTCACATGGAATAGCCTTCATTTCTCAGAACAAGAGTAGACTGATGAGTTTCATAAGAAAGATCTTTGTTTCTGGCCATTTTGAGGCTGTAATCAAACCCCCAAATGCTGATGCCCCAGATACTCAACTCGTCTAAAGAAGGCCAGTTTTATTGCTTCTTTAAATTAGCACAACAGTTTTCAGATGTGCTAACATAATTGCAAAAGGGTTTTCCAATGATCAATTAGCCTTTTAAAATGAACAACTTGGATTAGCTAACACAACGTGCCATTGGAACACAGGAATGATGGTTTCTGATAATGGGCCTCTGTACGCCTATGTAGATATTCCATCAAAAATCAGCCGTTTCCAGCTAGAACATTAACAATGTCTACACTGTATTTATGATCAATTTTATGTTATTTTAATGGACAAAAAATGTGATTTTCTTTCAAAAATAAGGACATTTCTAAGTGACCCCAAACTTTTGAATGGTAGTGTATGTAAATTAGATATTTCTGTATTTCATTTGTAATACATTTGCAAAACTGTCTAAAAACTTGTTTTTACTTTGTCATTATTGGGTATTGTGTGTAGATGAGTGAGATTTTTTAAATCCATTTTGAAATCAGACTGTAACATAACAACATGTAGAATAAGTGAAGGGGTATGAAAACTTTCTGATTACATTGTAGCTAGTGATAAAGTTATCTGCTCCTACTAGCTGGTAACAGATGTAATTATTGTAACTAGCAAGCTAGCTTTACTAAGGTGTCTGTGTTCTAAGTCGTGAGTAATTTTACAGCTTGCATTGATGGTATCATGTTTCTATAACTAAATAGTTACAAATGACAAATAAATAAAAAATGATATACCTGATAGCAGTTCATCAGACAGCGCTGTCCACTACCTTAGATACAGATAATGTGATTGACAGAAGTGATCAGCTGAGATAGTGCCATGGATAGTACACAAGTTTTGATTGGTTTACAGTTTAGTACTTGGTGGCGTTTAGCTGTCCAGCTAGCGAAAATGAAAGCAAGTATTTCGCAAAAAAATGTAAGAATTAACATGGTTTACAAACGGAATTGTGTTTCGAATAAATACATATGTAAAAACAAGCTCCTCCCTCGACAGAGATTTATCATCTCAAAAACAAAAGCCAGTTGCTTGCTATGGCCCACCACCTATAACTCATGAACTGGCATGATACTTTATCCCATGGGTGGCCTATATAGAGCTAACCCAAGGCAACGACTCCAACATGCCACGCCCCCAGATACTCTAATAGGCTGTGGCAGCTACAATATATTTGGTCAAAATGTATTTTTATTGTACTTGACACCTAGGGCTTTCCCACCCAGACCCAATATGCATAAACACCTTTTTTAAATATAGAGACCCTTTCCGAACAGACCCAAAGACAATTAGACCCGTTCCGTATAGACCTGGTTGGATCCAGAACCAGTCCAATCCGATCATCCGAGTGAGGGAAGCAGTAGAAAAGTCATTTTTAAGCTACTTTATTAACCCGGAGCTGATAAAGAGTGAGAGGTGGCTCTAGCAGGTGGGGGAGGGATCTTTCTGTGAGCGAGTGGCACAGGGAGCATGGAGGAGGGAGGGCGAGATGAGAGACAGCAACCAACCGAGCCAACCGAGTGCTATCGTAGACTAAAAGCTGCCATAGCTAGGTTATTTATCATCAAATGTGATTGTGTACTATAGTACCTGTCTTGACTGCATCAAACCGGATAAGCTAGTTAAGCTAGCTAACGCTAATTGGGTGCTTTCTCATCCTACAGTTACAAATAAAACTCAGAATATTAAGTAGCAGCCTAACTGTTGGCTCTTGGTCGTTGTAGCCTTTTCCTTTAACTTTAAATTCCATCTTCCATCGATTAGATATCTCCTAACTTTTGCCACACACAGAGGCTTTATGACTGTAGCCTATTGTCGCGTTGATGACTTATGATTGGCCAACACCAAGCTACACGCGCCATGCATCACTCTCGTCAAAAGCAAGGGCAGCAGCATAAATTATATAATTTCTGCCGTGTTCAGTTCTGTACAGGCCCTTCTGGATAAGTCAGTTAAAATTACACATACCCCAAACCCCTGACAATCCTATGAGATCTGACCCGTGACATTATTTAGAATGCTGGATCCGGGTCTCGGGTATTCGGGTACAGAAGACCTCTACTTGACACATACCAAAGTCATACCAAAAGCACTCAAATGCATTTAAATGCATTGAAATTACTACAAAAATAATGCATTATCGGTCATGTAGTTACTCCATGTCTTTCACTTCTCGGGCACTAGATTTTTTTCATGATTTAATTAAGCTGAAGAGAGGAACTTACTGTATTAATAATCATGAAAAAAATACCTCTTGAGAATGCAAACTTGTTTTTTATAAAGTTGAACATTTATCAACATTTATGACAGAATGTTAAAACGTTTTTTTGTTTTACTCATAGTACTATTAAATTATTTCACTGCCAAAGTTTACTTGGTGGATCAAAAAATATCTCTATTGATCAAAATGTAAAGAGTCATTTAAGAATCCTCTGAAAGGCCCAACTACTGTATGTCATATGTCGAATTAGGAACCGCTTTGTCTACCCTATAGACTAGTGGTCATAGCCATGCATTTCTGGAATTATCAGGCATTACATGCATTTTAGCAAAGATGCAAATGTCTGTAACTGTAATTGAAATATATTTTATGTGAAGTTAAATATATTGAAAAAACATTATTACGGTATGGGTTGGTTCTGAGAACATCTTTACACACGTTTCTGTCCTTATAATTGATCTCTGACATGTTTGTCACAACAGGAAGCAGTAACTATTTGTGAAACCTTCAGTCTGCCCATTGCTCGAGTCACTGTTAATTGAACAAGTGCCTCCTAGATTGCTGTGACAGAGGAAATGCTCTGTAGGCTTGTTGTGGAGCTTAGAAATATGCCCCCCCACTGTTAATCTTGTGTCTGGATGGTGAAGGAGTCAGCAGCAGTCACTTTTCCATGTGTTGAGAGTCGAACAATTCTCTCTACTGCTCACCAGTGGTCCAGCGTTACAAATCACATCATCAGCTGTCTGAGCACCCACAACCACCTCTTCTCCAGCAGATTGGTGGCCAAATGGAGGAAAAATCAATGGTTTCCTCATCAGAAAGAACCAGCTCTGTCGTGTTTAGGAGTTTGATGTGCACCACTCCAGAGTTTTCCCTAACCTGCTGCTTTCTCCTCCCGGCTCTCGGCGTGAAAGTAGTGTTTGAACACACTGACAGGAACTAAGTAGATTCTCGCCCTTCTCTCTAATTACCCATTTTTATCTTGCATTTTCTCACTCACTCCAATTTGTTTGATGAGTATCCCTGTAATGATGGTGGGTCATGAGTGGTATGCCCCAGGGAGCAAGGTGTGTAGGAGGCTGGTAAAGGTTGATTTAGAGGGTTGGCAAACAGTCATGGCATCACCTCTGAGGTGACCCTTCGGCTTACAGCAGTCAATTTTCCTGCACTAGGATAGCCACCCACACAGCAGCTGTAGCTTCCATCAGTCCATCCGTATCAATACTCCTTTACCTCTGGAACAGGGGAGCTTTCTACACAGTGATTGTGTAAAATACACATGAGTGGCATTTTTCACTTTGGGGTTCCCATAATGGAAAATTCCAAAGAATTGACCATATGTTTTCTTACAGAGATAGTATTTGAACTGATACTTGTCACTGTATCTCTCTTAGCATTACTAGGGTTCAGTCTCTTAAAATGTAAACGCTTCCAGAGCGGAGTTATTTTGAACCTCCTTTTATTTATCCTGTGCCTCCAGACAGTGACTGGACCATTCATTCCTGTTGTGCCCAGTCTGTGTGTATCTGAGCAGATCCCAGCACATCTGCTGGCTCCGCGTGCCTCCCACTCTGCTGTCTTACAACATCACCATTGCTTCTCATTTGTCCTGGCATTCTAATCAGAGCATTTACGAGCTCCAGCGGGTGAAGTACGCAGAAAGTGGTGTTTCCTGACAGCTAGTAAAAACCTTATAATCTCCCCGATTCAAGTGGGCCATTTAAAAAAAAACACTAACTAGCGCTATCACTCAGGCCACCCCCTTCTCTTTTTATTTAATGCCCTTTTTTTATTTAATATATTGCCCATGAAAAATGAAAGACTACCGCTTCCGCGTGTAGATATTTTGTTGCTGATGATGCGAGACGAATTTCCATCACAGCTTTGTTTCCACCGGGTGAGCGGATAATCTTTTACATCGCAGGGCGGGAGAGCGCCTCTCCCATCAATCTCCAGGGTTTATGGTCACTGCATGGTTGCATTACCCAACTAGAACACCGGCTCGCTGTGCACACTACCGGCCCACACGGGGTCAGGGGGCGCCAGGGGAGCGGCCCACTCAGGACCCATCTGGGCTCCTCTGATGGACCTGGACCCAGAGGGCACACCTCCCACCCCACTCCATCGTGCACAACAGCGGTTCACTTCTGTTCCATCACTCCTGTCATTGTTATTATGTCATTTTTCTAACAAGCTAGTCACATCTGAGAGAGCAGTAATGTTTTCGTGCTGACAGCCCCTGTGAAACTATGTTTGCAGCACAGTCTCAGCTGCTCTTATTGCCACGGTGGAAAGCATAAAGTCAGCTCCAGAGGTTTCACCCCGCTGACTTCTACGAGTGTGTGTTGTGTGTTGTGGAGCAAAAGGTCCCATCTTAGTAGTGGCATCCTGCCCAGTGTGGCCCCCAGAGTGAGGCCCCTGGTGGCCCCATGGCACTGTGGTGCCTGGCAGGGGTGGAGCATCGTCTCTCCCCCTGGCCTCCACTCCTTCGCACCCCACTGCCCTGCTGCTTACCTGCTCGCCTGCCTGCCCGCATGCCTCCCTCCCTGCCTCCCTCCCTCCCTGCCTCCCTGCCTCCCTCCCTGTCTCCCTGCCTCCCTGCCTCCCTGCCTCCCTCCCTCCCTGCCTCCCTGCCTCCCTGCCTCCCTGTCTCCCTGCCTCCCTGCCTCCCTCCCTGCCTCCCTCCCTGCCTCCCTGTCTGCCTCCCTCCCTGCCTCCCCCTCCCCCTCCCTGCCTCCCTCCCTGCCTCCCTGTCTCCCTCCCTGCCTCCCTGTCTCCCTCCCTGCCTCCCTGCCTCCCTCCCTGCCTCCCTCCCTGCCTCCCTGCCTCCCTGCCGCTGCTCTCCTCTTTGCCCGTGGAGACACCGCTGCTCTGATTGACAATAATGGGAACTGGCAGAATCGATGGGAGACAAGAGAGGGGTGTGTGTGTGAGATTCTCCCGGAGCTCCCAGTCACAGACCAGGGGCTCTGGCACGGCTCACCTGTCATCCCTGCACCTCCACGGATTAGGGCCTGTGACAGGGGGGACGGGGCTGAAGAGAGGCTGTGTACTTGTCATCGTCATTGACAGCATAGAAATCGAGCATATCCGGTACACTTGCACGTCTTCTTACGAGGCAAGAATCAAACAAGAGACAATTGCTTGCTTTACAAGCATTTACTAGCTCTACTGTCTACTCTAAAATCACAATGGCAATAATTTCTCCAAAAACATTTCCAAAAAAGGAAAATGTTTGGAATGTCATTCACAGTATTTATTTTTTCATCTTCTATCTTGTGTCATTTTGGAGAAAAGATTGCCAATAGTATCTTATATATGTTATATATATATAAATATATGTTTACTGTGCTCACAAGAGTAGAATATTGTCTGTGTGTGTTGGTAGCAGAGCGAGGGCAGGTGTCGTGACAGGGGGCACTCCATTCTCTAATTGATCGGCAAAAGATGCACATGAAGAAGACGTTAAAGTGAAATGAAGTCATAACAGTGAATTGAGACATTTATTAGGTCAGACGAAAGGCCCTCAGAAACGTTGAGATTGTTTATTGATTTTTGTGTTTTGGCTGGCTGCGCCGGAGTAATCGTTTGGGCTGTTGCTGCCACTGGAGCTACCGGCCGGCCCGGGGCTGGGGTACAGCCAATCGTAAGGTGGGACCCTGGACTGAGACTTCCACCCAAAGTGAGATACTTAAACCATGATAACGCAATATGACTGTAGTCATCCCCATCTCATACTGACTTTAGCCCATTTAGCCTTGTCCAACTGACCACAATACAACACCTTCACTAATAGGGTAATGCTGTAGGGCGGTTAGTGTTGGACATGTAACTGAAGGTCGCTGGTTCAAATACTTGAACCGACAAGGTGCAAATCTGTCAATGTGCCCTTGAGCAAGGCATATAACCCTAATTTGCTCCATGGTCACTGTACTACTATGGCTGACCCTGTAAAACAACACATTTCACTGCCCCTATCCAGTGTATGAGACAATAAAACATACACTGCGTGTATAAAACATTAAGGACACATGCTCTTTCCATGACATAGACTGACCAGGTGAATCCAGGTGAAAGCTATGATCCCTTAATGATGTCACTTGTTAAATCCACACATCAACTTCAATCTCAATCAGAATATATGAAGGGGAAGAGACATGTTAAAGAAGGATTTTTAATCATTAAGACAATTGAGACAGATTGTGTTTATGTGCCATTCAGAAGGTGAATGGGCAAGACAAAATACTTAAGTGTCTTTGAACGGGGTATGTTAGTAGGTGCCAGGGTTTGTGACAAGAACTGCAATGCTGCTAGGTTTTTCATGCTCAACAGTTTCCTGTGTGTATTAAGAATCGTCCACCACCCAAAGGACATCCAGCCAACTTGACACTACTGTGGGAAGCATTGGAGTCAACAGGAGCAGCATCTTTGTGTACTGTATATATATTTTTTTATGACAGACATCTTTAGAGATAGATATGTGTATAGACGTGTGGAGCCTTGTTGGGAGCTGGTGTAGACGGTCTGTTGTTCTTGTGCTTGACTGATAGAGAGGAGTTCTCCCTCAGGGGACACATTGAGGTCTCTGACAGACGGCATCTTCAGGCTGTGCTTGACACAAACAGGTTGTACATTACTTATTACGTGTGTGTGTGTGTGTGTGTGTGTGTGTGTGTGTGTGTGTGTGTGTGTGTGTGTGTGTTTACTTCAGCATCTGTGACTTTCTGTTCGGGGAAACAGGTTCATGCAAATTCTCAGATGCAGCTACAATATCCAAATGGTAAACAGATGAATGTAAATTCTCAGATGCAGCTACAATGCCCAAAAGGTCAATTAAAATGTGTACTGAAAGCAGTACGTGATCAGAGTTGCATGGCATTGGTATGAAATTGATTGACCCAGCATGAATAAAGGAAAAAAAATAGATCACACAAAGAATCACTTTCTAATCATGCTATCATCATAGAAATGCCCTCGATTGGAGGGAGCCTCAGTCCCAGACAAGCAGCCCCTATAGAGGAGCAGTAAAGATAAGGAATAAGATGATTTCACCCACTCACCCCTCCCTGGTTGGCTGAATGTGCTGAGGGGTGCTGGGCTGGTGAGTGTTAGGCAGAGTTCACCCATACTCGTGACATCAATCTGCCTGTTCTTTATTAGACGGGGCAGTGAGCTGTAACTGACTGCATTGTCCACAGATGGACTGGGGCCCATAGCACACGGGACCCTGGTCAACCACCCTGACAATACAATCAATAACCACACACTCATTACGGGCTGGGGCCGGCCTGCTTCGTGGAGCCTACCTCTGTCTCTGCCTGTCTCTCCCTCACTACCTTCTGTCTCATTCTCTTGTTATCTGCCTGTCTCTCCCTCACTATCTTCTGTCTCATTCTCTTGTTCTCTGCCTGTCTCTCCCTCACTACCTTCTGTCTCATTCTCTTGTTCTCTGCCTCTCTCCCTCAATATCTTCAGTCTCATTCTCTTGTTCTCTGCCTGTCTCTCCCTCACTACCTTCTGTCTCATTCTCTTATTCTCTGCCTGTCTCTCCCTCACTACCTTCTGTCTCATTCTCTTGTTCTCTGCCTGTCTCTCCCTCAACATCTTCAATCTCATTCTCTTGTTCTCTGCCTGTCACTTTCTTTCCCTGTCTCTTTTTCTCTTTGTAACCCATCATTCTCGTTCTCACCGTTTATACAGTTTTTGCTATAAGACATACCTTTTTCTCTTTCTCTCTATGTATGAAACTACAGATGGAAAATGATGAGGGACGTAGAAGCTGATGGAAGTATTTTGTAGAGATGGCAGCTGCAATCTCACTACTGTTGGGACTCTTTTTTTCCTGGATCTGCGTGGCAGGTTGGACAGTAACATCCTGTGATTGTGGTTGGAGCCCAGGGCCTATAAATGGTCATGCCCTCAAGGTGTCTTCCTCAATCATGGACACTCTTACTGTCAGTTGTGGCAGCTTTGCGTGATGTATTGTTGTCTCTACCTTCTTGCCTTTTGTGCTGTTGTCTGTGCCCAATAATGTTTGTAACATGTTATGTGCTGCTATAATGTTGTGTTGCTACCCTGTTGTTGTTAGGTTGTGTTGCAACCATGCTGTGTTGTCATGTGTTGCTGCATTGCTATGTTTTTGTCTTGGGTCTCTCTTTATGTTGTGTTGAGTTGGCTCTTCAAATCAAATCAAATCAAAGTTTATTTGTCACGTGCGCCAAATTTTAAAGTGAAATGCTTACTTACAGTGCGGCAAAAAAGTATTTAGTCAGCCACCAATTGTACAAGTTCTCCCACTTAAAAAGATGAGAGAGGCCTGTAAATTTCATCATAGGTACACTTCAACTATGACAGACAAAATGAGAAAAAAAATCCAGAAAATCACATTGTAGATTTTTAATGAATTTATTTGCAAATTATGGTGGAAAATGGCTGGGGTCTTTGACCATTTTTTGGGCCTTCCTCTGAAACCGCCTGGTGTAGAGGTTCTGGATGGCAGGCAGCTTAGCCCCAGTGAGGTACTGGGCCATACACACTACCATCTGTTGTGCCTTGCGGTCGGAGGCAGAGAAATTGGCATACCAGGCAGTGATGCAACCAGTCAGGATGTTCTCAATGTTGCAGCTGTAGAACCTTTTGAGGATCTGAGGACCCATGCCAAATCTTTTTAGTTTCGTGAGGGGGAATAGGCTTTGTCGAGCCCTCTTCACAGCTGTCTTGGTGTACTTGGACCATTCTAGTTTGTTGGTGATGTGGACACCAAGGAACTTGCAGCTCTCAACCTGCTCCACTACAGCCCAGTCGATGAGAATGGGGGAGTACTCGGTCTTCCTATTCCTGTCGTATACAATCATCTCATTAGTCTTGGTTACGTTGAGTGATAGGTTGTTATTCTGGCACCACCCGGCCAGGTCTCTGACCTCCTCCCTGTAGGCTGTCTCGTCATTGTCGGTGATCAGGCCTACCACTGTTGCGTCGTCTGTAAACGTAATGATGGTGTTGGAGTCGTGCCTGGCCATGCAGTCGTGGGCGAAGAGGGAGTACAGGAGGGGACTGAGCACGCACCCATGGGGGGCTTCAGCATTGAGGATCAGCGTGGCAGATGTGTTGCTACCTACCCTCACTACCTGGGGGCGACCCTTCAGGAAGTCCAGGATCCAATTGCAGAGGGAGGTGTTTAGTCCCAGGATCCTTAGCTTAGTGATGAGCTTTGAGGGTACTAATGGTGTTGAACGCTGAGCTGTAGTCAATGAATAGCATTCTCACATAGGTGTTCCTTTTGTCCAGTTGGGAAAGGGCAGTGTGGAGTGCAATAGAGATTGCATCATCTGTGGATCTGTAGCGGGGAAGTATGTAAATTGGAGTGGGGTCTAGGGTTTCTGGGATAATGGTGTTGATGTGAGTGCTACTTTCAAAGTACTCCATGGCTACGGGTCTGTAGTCATTTAGGCAGGTTGCCTTCGTGTTCATGGGCACAGGGCCTATGGTGGTCTGCTTGAAACATGTTGGTATTAATTGGCCCAGCGTCGTCCGGGTTAGGGAGGGTTTGGCCGGCAGGGATATCCTTGTCTTATCGCGCACTAGCGACTCCTGTGGCGGGCCAGGCACAGTGCGCGCTGACCAGGTCACTATTTGTACGGGGTTTCCTCTGACACATTGGTGCGGCTGGCTTCCGGGTTGGATGCACGCTGTGTTAAGAAGCAGTGCGGCTTGGTTGGGTTGTGTTTTGGAGGACGCATGGCTCTCGACCTTCGCCTCTTCCGAGTCCGTACGGGAGTTGCAGCGATGAGATAAGACAGTAACTACTAACAATTGGATACCATGAAATTGGGGAGAAAAAGCGGGTAAAAAAAGGGGGGAAGAAACATGTTGGTATTACAGACTCAATCAGGGACATGTTGAAAATGTCAGTGAAGACACCTGCCAGTTGGTCAGCACATGCCCGGAGCACACATCCTGGTAATCCGTCTGGCCCCGCAGCCTTGTGTATGTTGACCTGTTTAAAGGTCTTACTCACGTTGGCTACGGAGAGCGTAATCACACAGTTGTCCGGAACAGCTGATGCTCTCATGCATGCCTCTGTGTTGCTTGCCTCGAAGCGAGCATAGAAGTGATGTAGCTCGTCTGGTAGGCTTGTGTCACTAGGCAGCTAGCGGCTGTGCTTCCCTTTGTAGTCTGTAATAGTTTGCAAGCCCTGCCACATAAGACGAGCGTCGGAGCCGGTGTAGTAGGATTCAATCTTAGCCCTGTATTAACGCTATGTCTGTTTGATGGTTTATCGGAGGACATAACAGGATTTCTAGAGTCCCGCAGCTTGAAAGCGGCACCTCTACCCTTTAGCTAAGTGTGAATGTTGCCTGTAATCCATGGCTTCTGGTTGGGGTATGTACGTACAGTCACTGTGGGGACGATGTCCTCGATGCACTTATTGATGAAGCCAGTGACTGATGTGATGTACACCTCAATGCCATCAGAAGAATCCCGGAACATGTTCCAGTCTGTGCTAGCAAAACAGTCCTGTAGTTTAGCATCTGCTTCAACTGACCACTTTTTTGTAGACCGAGTCACTGGAGTTTCCCTGCATTAATGTCTCCGGCCACTTGGAGCGCCGCCTCTGGGTGAGTGCTTTCCTGTTTGCCTATTTCATTATACAGCTGACTGAGTGTGGTCTTAGTGCCAGCATCCGTCTGTGGTGGTAAATAAACAGCCACGAAAAGTATAGCTGAAAACTCTCTAGGTAAGTACTGTGGTCTGCAATTTATCACAAGATACTCTACTTCCTTAGAGACTTCCTTAGATTTTGTGCACCAGCTGTTGTTTACAAATATGCACAGACCGCACCCCCTCGTCTTACGGAGTATGCTGTTCTATCCTGCCGGTGCAGCATGTATCCCGCTAGCTGAATATCCATGTCATCATTCAGCCACGATTCCGTGAAACATAAGATATTATAGTTTTTGATGTCCCGTTGGTAGGATATTCATGGTCGTATCTCATCTAATTTACTGTCCAATGATTTTACTTTGGCGAGTAGTATTGACGGTAACGGCAGCTTTCCCACTCGCCTTCTGCGGGTCCTGACGAGGTACCCCGCTCTGTGTCCTCTGTACCTGCATCTCTTCCTCTTGCAAATAACTGGGATGTTGGCCTTGTCGGGCGTTTGGAGAATGTCCTGTGCATCCTGCTTGTTGTTGAAGAAATCTCTTGAAGAAGTCTAATCCGAGGTGAGTGACCGCTGTCCTGATATCCAGAAGCTCTTTGTCTAATCCGAGGTGAGTGATCGCTGTCCTGATATCCAGAAGCTCTTTGTCTAATCCGAGGTGAGTGATCGCTGTCCTGATATCCAGAAGCTCTTTGTCTAATCCGAGGTGAGTGATCGCTGTCCTGATATCCAGAAGCTCTTTGTCTAATCCGAGGTGAGTGATCTCTGTCCTGATATCCAGAAGCTCTTTGTCTAATCCGAGGTGAGTGATCTCTGTCCTGATATCCAGAAGCTCTTTGTCTAATCCGAGGTGAGTGATCGCTGTCCTGATATCCAGAAGCTCTTTGTCTAATCCGAGGTGAGTGATCGCTGTCCTGATATCCAGTCCTGATAGCATATATGATATATGCTCCGTGGCTCGACGACTCATTGCGAGCTCACAGAACAGGGCTCCGGGCAGCCGAGCGGAAATGGAGGAAAACTCGCCTCCCTGCGGACCTGGCATCCTTTCACTCCCTCCTCTCTACATTTTCCTCTTCTGTCTCTGCTGCTAAAGCCACTTTCTACCACTCTAAATTCCAAGCATCTGCCTCTAACCCTAGGAAGCTCTTTGCCACCTTCTCCTCCCTCCTGAATCCTCCTCCCCCTCCCCCTCCTCCCTCTCTGCAGATGACTTCGTCAACCATTTTGAAAAAGAAGGTCGACGACATCCGATCCTCGTTTGCTAAGTCAAACGACACCGCTGGTTCTGCTCACACTGCCCTACCCTGTGCTCTGACCTCTTTCTCCCCTCTCTCTCCAGATGAAATCTCGCGTCTTGTGACGGCCGGCCGCCCAACAACCTGCCCGCTTGACCCTATTCCCTCCTCTCTTCTCCAGACCATTTCCGGAGACCTTCTCCCTTACCTCACCTCGCTCATCAACTCATCCCTGACCGCTGGCTACGTCCCTTCTGTCTTCAAGAGAGCGAGAGTTGCACCCCTTCTGAAAAAACCTACACTCGATCCCTCCGATGTCAACAACTACAGACCAGTATCCCTTCTTTCTTTTCTCTCCAAAACTCTTGAACGTGCCGTCCTTGGCCAGCTCTCCCGCTATCTCTCTCAGAATGACCTTCTTGATCCAAATCAGTCAGGTTTCAAGACTAGTCATTCAACTGAGACTGCTCTTCTCTGTATCACGGAGGCCCTCCGCACTGCTAAAGCTAACTCTCTCTCCTCTGCTCTCATCCTTCTAGACCTATCGGCTGCCTTCGATACTGTGAACCATCAGATCCTCCTCTCCACCCTCTCCGAGTTGGGCATTTCCGGCGCGGCCCACGCTTGGAGTGCGTCCTACCTGACAGGTCGCTCCTACCAGGTGGCGTGGCGAGAATCTGTCTCCTCACCACGCGCTCTCACCACTGGCGTCCCCCAGGGCTCTGTTCTAGGCCCTCTCCTATTCTCGCTATACACCAAGTCACTTGGCTCTGTCATAACCTCACATGGTCTCTCCTATCATTGCTATGCAGACGACACACAATTAATCTTCTCCTTTCCCCCTTCTGATGACCAGGTGGTGAATCGCATCTCTGCATGTCTGGCAGACATATCAGTGTGGATGACGGATCACCACCTCAAGCTGAACCTCGGCAAGACGGAGCTGCTCTTCCTCCCGGGGAAGGACTGCCCATTCCATGATCTCGCCATCACGGTTGACAACTCCATTGTGTCCTCCTCCCAGAGCGCTAAGAACCTTGGCGTGATCCTGGACAACACCCTGTCGTTCTCAACTAACATCAAGGCGGTGGCCCGTTCTTGTAGGTTCATGCTCTACAACATCCGCAGAGTACGACCCTGCCTCACACAGGAAGCAGCGCAGGTCCTAATCCAGGCACTTGTCATCTCCTGTCTGGATTACTGCAACTCGCTGTTGGCTGGGCTCCCTGCCTGTGCCATTAAACCCCTACAACTCATCCAGAACGCCGCAGCCCGTCTGGTGTTCAACCTTCCCAAGTTCTCTCACGTCACCCCGCTCCTCCGCTCTCTCCACTGGCTTCCAGTTGAAGCTCGCATCCGCTACAAGACCATGGTGCTTGCCTACGGAGCTGTGAGGGGAACGGCACCTCAGTACCTCCAGGCTCTGATCAGGCCCTACACCCAAACAAGGGCACTGCGTTCATCCACCTCTGGCCTGCTCGCCTCCCTACCACTGAGGAAGTACAGTTCCCGCGCTGCCCAGTCAAAACTGTTCGCTGCTCTGGCCCCCCAATGGTGGAACAAACTCCCTCACGACGCCAGGACAGCGGAGTCAATCACCACCTTCCGGAGACACCTGAAACCCCACCTCTTTCAGGAATACCTAGGATAGGATAAAGTAATCCTTCTCACCCCCCTTAAAAGATTTAGATGCACTATTGTAAAGTGGCTGTTCCACTGGATGTCTTAAGGTGAACGCACCAATTTGTAAGTCGCTCTGGATAAGAGCGTCTGCTAAATGACTTAAATGTAAATGTAAATATCCAGAAGCTCTTTGTCTAATCCGAGGTGAGTGATCGCTGTCCTGATATCCAGAAGCTCTTTTTTGCCGTAAGATACGGTTGCAGAAACATTATGTACAAAATAAGTTACAAATAATGGGAAAACCCCCCACATAATAGCACAATTGGTTGGGCGCCCGTAAAACGGCTGCCATTTCTTCCGGCGCCACTTTTGTTGCGATGTGTGTTTTTTCTTATATTTATATAGTATTTAAAACAAAAAATTATCCCAGGCCCCCGTCCCCGTAGGAGGCCTTTTGCCTTTTGGTAGGCCGTCATTGTAAATAAGACATTGTTCTTATCTGACTTGCCTAGTTGAATAAAGGTTCAATTAAAATGAATCTACATTTTATGAAGCATATTAAGGGGAAATCCTCCCAATTAGCTCTGTCCATCAGTCCCCTTAATTGGAGTGTAGTGACTGGCTAGGGGATTACCTTGTGTACCAGAAGTAAGATCGACGAGGAGGCCAGGTCAGGATGGAGAGCTATGTGGTACTGGGGGGCTACTTTCCATCTACTTTGGGTAACAGTTACACTGTGGGACTGTGGTCTTTTATGTGGTTTATTGTAAATGTTCAGACCAGATGTCACATGCAGTACAGCAGGTCCATAGTTCCCTCTATTTTGGCAGTTACCTGTACATTCCCTGTGATCGGTGGGCACAGGTGTTCTGTTTAATGGGTCCCTCTCATTCTGTACCCCTTTTTCTCTCTCTTTTTCTCTCCCACCCTCTCTCCCCACACTCCATCTCTTGTGGTTTTGGTCCCCACACCTCCCCTCTCTCAACACCTCAGTCAACCATTCCTCTGTGGCCAGTCAAACATGAGACCTCAGCTTCCGCTACTAACATCCACTATCCGATGACACCGCTGCGCTGGAGAGGATATAGAGAGGCCATTTGTCTATGGAGAGATCCCTGTCCTTGCACTTCAACCATCAGACAGAGAAACCAGCACTGGCCTTTATGTGCCCTTACAATTCTCTCTCTCTCTCTCTCTCTCTCTCTCTCTCTCTCTCTCTCTGGGATTAAGAAGGGAAGCAGAGTTAACCCCGCGTTTGTGAGAGAAGAGTTCCCCCATCAAGCTGAGAGCTGCAGACTGTCCAGAAATAATTCAGTCATCAGGCTTTGAACTGTAGATAGGAAGAAAGAGAATTAGCCTGGGGATGGACCAGTGTTTTGGGGAAGGGGGTGAGAGGGGGACACTGGAGAGGACAGGTGTGCCACAAGGGATTCATTAAAGGTCCAAGCCAGCTTGCTACAGCAAGAAAATAATAATCCTGCAGCTGTCACAGGGTGGGCATTCTATGTTCATTTTCTATGTTTTGGATTTCTGTGTTGTTTGTCCGGGCTTGGTTCTCAATCAGAGGCAGCTGTCTATCGTTTTCTCACCTGTGTGGTGTGGGTAGTTAATTTCTGTTTCTTGTGTGTTGCACCTGACGGAGCTGTTTCCATTGTCTCTTTATTGTTTTGCATTTTAGTGTTCAGTTTCGAATAAACATGACGAACACGTACCACGCTGCGTGTTGGTCCGATGATTCTTATTCCTCATCATCAGACGAAGAGGACAGTTTCTTCCTAGGTTTTGGCCTTTCTAGGGAGTTTTTCCTAGCCACCGTGCTTCTACACCTGCATTGCTTGCTGTTTGGGGTTTTAGGCTGGGTTTCTGTACAGCACTTTGAGATATCAGCTGATGTACAAAGGGCTATATAAATACATTTCATTTGATTTGATTTGACAGCCGTTACAGAACTACCCACCACCAAAGGACCAAGCAGCATGGTAAGGAGGAGCAGCGCTATCTGGAGAAATGGACATGGGAGGAGATACTGGAAGGCACGGGACCCTGGGCACAGGCTGGGGAGTATCGCCGTCCACAGGAGGAACTGGAGGCAGCTAAGGCTGAGCGGAGACACTACGAGGAGTTGGCACGGCTGGCAAGGAATCCCGAGAGGCAGCCCCAAAAAACTTTTTGGGGAGGGGGCACACGGGGAGTGTGGCAGAGTCAAGATTCAGACCTGTGCTTGCCGTAAGGAGCCGAGGATGGAACCAGAGCCAGTCGGGGTGGAATTGGAGGTGAGCAAAGGGAGCGAAGCAGAGACAGTGAAGGACTTAATGTGGAGATTGGAGGAGAGAGTAATGAGGGAGTTGCTGTGTTGGTGCATGAGGCACGACATCCGCACGACGGTGCGTGTCCGGGATTTGATGTCACCTGAGTCAGCTCTCCATACTCGTCCTGAGGTGTGTGCTCGCCGTCTGGTGAAGACTGTGCCAGCCCCACGCACCAGGCCTCCTGTGTGCCTCCCTAGCCCTGCACATCCAGTGCCAACTAGGCGCTACAGCTCTCCAAGACGTGTTTACCATGGCGGGCATCGTACTGGTCAGGCACCGTGTTATGCGGTGGAGTGCACGGTGTCTCCAGTACCAGGACGGATGGTGCCAGCCCTGCTCTCCAGACCTCCAGTGCGTCTCCTCGGGCCAGGATATCCTGCGTCGGCGCTGCGCACTGTGTCTCCCGTGTGTCTGCACAGCCCAGTGCGTCCTGTGCCTGCGTCCCGCACGTGCTGGGCTAAAATCACCATCCAGCCAGGACGAGTTGTGCAGGCCCTTAGTTCGAGGCCTCCAGTGCGCCTCCACGGCCCGGTCTATCCTGTGTCTCCTCCAAGGACCAGGCTGTCTCTCTGTCTCCTCCCTCCAGAGTCTCCCGCCTGTCCGGAGCTGCCAGAATCTCCCGCCTGTCCGGCGCTGCCAGAGTCGCCCGCCTGTCCGGCGCTGCCAGAGTCGCCCGCTGCGAGGGTCCCCAGTCCGGGGTCGGCGGCGAGGGGTCCACGTCCCGCACCAGAGCCGCCGTTGTAAAGAAGGCCCGGGGGGGGGGGTACTGTCACGCCCTGGCCATAGAGAGGTTTTTATCGTGGAAATTACAAACTTCAGAAGCCTTTTTAAACCTCAAATACACTGCATGTTTTACATTTCTTGCATTGCATTAAGGTTCTCCTGCAACAGGGTGATCAAATTAAGAACCTACATCTGTAGGACCCAGTGCAGGTGGAAGTGTACTTATGTAGGAAGTATAAGCAGCTAAAAATGTATAAAACCATCAAATGAAGAGTAACAAAGAGATGTCAATGAGTATTGAATGCTTTTAAGATGACAGGCACTTATCTCATGAAAAATGTATGATGTGCAAATTGTATTCAGCAGAGAGATTAGCTGTTATCCAGTTAACTAAAGAGCATGATGATTTCCCAATTTTTATTTAATTTGAATATTGATCTCCTTAATCTGCCTTTGTAAATAAACCTCCTTCCTGCAGCTGACAGTCCATCTGTATGTGCTGAGTGGTTTTCTGTAAGTACCCTGCCTCTGTAAGCACCCTCTTCCCATCCTGCATTTTATGAATGCAAAAGAAGATGGGGAGAGGAAATTAATTTGCAATAAACATCTTGACAGAGTGGCTTTTGTTTTTGCCAAGGCACATGGTCCTCCTCAGTATCTGTCCAGGTGTTTTGGTCTGTGACCCCCTCCTTCCCAGCCCCATGCTCCAGGGCAGGGTGCACTATGAAAGGCCTCGGGTGTCCCATCAAAGGGCCCATTGAGTCCGGGCCACGGGCCACGGGCAGGACAGAGGGGCCACAGTGTCAGCCCTGGAAACGAGACACCCTCCGACAGCAGCCCACACGGCCCACTCCAGGACATGTTGACAGCCTGGCAAAAGCAGATCAGTGGGGATACTCTCATTCACTCCTACCTCTTCATCTCCCTAGTTGGCCCTGGTGCCCAAACCAGAGAGAGAGAGAGAGAGAGAGAGAGAGAGAGAGAGAGTTACAGAGGGAGAGGATGTAGCAGAAAACAGAGTGAAGGGAAATGGGCCCAGAGATAAAAAGGAGAGATAAGTTGGAACTTCAAACGTCGGATGGGATGAACCCCGGGACAGGTGTGACAGGAGGTAGAGATACTGTACAGGAGGAGGTGTTGGGCTATACGCAGCTCTATCTACATGGCCTCTGTCCCTCATCCTCTGTGTAACTCAACCACTGTTCCTCTGCTTCCAACAGAATCATAATGTCACTGTACTGTTTACCTACCCTTGTCCCAAACACACTCCTTTATCATGACCTCCTCTGACCTGCAGGTAACATACATCATTGACATGCAATTCAGACAATACAATGTGTAGCAAGGTGTTTTGGAATAACCATTCAAGCCATTGAATAATGGCCTCGCAGAACCTGAATTAAAATAGAATGACTGGATTTGCTGAACGTGATGCATTGTTAATGCTTTAACACTTTTTGTTTCTTGATCGATGGGTTTATTTCATATCTGTTTTTTGTCTTTATATTGACAAGTTCAAGATCTTTTGCACTGAACTGGATCTTATCTAATCCTCTGAATGTCATTCCTCTGCAGATAAAAACAAATAAAACTAGTGTTTTTAATCAAGTGTAATAACATTTTAACTTGTGAGTCTCTCAAATTAGCAGTGGCTGGGTCATGACAGGGGTGCTGTTCTCATCAATGCTCTCAAATAAGCCTCACCTGTCGGGTAGTTAAAGAGCATGCAGGCCCTCAATCACTCTGTAGTGAGCAGTGGACAGGTTTGTATTAATAGAGAGGAGGAAGATGAAACCATGCCTAACCAGGACATGGCTTTATGTTGTGTTCTGTCTTATCCATGTGATTTGCAATATATTGGTATTAACACTGTTAATAAAACAGATATTTGTTTGAAATAAAATAACATGTTAAGACCATTAAAATGGAATATAAAAACTCTGGCTTTTTATTGTTTTATTTACCAGAAAAATTAAAACATAAATTCTATTCATTTGACCCTACATTTGACATATCCATACACCTGATTTTCCAACCCTGAATACAATGTGATTATAACGGTCCTGCCGCTCAATCTCAACACCTTTTAAAAAAGAAACCTTCAATAATAACTGTGTTGTTTGTAGTGACTCCCTAAGCCATGTTTAAGCTTTGTAATATATTACAACAGCAGAGAGAGGCAGTTGTTTGTAGTGACTCCCTAAGCCATGTTTAAGCTTTGTAATATATTACAACAGCAGAGAGAGGCAGTTGTTTGTAGTGACTCCCTAAGCCATGTTTAAGCTTTGTAATATATTACAACAGCAGAGAGAGGCAGTTGTTTGTAGTGACTCCTAAGCCATGTTTAAGCTTTGTAATATATTACAACAGCAGAGAGAGGCAGTTGTTTGTAGTGACTCCTAAGCCATGTTTAAGCTTTGTAATATATTACAACAGCAGAGAGAGGCAGTTGTTTGTAGTGACTCCCTAAGCCATGTTTAAGCTTTGTAATATATTACAACAGCAGAGAGAGGCAGTTGTTTGTAGTGACTCCCTAAGCCATGTTTAAGCTTTGTAATATATTACAACAGCAGAGAGAGGCAGTTGTTTGTAGTGACTCCCTAAGCCATGTTTGCTGCTTTGTAATATATTACAACAGCAGAGAGAGGCAGTTGTTTGTAGTGACTCCCTAAGCCATGTTTAAGCTTTGTAATATATTACAACAGCAGAGAGAGGCAGTTGTTTGTAGTGACTCCCTAAGCCATGTTTAAGCTTTGTAATATATTACAACAGCAGAGAGAGGCAGTTGTTTGTAGTGACTCCCTAAGCCATGTTTAAGCTTTGTAATATATTACAACAGCAGAGAGAGGCAGTTGTTTGTAGTGACTCCCTAAGCCATGTTTAAGCTTTGTAATATATTACAACAGCAGAGAGAGGCAGTTGTTTGTAGTGACTCCCTAAGCCATGTTTGCTGCTTTGTAATATATTACAACAGCAGAGAGAGGCAGTTGTTTGTAGTGACTCCCTAAGCCATGTTTGCTTTGTAATATATTACAACAGCAGAGAGAGGCAGTTGTTTGTAGTGACTCCCTAAGCCATGTTTGCTGCTTTGTAATATATTACAACAGCAGAGAGAGGCAGTTGTTTGTAGTGACTCCCTAAGCCATGTTTGCTGCTTTGTAATATATTACAACAGCAGAGAGAGGCAGTTGTTTGTAGTGACTCCCTAAGCCATGTTTAAGCTTTGTAATATATTACAACAGCAGAGAGAGGCAGTTGTTTGTAGTGACTCCCTAAGCCATGTTTAAGCTTTGTAATATATTACAACAGCAGAGAGAGGCAGTTGTTTGTAGTGACTCCCTAAGCCATGTTTGCTGCTTTGTAATATATTACAACAGCAGAGAGAGGCAGTTGTTTGTAGTGACTCCCTAAGCCATGTTTGCTGCTTTGTAATATATTACAACAGCAGAGAGAGGCAGTTGTTTGTAGTGACTCCCTAAGCCATGTTTGCTGCTTTGTAATATATTACAACAGCAGAGAGAGGCAGTTGTTTGTAGTGACTCCCTAAGCCATGTTTGCTGCTTTGTAATATATTACAACAGCAGAGAGAGGCAGTTGTTTGTAGTGACTCCTAAGCCATGTTTGCTGCTTTGTAATATATTACAACAGCAGAGAGAGGCAGTTGTTTGTAGTGACTCCCTAAGCCATGTTTGCTGCTTTGTAATATATTACAACAGCAGAGAGAGGCAGTTGTTTGTAGTGACTCCCTAAGCCATGTTTGCTGCTTTGTAATATATTACAACAGCAGAGAGAGGCAGTTGTTTGTGCTCTGCACCTGCACCAACCATTCACCCAGGGGTCTATAAATCACACCACTGTGGTGAATCACAGGAGGAATGTTCCATGTTCCATGGGGTCACCTGCCCCCTGTCTTGCTACCCTGCCACCCCACTGTCCGGGTGCGGTGGTGCTTTGATGGGCTGCCCCTCAACAGGCCTGTAGATTCCACCCCTGATCCCCTCATTCCCCCTGGGCTCTCTCTCTTCCTGCTCCCCTCTGCCACGTGCCAGGGAGCTGTGCATATACAAATCACCATGGCCTTGTTAGCATAGTTTAGTGAAGATGTCAGCTTTACGAGGCCTGGGATGCTTGTTATGCATGTCAGGGCCGGGAGGGGAGGGGCTGGGAGGGAAGGGGGGCACAGCAGCACTGCACTGTAAATTTAGGGCTGACTGAGGTATGGAGCCTGTTCCTTCACAGCAATGAAATGACAGACCTGTCCCCATACCCTGGCCCTATGAACGCATGTTGTGCTTTGTGATGTTGCCCTTCCCTGCAGTAAAATTACCCAGTGGCCTCATGGGTGGAATGTTATTAATATTTTTAATAATAAACTTATTTTTTTTTTTATCTGCTGAAAATCCAGTGTTTCTGTAAAACGGTTTTGTTATATTTCAGTCTTCAGTGATGTATATAAAGTGTAATATTGGGATGCAAACTCAAAATGTAATACATTTCAACACTATATGTAAAGGCTCTCATCGGGAGTAGGAGACCAAGGTGCAGCGTGGTAGGCGTACATCGTCATTTTATTGATGACACTGAAAAACAACAAAATCAAAAGCGAAAGTGAACAGTTCTGTCAGGCAGAAACACTAAACAGAAAACAAGATCCCACAAAACCCAAAAGGAAAATGACAACTTGTATGTGATCCCCAATCAGAGACAACGATAGACAGCTGCCTCTGATTGGGAACCACACACGGCCAAAAACAAAGAAATAGAAATCATAGACTTTCCCACCCGAGTCACACCCTGACCTAACCAAACATAGAGAAATAAAAATGATCTCTAAGGTCAGGGCATGACAGTACCCCCCCCCCCCCCCCCCCCCGCTCCGCTTGAGGCTCCCTCCACTTCGGTGGCGCCTCTGGTGCAGGGATTGTCGCCGGGACCGCCGGACCGTAGATTGTTGCTGCAGGCTCTTGACTGGGAACTGTCGCTGCAGGCTCCAGACTGGGGACCGTCGCTGCAGGCTCCGGACTGGGGACCGTCGTTGCAGGCTCCGGACTGGGGACCGTCGTTGCAGGCTCCGGACTGGGGACCGTCGTTGCAGGCTCCGGACTGGGGACCGTCGCTGCAGGCTCCGGACCGGGGACCATCGCTGGAAGCTCCGGACCGCGGACCATCGCTGGAGGCTCCGGACCGCGGATCAACACTGGAGGCTTCGTGCCATAGATCATCACTGGAGGCTTCGTGCCATGGATCATCACTGGAGGCTTCGTGCCATGGATCATCACTGGAGGCTTCGTGCCATGGATCATCACTGCAGGCTTCGTGCCATGGATCATCACTGGAGGCTTCGTGCCATGGATCATCACTGGAGGCTTCGGGCCATGGATCATCACTGGAGGCTTCATACGTGGAGCCGGAACAGGTCTCACCGGACTGAGGAGACGTACTGGAAGCCTGGGACGTGGAGCTGCCACAACGCGGCCTGGCTGGATATTCACTTTAGCTCGGTGTGTGTGGAGAGCTGGCACACGACGCACTGGGATATGAAGGCGCACTGGAGGCATAGTGCGTAGAGCCGGCACAGGATATACTGGGCTGTGGAGGCACACTGGAAGTCTGGAGCGTAGAGCTGGCACAACGCCTCCTGGCTGAATACCCCCTGTAGCACGGCAAGTGTGGGGAGCTGGAACAGGCCGTACTGGGTTGTGCTGGCGAACTGGGGATACCGTGCGTAGAGCTGGCGCAGGATATCCTGGGCCGAAGAAACACACTGGAGACCAGGAGCGCTGAGCCGGCACAATCCGTCCTGGCAGAATGCCCACTCTAGCACGGCAACTGCGGGGAGCTGGAACTGAGCGCACCGGGCTGTGAATGCGCACTGGAGACACAATGCGCATCACCGCATAACCCGATGCCTGACCGGTCACACGCTCCCCACGGTAAGCACGGGGAGTTGGCTCAGGTCTAAACCCTGACTCCGCCAATCTCCCCCCAAAATATTTTTGGAGCTGTCTCTCGGGCTTCCGTCGTTGTCTTAAATCCTCGTATCGTCGCAGTTCCTCACTCGCTGCCTCCGCCTGCTTCCATGGCAGTGTCTTGTCCCCTGCCATTACCTCCTCTCAGGGCCAGGATGTCCTCCACTCCCTTTTCTTCCGGGCCCAGGATCGCTGCTCCTCCTGGCCACGCTGCTTGGTCCTTTGGTGGTGGGATCTTCTGTAAAGGCTCTCGTTGGGAGAAGGAGACCAAGGTGCAGCGTGGTAGGCGTACATCGTCACTTTATTGATGACACCGAAAAACAACAAAATCAAAAAACGAAAGTGAACAGTTCTGTCAGGCAGAAACACTAAACAGAAAACAAGATCCCACAAAACCCAAAAGGAAAATGGCAACTTATATGTGATCCCCAATCAGAGACAACGATAGACAGCTGCCTGATTGTCCCACCCGAGTCACACCCTGACCTAACCAAACATAGAGAAATAAAAAGGATCTCTAAGGTAAGGGCGTGACACTATATCTGACATTGTACAGGTGTCTTCTTTTTTTAAGCAAATAACAATGTGTGTGAGTTGTATACTGTTGTTTCAAAGTAGATTTGTTTAAGACTACCAAGAAACACCCCGTGTGACCCCGATTCAGCCCACTGCAGTATTAACTGGGACAGGATGATAAGCAGAGACTGGTTAGAGGTTCTCTTTACTCAAAGTTCCCTTTTTTTTCTGAAAAACTCCAAATGATATTTATACTAAATATAATATTAGTCAATATTATTGTTCCTTGTTATAATTCAAACAGTGTTGAGTAATCTGCAGTGGCATGATGAAAATATGACTTTTCTATTTGTATGTTGATGCCATGAGCTCGTTATCTAATTTCCTTTCTGATGATTGAAAATGGAGCAAGGCACTGACTTTATCACACAGATAAATCGGCGGCCCATCCTCTGAGCAGATATAATCTGTCACGTGTCATGCAGGAAGATCAGTTCAGCTGCCCACACTTTATAACCCTGTGGAGGGAAGGCCAGGCCAGCACTGTGGTGATTTAGGAGAGGCTCGCTCTTTGTTTGCCATCGCAAACACCTGATGGTTCTATTAATTAATAGAGTGCAATTAGCAGGCCACGTCACACCAGGCCACATCACACCTGGTAGGCTCCTTAAAGAGAATTACGAGATATTAAAAAGCAGGGAGGGACTCCATTAGAGCTGACCTTTTCTTTTAAATTACTGATATTTGAGATTTAATTCAGAATTCAATGAATTTTTATTCTTATGGCTGGGGCCTTTTTTTGTCTCCTCTCTGAAATGGGGTCTCCTGCAGTCTGCAGGTCATTAATTATGATCTTTATAAATTAAATTAAGAAGATGTCACTGGTTTATTTTTTATATTCCTCCCACACAGGTTAACAGACTAGCTGACATTTTACCTAGTGAACAGCAGAAAAAAAATATGGTCTCTTTTGTGTGTCTGGATAATTCTGTACAAGCAAATATGTCCAAAATATTATTTAGGGTTAGATGTAAATCTAAAAGGATGGACCTTCTTGGTGTGGCCATAAACTGTCTCTCCCCAGCTACATCCTAGTCACCTGACGGTGGAGGAAAATGTTCCCTGTCTGGACGAGCTGCCTGTGAGTGATTTAACATGTGAGAGATATGGATCCTGAAACAGAAAATACAGTACTGTACTGAGGGTATCTTTACTGATAAAAAGGCCCTTGGCAAGATTTAGCATGGGGTATGGTTACAATGTAATGTTTATAGATGTGTAATAGTGCATATGGTTTTATTTCAACCTCTACTGAAGGAGAGGTATAGCTGTGTAATAAAATGTTTGTTTTTTACTGAAACTATACCATGATGTAACCCTTACTGTTACCATATGCTATCAGCTGTTAGTAACTATAGCAACCACAAATTAAGCCTTCCTTGCCATTGCATCACACACAAAAACGCACGCCATCTATTTCTATGTTCTCTCTCTCTCTCTCTCTCTCTCTCTCTCCTCTCTCTCTCTCTCTCTCTCTCTCTCTCTCTCTCTCTCTTTTCTCTCTCTCTCTCTCTCCCTGCCTCTCTCTCTCTCTCTCTCTCTCTCTCTCTCCCTGCCTTTCTCTCTCTCTCTCTCCCTCTCTCGCTCTCTCTCTCTCTCATACACACCCACACGCACGTAGACACATACACGCACACACACGCACACACAAACTCTCACTCACTAACTCACTCACACCGCCTCCACCCACATACATTTATTTATTCGTTATATTTCCTAATTCAGTTTGACGAATGAGTGACAGCTTGACACCTCATTCGGCAAGATTAATAGAACGACACAATATTTACGTGGCAGAGACAGCCAATTATCCCACCATCTATCATCCAGATTATCTTTCTGATTGAAAACTACTCGTCCATGTAATCGGAATTATTTGGAATTAGAAGGGAATTTATTGCTTCTTGTGTCACTTTTCCTGGACGGTGGTAAATGAGAAATATTAGATCCATAAAGAGTGCAGGAAAGGGGGAAATATTTCATTTTGGCTATTTGCCCCGGGGTGAAGCCAAGCATTTTCAATACACCATTTGATAGGTTTATGTAAACAATTTAAATGGTTTAAACCTGGTATATTGAAAATGTTGTGGAGGCATCATCCAAGAGGTATCATCCATGAATTGGTAACATATTTGAGTTGTAAATAAATCATATTAATGGAGCAGGATAGAAGGTTTGATACAGCAATAGGTATAACTGTTTTACCCAGCAGGTAGAAGTCATTGTGTTGAAGTTGGAAGACAGTAATGGATTTGATTTTATCATAAGAAATAGACTCCTTTATTGATTTAATGCTATGTTTTAAAATGTCTATCTCACTCATCACAGAAGCTGTTAAATCAGCTCGCTCCTTCAACTCCTGTCTGTCCCTCAGCCTCCCTCGATCAATTCATCTTCCTCTCTCTCCTACTACAGTACTTTGCATTCATTTTTTTCTCCTATCCCCTTTTTCCTCATATCTTCCACTTGCTTTCCTCTGACACATCTATCGTGTGTTTAGCCACCCTTTTGACTACCTCCTTCTTGACTTCACCGCTTCATACCATTACTTAACTTTTCTTGTAAATTCTCCCCCAAAATTCACCCCTCCCTTACCACCCTCACATTTGGCAGTATAATATATATCCACCTACCCCCCTAGAGTTGTCAGAAACTGGTTTTCAGACACTAGTTGTTGAACACAAAAGCCTGTATCTGACTCAGAGTCAACCAGAACCTTCTTCACACAGCCTTCCAATCAGGAGAGACACATTGTACTATACAGAGGTCTTATAGAGTAGATAGGCAGCAATTCTGCATCTTACTTAATAAATCAATACTTTCCACATCTGCAGAATTTGAAACTTGTTTATACATGTTTAAATGGCAAATGAAAATAGACCTATGGATGAATCAATTATCAAACGTACTGGTCGATACCGGACCGCAAAATAAATATACTACTAGTGTCTAATATTGGGTATATGACATAGATTGATTGAGCATTTTTCTTAGTTGGCCTTTGTTAATGAAATTTAGAAAGTGATGTTTTATCCATTTAGTAATCCTGGCGCTCTAAGGCCTTAGGCTCAGTAGTTTCTGGTTTTAAAAATAGTAAAAATTTCCGCCTATAACCATGTTGCAGTGGCTTGATCTCATTGCCCAGAGCGCGTTCAGACTTAAATAGGATTATGCCATCCCGATATAGTGCTCTCACAACTAGCTTGTTTATTTGTATCCTCTTATTAGGAGAGTTGGATCCTTAAAGGGTGCCAAAATTATCCCGCAAATCGCTGACAATGAAAAATGAAAGGTCCCTAACGGTTATTATAAGCAATCTGTCTGCGTTGAAGCACAATGTGACTGCTGTGCTTGTGATACCAACGGGGTGACCTCTGTGAGATGGGGGAGAGACACACACTGAAAGTCAGTGATTCAGTGAGAGGACAGACAGAGCGAAAGAGAGAGAGTCTAGGACTTCCATCATGGTAACATCTAGAAGTTCTCAACAAGGTAGCAAGTGCATGGATAATGGCTGATAGATTGTATAATTTAAACATGCAATTGATATCTCCAATTGATATATGTGTACATTGCACATAAGCATTTACTAAACATAGGATTTATCCATCATGAACTTTTAAACGAAGACTACAGTAATCATGTATTCATTAAATTGTACTCATTGCAATAGTCAACATTGAAAAGGGTATTAAAATATGTCAATACATTATAATAAAGAAATGTAATGACGTTCTACTAAAATCAACCTGTATAAACCAGTTACAATGCAGTATGTCTTGCTTTCTTGCCTCACACAAAGGTGTGTGCAGCTCTTTCTTTTGGAAGTATAGTCTCACTACTTGGAGTTTGGAAAGCCAGATCACTTTCCTAGTCCACTACTTCAACCCTGGGGAACAAATTAACTGTGTCTTGCTCTCAGCTTCCGCGTAACCTTTCCCCATCCTGAGTGACATTTGTATTTCCCTGCGCGCTGCAGGGCCTGGGCCCGGGCGTATGGTGGCTGGTGAAGAAGAGAGGATGCAGAGATGCTACATATGTAAAATAACAGCATCTGTCTGTCTGTGTTCTGTACAGGAGGACAGAGGAGAGCGAGAGACGGCCCAGCTGTTGAGTGAAAGCTTCCTCCCATGTGAAACTGAGATACTCTGGTGGAGGCAGCAGCCGAGAGGCCACGACCCCAGAACATGGCACAGATTCACAACTCTGTCTGAGATCTGTCTGGAGAGACAGATATTTTCTACCCAATTTTTTTAAAGAATGGGGTTGATGTGTCTATTTTTCAATTATTTTGGATAATTGTGACACTGATTACTGACAGATTTATTTTTTATTTTATTTTTGCAAAGACATGGTATGCCATTTGGAAATGATGGAATATTTTCTAGGTTCTAAAAGAAATCAGTAGATCATAAGACTAACATGTTTGCAAAAATCACCTTAAACATCCAACCCACTGAACAAAATGACCGAATAGTTGAGTTGGGGTTTGCCAGTTTGTGGGATTTGCATTTGTATTTATTATGGATCAACATGCGAAGACAGCAGCTACTCTTCCTGGGGTCCAGTAGAATTAACCTTTCCAGCGCAGGGGTTCCGCACGACAACATTCCGCTGGAAAGGCAGTGCGCAAAATTCCAAAATATGTTTTAGAAATATGTAACTTTCACACATTAACAAGTCCAATACAGCAAATGAAAGATAAACATCTTGTTAATCTTCCCATCGTGTCCGATTTAAAAAAATGCTTTACAGCTAAAGCACAACATATGATTATGTTAGATCAACGCCAAGTCGAAAAAACACACAGCCATTTTTCCAGCCAAAGATAGGAGTCACAAAAAGCAGAAATATAGATAAAATGAATCACTAACCTTTGATGATCTTCATCAGATGACACTCATAGGACATCATGTTACACAATACATGTATGTTTTGTTCGATAATGTGCATATTTATATAAAAAAATCTCAGTTTACATTGGCGCCTTACATGCAGTAATGTTTTGATTCCAAAACATCCGGTGATTTTGCAGAAATACTCATAATAAACATTGATAAAAGATACTAGTGTTATTCACAGAATTAAAGATAGACTTCTCCTTAATGCAACCGCTGTGTCGGGTTTCAAAAAAACTTTACGGAAAAAGCATAATCTGAGAACGGCGCTCAGGGCCCAAACAGCCAGAGGAATATCCACCATATTGGAATCAACTAAGTTAGAAACAACACCATAAATATTCACTTACCTTCAATGATCTTCATCAGAAGGCACTCCCAGGAATCCCAGTTTGACAATTAATGACTGATTTGTTGCATAAAGTTCCATCATTTATGTCCAAATAGCCACTTGTTGTTAGCGTGTTCAGCCCAGTAATCCATCTTCATGAGGCGCAGGCACTTCATCCAGACAAAAACTCAAAAAGTTCCGTTACAGTCCTTTATAAACATGTCAAACGATGTATGGAATCAATGGTTAGGATGTTTTTAACATAAAACATCAATTATGTTCCAACCGGAACATCCTTTGTCTTCAGAAAAAGGACTGGAACGCGAGGTAACTCTGTCGGAAGCGCGCGTCATGAGACCAAGGCTCTCTGCCAACCACTGACTCAAAGAGGTCTCATGAACCCATCCTTTATAGTAGAATCCTCATTCAAGTTTCAAAAGACGGTTGACATCTAGTGGAAGCCGTAGGAAGTGCAACCTCATCCATATCTCAATGTGTATTAGGTAGGCCAAGCTTTGAAAAACTACAAACCTCAGATATCCCACTTCCTGGTTGGATTTTTCTCAGGTTTTCGCCTGCCATATGTGTTCTGTTATACTCACAGACATCATTCAAACAGTTTTAGAAACTTCAGAGTGTTTTCTATCCAATACTAATAATAATATGCATATATTAGCATCTGTGACAGAATAGGAGGCAGTTCACTCTGGGTATGCTATTCATCCAAAAGTGAAAATGCTTCCCCCTATCCCAAAAGGTTTTAAGGCAGTTATAAATTTTTTAAAAACATTACAATACATTCACAACAGACTTCACAACATATTAAGTGTGTGCCCTCAGGCCTCTACTCTACTACCACATACAGTGGGACAAAAAAGTATTTAGTCAGCCACTAATTGTGCAAATTCTCCCACTTAAAAAGATGAGAGAGAGGCCTGTAATTTTCATCATAGGTACACTTCAACTATGACAGACAAAATGAGAAAAGAAAATCCAGGAAATCACATTGTAGGATTTTAAATTAAATTATTTGCAAATTATGGTGGAAAATAAGTATTTGGTTACCTACAAACAAGCAAGATTTCTGGCTCTCACAGACCTGTAACTTCTTCTTTAAGAGGCTCCTCTGTCCTCCACTCGTTACCTGTATTAATGGCACCAGTTTGAACTTGTTATCAGTATAAAAGACACCTGTCCACGACCTCAAACAGTCACACTCCAAACTCCACTATGGCTAAGACCAAAGAGCTGTCAAAGGACACCAGAAACCAAATTGTAGACCTGCACCAGGCTGGGAAGACTGAATCTGCAATAGGTAAGCAGCTTGGTTTGAAGAAATCAACTGTGGGAGCAATTATTAGGAAATGGAAGACATACAAGACCACTGATAATCTCCCTCGATCTGGGGCTCCACGCAAGATCTCACCCCGTGGGGTCAAAATGATCACAAGAACGGTGAGCAAAAACCCCAGAACCACATGGGGGACCTAGTGAATGACCTGCAGAGAGCTGGGACCAAAGTAACAAAGCCTACCATCAGTAACACACTACGCCACCAGGGAATCATATCCTGCAGTGCCAGACGTGTCCCCCTGCTTAAGCCAGTACATGTCCAGGCCCGTCTGAAGTTTGCTAGAGAGCATTTGGATGATCCAGAAGAAGATTGGGAGAATGTCATATGGTCAGATGAAACCAAAATATAACATTTTGGTAAAAACTCAACTCGTCTTGTTTGGAGGACAAAGAACACCATATCTACTGTGAAGCATGGGGGTGGAAACATCATGCTTTGGGGCTGTTTTTCTGCAAAGGGACGAGGACGACTGATCCGTGTAAAGGAAAGAATGAATGGGGCCATGTATTGTGAGATTTTGAGTGAAAACCTCCTTCCATCAGCAAGGGCATTGAAGATGAAACGTGGCTGGGTCTTTCAGCATGACAATGATCCCAAACACACTGCCCGGGCAACGAAGGAGTGGCTTCGTAAGAAGCATTTCAAGGTCCTGGAGTGGCCTAGCCAGTCTCCAGATCTCAACCCATAGAAAATCTTTGGAGGGAGTTGAAAGTCCGTGTTGCCCAGCAACAGCCCCAAAACATCACTGCTCTAGAGGAGATCTGCATGGAGGAATGGACCAAAATACCAGCAACAGTGTGTGAAAACCTTGTGAAGACTTACAGAAAACGTTTGACCTCTGTCATTGCCAACAAAGGGTATATAACAAAGTATTGAGATAAACTTTTGTTATTGACCAAATACTTATTTTCCACCATAATTTGCAAATAAATTCATTTAAAATCCTACAATGTGATTTTCTGTTTGTTTTTTTCTCATTTTGTCTGTCATAGTTGAAGTGTACCTATGATGAAAATTACAGGCCTCTCTCATCTTTTTAAGTGGGAGAACTTGCACAATTGGTGGCTGACTAAATACTTTTTTGCCCCACTGTATCTACAGCACAAAAGCCATGTGTACGTGTGTGTATAGTGCGTATGTTATCGTATGTTTGTATGCATGTGTCTATGCCTATGTTTGTGTTGCTTCACATTCCCCACTGTTCCATAAGGTGTTAATATGTTTTTTTTAAATCACATTTTACTGCTTGCATGAGTTACTTGATGTGGAATAGAGTTCCATGTAGTCATGGCTCTATGTAGTACTGTGCGCCTCCCATAGTCTGTTCTGGACCTGGAGACTGTGAAGAGACCTCTTGTGGCATATCTTGTGGGGTATGCATGGGGTGTCTGAGCTGTGTGCCAGTAGTTCAAACAGACAACTTGGTGCATTCAACATGTCAATACCTCTCACAAATACAAGTAGTGAAGAAGTCAGTCGCTCCTCCACTTTGAGCCAGGAGAGATTGACATGCATATCATTAATGTTAGCTCTCAGTGTATATCCAAGAGCCACCTGTGCTGCCCTGTTCTGAGCCAATTGCAATTTTCCTAAATCCCTCTTTGTGGCACCTGACCACACGACTGAACAGTAGTCCATGTGCGGCAAAACTAGGGCCTGTAGGACCTGCCTTGTTGATAGTGCTGTTAAGAATACAGAGCAACACTTTATTATGGACAGACTTCTCCCCATCCTAGCTACTGTGGTATCAATATGTTTTGACCATGACAGTTTACAATCCAGGGTTAATCCAAGAGGTGTAGAGCTAGGGTTTGGTAACTATCTGAAGAGGGATGGGGATAGGGTTTGGTAGCTATCTGAAGAGGGATGGGGCTAGGGTTTGATAGCTATCTGAAGAGGAGTGGGTCTAGGGTTTGGTAGCTAGCTGAAGAGGGATGGGGCTAGGGTTTGATAGCTAGCTGAAGAGGGATGAGGCTAGGTTTTGGTAGCTAGCTGAAGAGGAATGGGGCTAGGTTTTGGTAGCTAGCTGAAGAGGGATGGGGCTAGGGTTTGGTAGCTAGCTGAAGAGGGATGGGTCTAGGGTTTGGTAGCTAGCTGAAGAGGGATGGGGCTAGGGTTTGGTAGCTAGCTGAAGAGGGATGGGGCTAGGGTTTGGCAGCTAGCTGAAGAGGAATGGGGATAGGAGTTGGTAACTAGCTGAAGAGGGATGGGGCTAGGCTTTGGTAGCTAGCTGAAGAGGAATGGGGATAGGAGTTGGTAACTAGCTGAAGAAGGATGGGGCTAACATTGGCTAGATTAACTCCACAGTGTCATGCTGCTAATTGAGGAAGTGGAGCAGGGGGTCAGGGTCTTCAGCACCTATGTAGAAGATTAATGACCACGGGGCTGGGCCAGCCAGGAGAGAGCAACTCGCCCATAAAGATGCCAGTCCCTGTGGAACATCGGGGCCCTAGCTAGCCCTGGCCTACCTGGCTAAACCAGAGGTCAGGCCAGTTGACCCACCTTGGGGAGCCATGTTGCATGGGGGTTATAGGTAATATGGGGGTTAGGCATGTCTACTGTACCCAGGACCATTGGTATCACAGAGAAACTGGACCCTGGGAATGGTCAAAGAAAATAATTGTGACCACATCAGGTCATATTAATTTTGTCATACAAACAGTACACACATGTAGGCTTTGAAAATAAATACACCAATATACTGTATATATGACTCTTCTACCATGCGTGTACTGCATATGCTATATTAGAGTTTGATTTTAGGTTCATATTTGATGCAAGCTGTTCTTTACGACATTCAATATGCTGTTAGCTGGTGATGACAGAACAAACAACAGTATGGTCATTCCACCAATGTTGTGCCTTTTGAGAAGTGTAACTTGGTTAAAAAAAACACAAAAAAACATTGGATTCACCTCATTTTAACATTCTGTCATGAAGAGCACGTTCAACTCATTTTCCCATCTTAACCCTAAAAGCACCTTTAGGGGTCAATTTTACAGGGGCAAAAACATACTTTTGAAAACCCTTTTGTATTCCTTCAGAAATGGTAGCACTTTGTAAGCAACTAGTTACCGACATATAAACACAATTTACGATGATTTCTGTGTTAATATAGAACTGAGTTGATAGTCCAGAGTGTTCCAAAGTCAGAGCTAAAGGTCTGATGGCACCGAGCCATATCACCTATAACCCCCATATCACCTATAACCCCCATATCACCTATAACACCCATATCACCTATAACACCCATATCACCTATAACCCCCATATCACCTATAACACCCATATCCCATATAACAACCATATCTCCTATAACACCCATATCACCTATAACACCCATATCCCCTATAACACCCATATCACCTATAACCCCCATATCACCTATAACACCCATATCACCTATAACCCTCATATCACCTATAACCCTCATATCACCTATAGCCCCTATATCACCTATAACCTATAACTTATCACAGATAAGTATCACAGAAACACACCACTTAGAATGAATAACAGATACATGTTCATGAAGAGTTGCTATGGATTAAATGTATCCCCTATAACACCCATATCACCTATAACCCCCATATCACCTATAACCCCCAAATCTCCTATAACAGCCATATCACCTGTAACCCCCATATCACCTATAACCCCCATATCACCTGTAACCCCCATATCACCTATAACCCCCATATCACCTATAACCCCATATCACCTATAACCCCCATATCACCTATAACCCCCATATCACCTATAACACCCATATCCCCTATAACACCCATATCACCTATAACACCCATATCACCTATAACACCCATATCACCTATAACCCCCATATCACCTATAACACCCATATCACCTATAACCCTCATATCACCTATAACCCTCATATCACCTATAGCCCCTATATCACCTATAACCTATAACTTATCACAGATAAGTATCACAGAAACACACCACTTAGAATGAATAACAGATACATGTTCATGAAGAGTTGCTATGGATTAAATGTATCAAAATAACCGTTTAAAACATTCAAAACAACAAATGTGTCTATAAATATGTTAAAAATATATATACTGTTCGATAGTTTGACTGTTTGTCGTTTTGTCATTATTTTCAATTTGGGGTCAAAAATGACCCCTGTTGGTGCTTTTAGGGGTTGAAATATGTTATGAGGTTATGAGGTTAAATACATTTCTAAAAAAAATACTATAGTAAGTGCCTTTTAAGTTCCATATAAAGTAACGGGGTTGACCGTAACAGGGTTGACCGTAACAGGGTTGACGATTTCATCTTAAATCAGCCATGAATCTGCTTGTGACAGGGGGAATGGTGTGCAACAGGGTGGCAATTGAATGCAAGGTTAAAAAAATAAATTTAAAAAGTGTAATTGTTAAAACATTTCTAGCCTGTCTATTTATGGTTAACAGGGTTGACGTGTTATGCCCGACCCGCTTAGTTTTCCACAACGAAACACCAGAAAATTGCCAAAAAGAGTAGAACAAGCTCACCTGCTTTTACACTATGATTTGACAATTAGATGTTCAATGTTTCTTGGAAAAAAATATATAAAAAGGAATAGTTTCACCATATTAAAATGAGAGTTCAGTTCACGTAACAGGGTTGACTTTAAAATGAGGGACAGACGTAAATGAATCACTAATCACATTAAATAAATAACCATTTTCAGAAATTACTTTATCAAAGCAACAAAATAACTCATGTTTTACAATGATAGTGAAAACTTGAAGAAATGTTGGGGTCAAGTGGGTAAACATCTTCCTAGAAGTCACAGAGCATGTACGGATGTCTATCTGATTGATTGAATTCTCCATGTGGTCTATATTAAAAGGGACTTTATTTAATATAACAGGTTTTAAAATTCAATATTGGTGCACAATTTATACTTAAAATATCAAAGGGACTCTTTTCGTGGAACGACCCAGTAATGATTAGCCCTATTGCTTTTAGTATTACCTACAGAAATGAGATATCATCATTATCGCTGGCTGCACAAAGGCCTTGGCATTGTTAAAACAATTTGCTGCGCACTAATGTAGGCTGTCAGGGAGCCGCATAGGTCTAGTTCTAAGAGTTAAGTTGTAGGGATGTGTAGCCTGGGGAATCGCAGCGGATAGGAGTCTCATTTCCTCATCAAACAGAGTGAGTGATTTGGAATATTTATGAGGGTCCCAATTTAAGTTAAACATTTAACAAAAAAGCCTCAGATTAAAATTAGACAGCAGAAAGAGTTAGAGTCCCTGTGGGGAAGCTAGGCTAAACGTGGAATGCTTAAGATGAATTAAAGTGTCAATTCAGAGACAGACAGATGGGGTTCCAGTTCTGAAATGGTTCTGTACGTACATGATAGTGGTATATATTGAAAAGTACTGAGTGACTTGAATCATCATTTTGCAAAAAGAAAAAAAGTCCTTTGAGAAAAAGCTCATTTGCGTTTCTGCAACATGTTCTAGTAGTGTTACAATTTCAAACTTTAAATCAAGGAGACACTGATTATTATAATTGTGTGTTACGAAAAAATTATAAAAAATTATTTAATGAATGAAGTAACTTTAATTAAAGCAATGTTATTCTTTATTACAATAATTCTAGAAGCTTGTAAATGATGATTCTACCATCCGTAGGCCTATAGTTTAGAGGCAGTTTATGCATTTCAAACCTTTTAATCATAACATTATTTAATCCATGATTATGATAAGGACCCAGATAAAATCAAATCATCCAGCTGTTGAATACAGATGAATTACAAAGCTCCTCTCTAATAGTGGCACTTGCTGCATCATTGCGTAATGTGAGATATGAGTGTTAGACTCAGATACCATGCTTAGGTCAGAGGTTACACGTAATTCAACTACATATTGACTCAACTGATAATCCATGTCTCCTTCTTCCCTTCCCTCTACATTTCTCTCTTTCGCTCACTCTATCCGAGCAGATCAGTGAGTGAGGGAGGAAGGGGGAGGGTCATGGTATAACTGGCACTCTGGACTGATGCACTCTACTTCCTGTTTATTCACTGGGCCCTGAGGGACTTCCCCCATGAATCAGCCGGAGAAAAAGTTCATGTGCTCTATATCACTGGGAGACAAAGGAAATGTGCCATGTGTGAGAGAGTGTGTCATGGGCTGTGTTATAACAGCCACCACTACAGACATCCACTCAGGGAGAGAGTGTGAATAAGAGAGAGAGAAACCCTGCTGAGCTCCCACCATCCCGGGATTTTGGATTTATTCCCCCATCGCTTTATGGTCGCCTCACTGAGTTCCTGCAAGGCCTTACACCTGGGCTGAAGGCTCAGGTTTGAGGAGGACTGGGAGGCTGGGTAGTTCTTATTGATCACCACAAACTGCTCCATGCTACTTCACTCTGTTTATGAATGTTTGTTCAGAATTATGCTGGACCCATTTCTCATTCCTGGCCACTCATGAATGGCACACCCTATATTTCAGAGATCTAAGAATGTAAACGGCCAGCCGGCCTTCACTTTCAAACTGATTTGAGTTTCACCACGTCACCTACATTTTTTTAGATGATTGACATACGTGCTTTCACATACGTTAAATCACTGTTAAATAACGACATGCATACATACTGTAGTCTATAGCAGTAGTCTGCACCTTTGCACTCCCATCCTCCCAGAGTGGAAATTCAGTTTGTTTATGTTTTCAGTGGCAGCCTTCAGGGAGTAAGGGATGCCTCTACCACAGAGCCACAGCTTCAGGCCATCATATGTTGCCCTTCAAAGCTCCCTCTCCTCTCCAATCTGCATCCAATAGCTTGTGTGGTGTGGTGGGGTGGTGGTGGTGTGTGTGTGTCACAACAGCATCCCAACAGGCTGGGGATACTGAGATGAGGCTCCCTGCTATCTGGAAGAGTGCTGCTCAGGGGTCATACACCTGTCTCCCTGGCTTTTCATCTCAGCAGTGATGTGTCATTACTCAGCCTCTCCTCAGTAGATGCAGGAGACTACATGTATGTGTATACCCCTGATGATTCACAATGACAAGACAGCCACAGTTAAATGATATCTGCCAGAGGGGATAAGACTGGATGGATTGTCAATAGAGTTCATCATTTTATGGCAGTTACCGAACAACTGACTATAGATACAGTGCCATCAGAAAGTGTTCGTACTCCTTGACTTATTCCACATTTAGTTGTGTTACAGCCGGAATTCAAAATGTATTAAATATATTGTTTCTCTCTCACCCATCTACACACAATACCCCATAATGAGAAAGTAAAAAACATGTTTTTAGAAATGTTTACAAATGTATTGAAAAAGAAATACAGAAATATCTAATTTACATAAGTTTTCACACCCATGAATCAATACATGCTAGAATCACCACTGGCAGCGATTACAGCTGTGAGTCTTTCTGGGTAAGTCTCTAAGAGCTTTGCACACCTGGACTGTACAATATTTGCCCATTATTTGTATCAACATTCTTCAAGCTCTGTCAAATTGGTTGTTGATTATTGCTAGACAACACAGGAGGTTTGTCGTACCTTCGTTGGTGAGAACGGGGTCGTGGTAATGACTGAAGCGGAATAGGTGGAATGGTATCAAATACATCAAACACATGGTTTCCAGGTGTTTGATGCCATTCCATTTGCACCATTTCGGACATTATTATGAGCCGCTCTCCCCTCAGCAACCTTGTGTGTTAGACAACCATTTAAGTCTTGCCATAGATTTTCAAGCAGATTTAAGTTAAAACTGTCACTGTCTTCTTTGTAAGCAACTCCAGTGTTTATTTGGCCTTGTGAACTGAAATGTGTCTTCCGCATTTAACCCAGCGACTGGGGAACAGTGGGTTAACTGCCTTGCTCAGGGGCAGAACGACAGATTTTTACCTTGTCAGCTCGGGGATTCAATCCAGCAAACCTTTTGGTTATTGTCCTGCTGTAAGGTAAATTCATCTCCCAGTGTCTGGTGGAAAGCAGACTGAACCAGGTTTTCCTCTAGGATTTTGCCTGTGCTTAGCAACATTCCGTTTATTTTATTCCTAAAAAACGATTACAAGCATACCCACGACATGATGCAGCCACCACTATGCTTGAAAATATGGAGATGAGTACTCAATAATGTATTTTATTGGATTTGCACCAAACATAACACTTTGTATTCGGGTCAAAAATGGAATTGCTTTGCTACATCTATTGCAGTGTTACTTTATTGCCTTATAGCAAAAATGATGCATGTTTTGGAATACCTCCCTGGTCTTTGTGGTTGATTCTGTGTTTTAAATTCACAGCTCAACTGAGGGACCTTACATATAATTGTATGTGTGGTGTACAGAGATGAGGAAACAATATTATTGCACACAGAGTGAGTCCATGCAACTTATTATGTAACTTGTTAAGCACATTTTTACTCCTGAACTTATTTAGGCTTACTAAAAGCAAAGGGGTTGAATATTTATTTACCCAAGACATTTCAGCTTGGCATGTTTTATTAATTTGTAAGAAGTATATATTTTTAAATCATTCCACTTTGACATTATGTGATATTGTGTGTAGGACAGTGACAGAAATCTAAATTTAATCCATTTTAAATTCAGGCAATAACACAGCAAAATGTGCAAAAAGTCAAGGGATGTGAATACTTTCTGAAGGCACTGTATACAGTAGAACAAAGATAGCACCTGCATGTATGTGAAGACATAGGAAGGACACATATACAAGCACGGTAAACCACTAAGAATGTGGTGTTACACCACATGGTGATAAGCCAGTGAATTCAAATATGTGGAAAGGTCTTAGTCTCCAAAAATGAATACAAATCAACAGGAAATGCAAGACTTGTGTGTTAGAATGTATCTGGCTGTTAAAGAGCTATCTGAATAGGTCTCTCTTGAAAGAGAACAGACCACTTGATAACCTCCCTGTATCTACAATTGGCCTTCATTGAAGTCAATTAGAGGCAAAAGCACTCAGTCTCACACAGCTCTGTAGCGAGGGCTGAACGACAATAGCTGAGAGTCAGTTGTTAACACCTGTTAGTGGTAAGCATTAAGAGAATTTATGACTGAGTCTGATTTATTATAATGTTCCCCTGGTTGATGAAAATGTTTTTTTTTGTTGCTATTATCTTCCGGCCTGGAATGAAGGTCCTCAAAGGTAGCCCTCCCATGGTTCTCTTGTGATCTCATGTTCTCTGCAAAGGGGTGAGTTGGTACGCTCCCTGTGATCAGGTTGGCAGGAGGGAGGCGGAGCAGCCATCCCATTGACCTCTGGGTAAATCTTTCCGTGGTTGGAGGTCCATGTAGCCTGCGCGAGACGGCGGTGGGGCATGGATGACTGAAGCAATAGGGCTGTGATTAGCTGACATCGCTGCTTCGTTTTGCAAGCTGGTCTATTCTTGGGTGTGGGTGGGCAGATGGGGGCAGGTGAGCTCAAATGGGAATGAAGGTATTGATTCCACAGCCTTTATGAGAATGACACGCACAAGCTATTTCTGTATAGGGGGAACACACTATGCATTATGGCTGTGACGTAGATAAGCTCTTCAAAAAGTGGACGGGACACATTGTCTATGAGGAGTAGCTACAGAAGATATGAACTTTATTAAATGATGCATAAACGCATGTCATAAAGGCTCTATGGAACATCCATCACACATTGTAAGTAAGGTACACGATGTAACAATGATGCCAGGGGATCCTTTGCTGACTGGTTCTGGTGAAGATATCATTGTTGGACAGAGAGCCAGTGTGTTGATGACATTTCAGCAACATTAGGAGTAATAATTCAATAAAAAGGGATTCTTTCAAATCCCTTTTATTGACAATGCCAAGCTGTGTCTACATCATATTTACAGGGCAAGTGGGCTCCCTCCTATGTCGAGTCCACATACACTACTGTTCAAAAGTTTGGGGTCACATTTTTTGTCCATTAAAATAACATCAAATTGATCAGAAATACAGTGTAGACATTGTTAATGTTGTATATAACTATTGTAGCTGGAAATGGCATATAGGAATATCTACATAGGTATACAGAGGCCCATTATCAGCAACCATCACTCCTGTGTTCCAGGGGCACGTTGAGTTATGTAATCCAAGTTTATCATTTTGAAAGGATAATTGATCATCAGAAAACCCTTTAGCAATTATGTTAGCACAGCTGAAAACTGCAATAAAACTGGCCTTCTTTAGACTAGTTGAGTATCTGGAGCATCAGCACTTGTGGGTTCGTTTACAGACTCAAAATGGCAAAGCACTTTCTTCTGATACTCATCAGTCTATTTTTGTTCTGAGAAATGAAGGCTATTCCATGCGAGAAATTGCCAAGAAACTGAAGATCTCGTACAACTCTGTGTACTACTCCCTTCACATTACAGCGCAAACTGGCTCTAACCAGAATATAAAGAGGAATGGGAGGCCCCAGTGCACAACTGAGCAAGAGGACAAGTGCATTAGAGTGTCTAGTTTGAGAAACAGACGCCTCACATGCAGCAACATACAGCATCTCATACAGCAACATTAAGCCAGTTATATACCATTTTAAATATTACATGACATTACATGACATTTCATAATACTTTTCACAACACATTAAGTGTGTGCCTTCTGGCATTTACTCTACTACCACATGTCTACAATACAAAATCCATGTGTACGTGTGTGTAGAGTGCACGTGCTAGCATGTGTATGTGTATGTATGTCTGTGCCTGTGTGTGTGTCTCTTCACAGTCTCTGCTGTTCCAGAAGGTGTATTTTTATCCGTTTATTAAATCTGATTCTACTGCTTGCGTCAGTTACCTGATGTGGAATAGAGTTCCATGTAGTCATGGCTCTTTGTAGTACTGTGTGCCTCCCGTAGTCTGTACTGGACCTGGGGACTGAGTGGTTACTGATGATGTCCACCTGCACACCCTTATAGTCACTCTTGTTCCTGGACGAGCCTCCAAATATGTAATGGCCACAGTTCTCTACGTTACATTAACCAGACAACAAGCAAATGGCATGTTGGCACTCACACAACGGTGATGTCAGTGTTTTGGGGAAACATTCCCCTCTGCCCTGTGGTGCTCATGGGAGGCGATTATTGGCATGCTGTGACCAGAGCAGCGCCAACAGCCAGTGTTTCCACCCGTCTTATTCTCACTCACGCCACTCTGTGAACTCTCCTCCACTCTTTTTGCATAAAGTAATTGCTGTCAGGGAGTGTGTGCAGTGCAGTGCAGTGCTTGGGTTCCGCTTTAAGAGACAAGATTAGGGAATATAAGAGCTAAGTCAGTGCTCAGGCACTCACAATGCCTCTCACAATGCCTACATCTGCCATTGGGCCTGCGTGGATCAGGGCTGACAGTGATGAATATTTGGCCAAAAGTTTGCATTACACATAATGATTTTCCCTAATGAGAATTGATGAAAGCATGCAGGACTGGGGAGAGTGTGATGAGAGGAGAGACCACTCATTAGCATCCAGTCAGGCTAAGCTGAGCTGGGCTCAACTGGGCTAGGCCCGCATTAGATGGGAAAGATCAACCACTTTGTTTCAATCCCACTAGTCATTTCAGAGATGAAAGCTACTCTATATGTGGGACTCTTTGGAAGCCATCTGATGCCTTAAAAAGGCCAAATCAATAAAGAAGTCTCCTTTCCTATCAGAGACCATTTGCACCATATGTAGACACATTAGACACAAGGGTGCGTGCTCAGCCCCCTCCTGTACTCCCTGTTCACCCAGGACTGCGTGGCAACGCACGTCTCCAACTCAATCATCAAGTTTACAGACGACCCAACAGTGGTTGGCCTGATTACCAACAATGACAAGACAGTCTACAGGGAGGAGGTGAGGGCCCTGGCAGAGTGGTGCAAGGAGGATAACCTCTCCCTCAGCGACAACAAAACGAAGGGGCTGATCGTGGACTTCAGGAAACAGCAAAGGGAGCACACCCCCATCCACATCAAAAGTTGAGGAGGTGAAATGTTTCAAGTTTCTCGGCATTCACATCACTGACAATCTGAAATGGTCCACCCACACAGATAGTGTGGTGAAGAAGGCGCAACAGCGCCTCTTCAACCTCAGAAGGCTGAAGAAATGTGTCTTGACAACTAAGACCCTCACAAACTTTGCACCATTGAGAACATCCTGTCGGGCTGTATCACCGCCTGGTACGGCAACTGCACCATCCGCAACCGCAGGGCTCTAGAAAGGTTGGTACAGTATGCCCAAAGCATCACCGGGGGCACCCTGCCTGCCCTCCAGGACATCTACAGCACCCGGTGTCACAGCACCTCAGCCAACTGAGCCACAGCCTGTTCACCCCACTACAATCTAGAAGGCGAGGTCAGTACAGGTGCATCAAAGCTGGGATCGAGAGACTGAAAAACAGCTTCTATCTCAAGGCCATCAGACTATTAAATAGTCACCACTAGCCGGCATCCACCCAGTTCCCTTCCCTGAAATGTAGTCACTAGCCGGTTACCACCCAGTTACTCTACCATGGACCTTAGAGGCAGCTGCCCTATGTACATAGTCATGGAACACTGGTCACTTTAATAATGTTTACATATAGTTTTACCCACTTCATACAGGGGTTCATCCTTTAAAAGTTGCGGCGCACTGCGGCGCACCTTGCATATACTATATTCTAGTCAAGACCTATCCTATTTAACTATTGCTGTACATATACTATTCTTCAGATATACAACATATTTGATCCATATACTGTCCATATTGTCTATACATCCCATCACACATCTTTATACTCTGGACTCTGACATTGCTCGTCCTAATATTTATATATTTCTTAATTCCATTATTTTACTTTTTAGATTAGTGTGCATTGTTGTTTATTGTTAGATATTAATGCACCGTTGGAGCTAGGAACACAAGCATTTCGCTACACCAGCAAAAACATCTGCAAAATATGTGTATGCGACCAATAGCATTTATTTTATTTTATTTCATGGAGCTACAATAGGCCTATGTTACAATTCAAATGCATGTAGTTCCCCTTTTGAGATGTCCACTTGTCCAACTGCACTTATAATGAAACTTGTGCACTCAGCTCACAGATATGGACAGGAACAATTTAGATATTCCAATATTCAAGCATCCATATGCATGAAGCCAGGCTGCCGCGGCCCCACCAATGGCCATCCTGTGAAGGGGTATCGGCTGCACTAACAGATGGCATGGTGGGGTTTGAAAAGCGATCGCCCTGAACGAGCCCCAGGCAGCCCTAGAGGCCAGCACTGAGCCTCCTCTCCACATGTGGCCAGTCAGGAATGATATTATGTGGTAATAGTAGTTAATAGTGAACCAGGTCATTAGCATCACATGTAACTTTATGGACCACATCCACCAGCCTGCCTGTGTACACAATGGGCTGTGGCCGGTATCCGCAGGTTTAACTTTTACATTGCACATGATCACTGCCAATAATATATTATTACAGACTATAACTTATTACAGACTCTAAAAGACTTGGATAAACATTGTGCAATGCAGTAGGTGCTTAATGGCTTTGGCTATGATTGATGAAATTCTCAGTAGAAAACTATTTTAGCATAATATTAGCATAATATTATTCTGTTGGTCATTTGATTTAAGAGAATGATTATTAAGAAAGCTAAATCTAGCTACTTTTTAAGCTCTATCTCTGACTCTGCTGGTGATTCTTCTAAATTCTGTAAAATTGTTAATTAGTTCTGTCAGACAGGCATCACTACTGAAAGAAAATTAGATAAGTGATGAATTTAATCAACATTTTATCTTAACAGACGTTCTGTTTGAGAGGACTGGTGGTTTAAATAACCCTGATCAGTCAGTTTGCTGCTCCCAGCCTTTCATTGACTTGAAAACTCGCCCAACTACTATTGAATCTGTGTTTTCATTTAAACAAGTTACTACCTGTGATGTGCCAACTGCCTTGCTTAAAAATCTACTGGGGTCGATGTGCTTCACCTGTTTTTACTGCACCTTTCCGCCCCCTTGATTGCTGAATCATTAACACATATTCTGTATCTGATGATCATATCTGACCCCCACACATGAGCCTGCTCAACCAGCTCTTACATTCTCCAACTCAATGGAGTTCAGTATAGAACTACTACTACACCTGCTACATGGAGTGGTTATACTGAGTTGCTTCAGTATATGCCGTCTTGTGATATGCTAAGACATATTGTCTAAGTATTTGTATTTATTTTTGTATTGATACTGCTCTTCTTGATACAGCATTTTGTGTCAAACTGAGGCAACATGATTCTCGTTCAGACAGGCGTTGGCTGTGGGTGGACACCATCCACAACCTTTTGTTTGTTTTGACAAATGCAGCCATATCCATTCCATTTAGGATTTCACAGTCACAGACACAGGGACGGGCTGTGAGGGTCATTGTCAGATGCTAAGGAGGAATATCTAGACAGATATTATAGGATAGACAATTGCTACATTGTATTTTCATTTGATATGATTCAAACGAGAATTAGAATATCTCTGTCTCCCACAAAGTGAAATAATGTATCTAAGGGACGCATTGAAAACCATTTAACCACTTTGAGCTGTATTCATAATTGGATTTTAACTGCAGATCCAATCGTACATCCAGCAGTCACCAATCTCCAATATTGGATTTTTCGAATACTTTTATTCGCTGAGTCCTCTCTGTATTCTCATCCTGTTTAAATGTCAGGCTTTTTAATCAGCCAATGTGCAAAATGTCTTACTGAATTGTACACACACACACACACACACACACACACACACACACACACACACACACACACACACACAGTCTGTCCAGCCTATTAGAGAGATGGAAGATTATGTTCTAAATTAAGTCATTAGTTACGCAAACCTAATGATCATCCTATTTGTGTATATAAATATGATCCATTTCCCCTGCTTCAGGCAAATATGTATTTCCTCAAATGAATTTGGATGCATTGAATAAAAACAACAACAACAACCAAAACAACATCAGGGCCCATAATGAAATGGAGCAGAGGCAGAGGCACTCAGGTGATTGCATTCATTACCCCTCTCCACTATACAGACCCCTTCACAGGGATTACCCCTAGTTCGGGAGAGGTTGATTATTAGACGCTCGCAAAGGTTTCGTTCGAATCGCCCCAGTTAAACGAGAAATTACAGGCCGAGGAGAGAGGCTAATAACAGTTGTTAACCCCGCGCGGGCAGCTGCGTAAAAGAGCGCCACGATAACGAGGTGCACCACCAAGGTTTGAGGAGCGACGCAGCTAGCGCACCCCCGAGGAGAAGCTAACTTATTAAAATAATGAATTAGCCAACCAGATTACTGCAGCCTGCGGCAAAGGCAATTATCCCTCTCCAAATCCCTGGACAGGGCTCCCCTGCGCCACGATAAAACAAGTGCTCAGAAAGCAGGAGCCCTCCGCTCCACGTAAATGAATAGGCTGTTAATTAGGATCTCTCCCGCTGCGGGTAGCTTTCCCACAGCCACAACACTACTTTCACTACTAGTACAGAAGAGAGAGAAGGGGATAGAGAGAGAAGGAGAGAGAGAGAGAGAGAGAGAGAGAGAGAGAGAGAGAGAGAGAGAGAAAGAGGAGAGCAGGGGAGGAAATTAGCTAAGGAAGACAGTGAGAAGAAAAGAAAGAAAGATGGAAGGGTTTAGGAGAGAGCATAGAGAAAGACAGCAGACTAGAAAATAGCAGAGAGAGAGAGAGAGAGAGAGCAGACAGCCATGGTGGCCCTGATTGTAAGCTTTGTATGAGAGGCCCCTGTGGAAACAAACAGAGACAAGCCAATCCCAGCCAGAGCCCAGGGCTGTACTCTCTGCTGGGCAGAGCTGTGGGGGAGCGTGTGTGTTTGTGTGGCCTGCCTGGTCTACATAGCCATCCTCTAACAGCTCAACCCTCCTCTCCACTGTGTGTTTGACATGCTTTATACTGTCAAATCAAATCAAAGTTTATTTGTCAAGCGCGCCGAATACAACAGATGTAGTAAACCTTACAGTGAAATGCTGACTTACAGGCTCTAACCAACAGTGCATATTAGAAGAACAATAGGTAAGTAAAGAAATAAAAACAACAGTAAAAAGACAGTGAAAAATAACAGTAGCAAAGCTATATAAAGTAGCGAGGCTACATACAGGCACCGGTTAGTCGGGCTGATTGAGGTAGTATGTACATGTAGGTATGGTTAAAGTGACTATGCATATATGATAAACAGAGAGTAGCAGTAGCGTAAAAGAGGGGTTGGCGGGTGGTGGGGGCAGGACACAATGCAGATAGTCCGGGTAGCCAATGTGCAGGGGCACTGGTTGGTCGGGCCAATTGAGGTAGTATGTACATGAATGTATAGTTAAAGTGACTATGCATATATGATAAACAGAGTAGCAGCAGCGTAAAAGAGGGGTTGGGACGGGACGGGACGGACGGACGGACGAAGGGGGTGGGGCACACAATGCAAATAGTCCGTGTAGCCATTTGATTACCTGTTCAGGAGTCTTATGGCTTGGGGGTAAAAACTGTTGAGAAGCCTTTTTGTCCTAGACTTGGCAATGGGGTGGCTGGGGTCATTGACAATTTGTAGGGCCTTCCTCTGACACAGCCTGGTGTAGAGGTCCTGGATGGCAAGGCAGCTTAGCCCCAGTGATGTACTGGGCCGTACCCACTACCCTCTGTTGTGCCTTGCGGTCGGAGGCCAAGCAATTGCCGTACTAGGCAGTGATGCAACCAGTCAGGATGCAACACTGGCACTGTGAAGGAGCAGTCTGAGTCTGACAATAACACGGACACTGGGACTGAGATGTTTACGGATCCCACTAAGGCCTTTCCCACTCCCTTACATTTTGGTGTTACGAAGGAGAATACTTTTATTCCAGGCCTTACACTCAGTTATTGGCTGGCTATATGGTGCAAATACGCTCATAGTGTAGATTGGGGACAGACCCTCTCCGTTCTCTCGGTTAAATCTATCTTCTCTCCTGAAGGTGAGTGGGCCATCAGTTCTGGCTTATAAAGAGAGAAAGTCGGGCAAGGATGGGTGACAAGTGAAGTAGGGCAATGGAAACACTGAAAAAGAGTCCTGCTGTACTTTATGACAAACAGTATACACACATCTTAATGGTTATAAATAGTAAAGTATCACATGCTTGACACCATGAACCAAATCTGGCCACCTACTGCTTTCCCCTTCCAACTACACATCAGTAGGAATCAGAAAGTTTTGAAGAGTGGATTCACCTTGTCCTGTATAGCTATACAGTATAGCAATATTTTGTCAAACCTGGAAACTATGCCAAAATGGATGGCTAACAAAGCTAAAACTGCACCACATTTAGATTTTGTATGAACTCCAATAAGGAGGCACAAGTTATCTCTTAAATTACTGACATTTGAGCGACTGGTCTACTGTAGGTATGCAGATAACTCTGCTGGTCTACTGTAGACATGCAAGTAACGCCACTGGTCTACTGTAGACATGCAGATAACTCTACTGGTCTACTGTAGACATGCAGATAACTCTGCTGGTCCACTGTAGACATGCAGATAACTCTGCTGGTCCACTGTAGACATGCAGATAACTCTGCTGGTCTACTGTAGACATGCAGATAACGCCACTGGTCTACTGTAGACATGCAGATAACTCTACTGGTCTACTGTAGACATGCAGATAACTCTACTGGTCTACTGTAGACATGCAGATAACTCTACTGGTCTACTATAGGTATGCAGATAACTCTACTGGTCTACTGTAGGTATGCAGATAACTCTACTGGTCTACTGTAGGTATGCAGATAACTCTACTGGTCTACTGTAGGTATGCAGATAACTCTACTGGTCTACTATAGGTATGCAGATAACTCTACTGGTCTACTGTAGGTATGCAGATAACTCTACTGGTCTACTGTAGGTATGCAGATAACGCCACTGGTCTACTGTAGATATGCAGATAACGCCACTGGTCTACTGTAGACATGCAGGTAACTCTACTGGTCTACTGTAGACATGCAGGTAACGCCACTGGTCTACTGTAGACATGCAGATAACTATACTGGTCTACTGTAGACATGCAGATAACTCTACTGGTCTACTGTAGACATGCAGATAACTCTACTGGTCTACTGTAGACATGCAGATAACGCCACTGGTCTACTGTAGACATGCAGATAACGCCACTGGTCTACTGTAGACATGCAGGTAACTCTACTGGTCTACTGTAGACATGCAGGTAACGCCACTGGTCTACTGTAGACATGCAGATAACTATACTGGTCTACTATAGGTATGCAGATAACTCTACTGGTCTACTGTAGACATGCAGATAACTCTACTGGTCTACTGTAGACATGCAGATAACGCCACTGGTCGTTAATACACTGAGCGTACAAAACATTATGAACACCTGCTCTTTCCAACACATACAGTATTCCCACTGTTATGTCTACTCCCGCTCTCCCACTCTGGTGCTCAACGTCACCGTTCTACTAACCATCACTCATGGCAACCCATCTGTACAGCCTACTTTCATTTACATTTAACATTTACATTTAAGTCATTTAGCAGACGCTCTTATCCAGAGCGACTTACAAATTGGTGCGTTCACCTTAAGACATCCAGTGGAACAGCCACTTTACAATAGTGCATCTAAATCTTTTAAGGGGGGGTGAGAAGGATTACTTTATCCTATCCTAGGTATTCCTGAAAGAGGTGGGGTTTCAGGTGTCTCCGGAAGGTGGTGATTGACTCCGCTGTCCTGGCGTCGTGAGGGAGTTTGTTCCACCATTGGGGGGCCAGAGCAGCGAACAGTTTTGACTGGGCTGCGCGGGAACTGTACTTCCTCAGTGGTAGGGAGGCGAGCAGGCCAGAGGTGGATGAACGCAGTGCCCTTGTTTGGGTGTAGGGCCTGATCAGAGCCTGGAGGTACTGAGGTGCCGTTCCCCTCACAGCTCCGTAGGCAAGCACCATGGTCTTGTAGCGGATGCGAGCTTCAACTGGAAGCCAGTGGAGAGAGCGGAGGAGCGGGGTGACGTGAGAGAACTTGGGAAGGTTGAACACCAGACGGGCTGCGGCGTTCTGGATGAGTTGTAGGGGTTTAATGGCACAGGCAGGGAGCCCAGCCAACAGCGAGTTGCAGTAATCCAGACGGGAGATGACAAGTGCCTGGATTAGGACCTGCGCTGCTTCCTGTGTGAGGCAGGGTCGTACTCTGCGGATGTTGTAGAGCATGAACCTACAAGAACGGGCCACCGCCTTGATGTTAGTTGAGAACGACAGGGTGTTGTCCAGGATCACGCCAAGGTTCTTAGCGCTCTGGGAGGAGGACACAATGGAGTTGTCAACCGTGATGGCGAGATCATGGAACGGGCAGTCCTTCCCGGGAGGAAGAGCAGCTCCGTCTTGCCGAGGTTCAGCTTGAGGTGGTGATCCGTCATCCACACTGATATGTCTGCCAGACATGCAGAGATGCGATTCGCCACCTGGTCATCAGAAGGGGGAAAGGAGAAGATTAATTGTGTGTCGTCTGCATAGCAATGATAGGAGAGACCATGTGAGGTTATGACAGAGCCAAGTGACTTGGTGTATAGCGAGAATAGGAGAGGGCCTAGAACAGAGCCCTGGGGGACGCCAGTGGTGAGAGAGCGTGGTGAGGAGACAGATTCTCGCCACGCCACCTGGTAGGAGCGACCTGTCAGGTAGGACGCAATCCAAGCGTGGGCCGCGCCGGAGATGCCCAACTCGGAGAGGGTGGAGAGGAGGATCTGATGGTTCACAGTATCGAAGGCAGCCGATAGGTCTAGAAGGATGAGAGCAGAGGAGAGAGAGTTAGCTTTAGCAGTGCGGAGGGCCTCCGTGATACAGAGAAGAGCAGTCTCAGTTGAATGACTAGTCTTGAAACCTGACTGATTTGGATCAAGAAGGTCATTCTGAGAGAGATAGCGGGAGAGCTGGCCAAGGACGGCACGTTCAAGAGTTTTGGAGAGAAAAGAAAGAAGGGATACTGGTCTGTAGTTGTTGACATCGGAGGGATCGAGTGTAGGTTTTTTCAGAAGGGGTGCAACTCTCGCTCTCTTGAAGACAGAAGGGACGTAGCCAGCGGTCAGGGATGAGTTGATGAGCGAGGTGAGGTAAGGGAGAAGGTCTCCGGAAATGGTCTGGAGAAGAGAGGAGGGAATAGGGTCAAGCGGGCAGGTTGTTGGGCGGCCGGCCGTCACAAGACGCGAGATTTCATCTGGAGAGAGAGGGGAGAAAGAGGTCAGAGCACAGGGTAGGGCAGTGTGAGCAGAACCAGCGGTGTCGTTTGACTTAGCAAACGAGGATCGGATGTCGTCGACCTTCTTTTCAAAATGGTTGACGAAGTCATCTGCAGAGAGGGAGGAGGGGGGGGAGGAGGATTCAGGAGGGAGGAGAAGGTGGCAAAGAGCTTCCTAGGGTTAGAGGCAGATGCTTGGACTTTAGAGTGGTAGAAAGTGGCTTTAGCAGCAGAGACAGAAGAGGAAAATGTAGAGAGGAGGGAGTGAAAGGATGCCAGGTCCGCAGGGAGGCGAGTTTTCCTCCATTTCCGCTCGGCTGCCCGGAGCCCTGTTCTGTGAGCTCGCAATGAGTCGTCGAGCCACGGAGCAGGAGGGGAGGACCGAGCCGGCCTGGAGGATAGGGGACATAGAGAATCAAGGGATGCAGAAAGGGAGGAGAGGAGGGTTGAGGAGGCAGAATCAGGAGATAGGTTGGAGAAGGTTTGAGCAGAGGGAAGAGATGATAGGATGGAAGAGGAGAGAGTAGCGGGGGAGAGAGAGCGAAGATTGGGACGGCGCGATACCATCCGAGTAGGGGCAGTGTGGGAAGTGTTGGATGAGAGCAAGAGGGAAAAGGATACAAGGTAGTGGTCGGAGACTTGGAGGGGAGTTGCAGTGAGGTTAGTGGAAGAACAGCATCTAGTAAAGATGAGGTCGAGCGTATTGCCTGCCTTGTGAGTAGAGGGGGAAGGTGAGAGGGTGAGGTCAAAAGAGGAGAGGAGTGGAAAGAAGGAGGCAGAGAGGAATGAGTCAAAGGTAGACGTGGGGAGGTTAAAGTCGCCCAGAACTGTGAGAGGTGAGCCGTCCTCAGGAAAGGAGCTTATCAAGGCATCAAGCTCATTGATGAACTCTCCGAGGGAACCTGGAGGGCGATAAATGATAAGGATGTTAAGCTTGAAAGGGCTGGTAACTGTGACAGCATGGAATTCAAAGGAGGCGATAGACAGATGGGTAAGGGGAGAAAGAGAAAATGACCACTTGGGAGAGATGAGGATCCCGGTGCCACCACCCCGCTGACCAGAAGCTCTCGGGGTGTGCGAGAACACGTGGGCGGACGAAGAGAGAGCAGTAGGAGTAGCAGTGTTATCTGTGGTGATCCATGTTTCCGTCAGTGCCAAGAAGTCGAGGGACTGGAGGGAGGCATAGGCTGAGATGAACTCTGCCTTGTTGGCCGCAGATCGGCAGTTCTAGAGGCTACCGGAGACCTGGAACTCCACGTGGGTCGTGCGCGCTGGGACCACCAGATTAGAGTGGCCGCGGCCACGCGGTGTGGAGCGTTTGTATGGTCTGTGCAGAGAGGAGAGAACAGGGATAGACAGACACATAGTTGACAGGCTACAGAAGAGGCTACGCTAATGCAAAGGAGATTGGAATGACAAGTGGACTACACGTCTCGAATGTTCAGAAAGTTAAGCTTACGTAGCAGGAATCTTATTGACTAAAATAATTCAAATGATACAGTACTGCTGAAGTAGGCTAGCTGGCAGTGGCTGCGTTGTTGTTGTTCTATCTCTCTATAGTGCTGTTTCTTGTATTATGGTCTCTTGTTTCTTTAGAGGTTTCACTTTGTTTTCCTTTTTCTTTTCCTTTTTCTTCTGTCCTTATTTTGTCTTCCTTTCTTCTGTTAACCTCTTCCCTCTACTCGGGACGCTTGCGTCCCAACTAGAGCTCTGGAAATGCAAATGTGCTACGCTAAATGCTAATAGTATTAGTTAAAACTCAAAAGTTCATTAAAATACACATGCAGGGTATCGAATTAAAGCTACACTCGTTGTGAATCCAGGCAACAAGTCCGATTTTTAAAATGCTTTTCGGCGACAGCATGAGAAGCTATTATCTGATAGCATGCACCAATACACTACAACACAAAAGCACAGCAGGGGACGTAAACAAAATAATTAGCATTTCGGCGTTACACAAACCGCACAATAAAATAGAAAACAGTCATTACCTTTCACCATCTTCTTTGTTGGCACTCCTAGATGTCCCATAAACACTATTGGGTCTTTATTTCGATTAAATCGGGCCATATAAAGCCAAGATATCGTTATATGTAGACTGTGTGATAAACGGAAAAAAACAGCGATTTCACAACGTAACGTCATTTTTTAAAATTCAAAAAGTAGACGATAAACTTTCACAAAACACTTCGAAATACGTTTGTAATGCTACTTTAGGTATTAGTAAACGTTAATAAGCGATAAAAATCATCCGTAGGCGATGTAAAAATCATTAGCTGTCGTCTTGGAAAAATTTCACGAGAGAGCTCTTCCAGAATGATCTGGGCGGAGACTGGAGGTAAGTGGTGCCCCTGTTTCGGTTCAACCAAGAATCAAAGATGATTCAATTCACAAGACTCTAGACAACATGGGGATGCTGTGGGAGTTGAATGCTCGGTCTTATCTAATTCGGCTCACTGTGAACAATTGCTGGAAGTGGCGCAAGGATATTTATTTCCATTTTCTGTGATCAGGTTTTCCTGCGCTTTCCGATGTAACGCACGTTATGTTATAGCCACAGTCGTGATTTAACCAGTTTTAAAAACGTCCGAGGGTTTCCTATCCACACATTCTAACCATATGAACGTACTATATTCCTGGCATGAGTAGCAGGGCGCTGAAATGTTGCGCGATTTTTAACAAAATGTTCAAAAAAGTAGAGGGTAGGAGCAACTGGTTAACTAGATATTTTTTGTTGTTATTCTTTGTAAGCTAGCTAGCTTCTTCCAGGAGAGTCCCTAGCAACTGCTTAGCTTTCAGTCACACCTGGACTTCATTACTACCTTCATGAATGACCATTTATCTAGCACTCTGTTTTGTCAGTCATCAGGTAGAATTGTTTGTGTTTCCATGTCAGACGCTTCTCTTGTTTTGTATCGTTCCTTGTTTGTTATCATTAAACTCACTAACGGCACCTGCTTCCTGACTCCCTGCGTCTACTTTACAGAATACTACCTCCACAAACGGAAGTAGCAGTTAATCAAGACATCTCCCAGATTGTTGGCGAACACCATGACCAGCTGGCTCATTTGGGAACAGCTATGGAGGAGGGCCTCCCCGTTCTTCAACGAGTCGAAATTACTTAAGGGGCGGCTTCTCCAAACAGCAGAGGATTCTCTACCACAAGTCGATTCAGCGAGCCAGTACCCCATCCCATCCAGCAGTCCATCCTGGTCAGCGATGCCCGTTTGTCCCTCCCGGACAAATATGACAGGACTCCATCAAAATGCTGTGGCTTCCTTCTCCAGTGCTCCCTCTATTTTGTTCATCAAATGGGTGCCACCAAGGTTGCCACGGTTATTTCTCTGCTGACCGGATGGGCATTGGAGTGGGCCACAGCCGTCTGGGAGGGAGGAGAGGAGGAGCTGGGTTCCTATAAGGGGTTCATAGCTCTGTTCAGGGTGGTCTTTGACCGTCCACCGGAGGACAGAGAGGGGGTGAGAGCTTACTTCAACTACGCCAGTATGGCCAGACCGTGGTGGAGTACACGCTCACCTTTCGGACAGTGGCAGGATCCAGCGGATAGAATGATCCAGCGCTCCGCACCCTATTCAGAAGAGAAATGCGCAAAGTGGTCCAGACGAAGTTAGCGTGGTGAGACAATGAACTATTCTTGGATGCCCTCATCGTGATGGCCAGCCATCTGGATAACCTGCTTCGGGAGCGTCGGTACCCACATAATCTCTCTCCCTCCGCTGTTGATCGTTCTGAGTCAAATCCCGAACCCATGGAGGTGGGGGCCCCATTCCTCTACGTGGCTGAGCAACGACGTTGTAGACAACTGGGGCTCTGTCCTTATTGCGGACAGGAGGGGCACCAGCTTCAACGGTGTCCGGTACCTTCTAACCTGGGTTCCATGAGAGCAGAAGGACAGCCACGTGATCATCCGTCTCCTGGGTTAGACGTGAAAATTCCATCATCCCATTCCGCCAAACCTTTCCTAGTTTCGATTTCACTGGCTGGCTGTCCTTCATGCTTTGTTTCTACAGCTCTAGTGGACTCCGGTACCGCAGGGAATTTGATTGACTTGGCCCTCTCCTCTCCTTGTCCGGTTCAAGCTCTGGATAGTCAACCATTAGGATCTGGGACAATCACACACATCACCATCAAGAAAGCCTTCCCTTCCTCATCATCAGTGCACCCATACAAAAGATCATCCTCCCATGGTTTCAACGTCATAACACCACCATCTCATGGCTAAGGATGAAAATCAGAGTGGCCATCCGAATACCGGAAACCCGAATACCGGCTTTTCCTTTCCCTGTGGTTCCACGTCGGTTAAGAGTCATGTGGTTGCCCTTCAGCCCAACATCGTGTAGGTATACCAGGACCTTCGGGAGTTTTTTCCAAGACCCGAGCCACCTGTTTCCTTCCTCATTGCCCATGGGACTGTGTCATCGACTTCCTTGCAGGCTCTACGCCTCCGTGTGGCCGCATCTCTGCCGGTGTCTGAAACCAAGGTTATGGAGGAGTACATCCAGGAGGCTCTCCAGCAGGGTTTCATTTGCACTTCCACCTCCCCTACGTCGGCAGGCTTCTTCTTCACGAAGGGTTGTGCCCGTGCATCAATTACAGAAATCTGAATTCCATCACCACGAAGTACCACTACTCTCTGCCAGCCACGATCGAACAACTATGTGGGGCCCGTTTTTTTTTTACCAAGTTGGACCTGCAGAGTGCCTACAATTTGATCCGCATCCGGAAGGGGGATGAATGGAAGACGGTCTTCAGCACGATGTCTGGTCACTACAAGTACTTGGTGATGCCTTTTGGATTAGCCAAGACTCTGTCAGTGCTCCGTCAGTGTTCCAGGCATTCGTCAACAAGGTGTTCCGGGACATGCTTGGACGCCAGGTGGTCGTGTAAATCGACGACATCCTGGTATACTCGGCTACCTTGGAGGATCACATGTCTCACGTCTGAGAAGTCCTGGAATGCCTCCTGGCCAACCACCTGTACTTCAAAGCGGAGAAGTGCCAATTCCATCAGGAGGATGACTCCTTTTTGGGTTACCAGATTGGGCAGCAACGGGTCAGGATGAAAGAGAAGAAGATGGATGCTGTCAGGTCATGGCCAGTCCCAACCACCATAAAGGGGTTATAACGTTTCTTGGGATTTTCCAACTTCTACCGCTGATTCATTAAGAACATTAGCTCCATCGCCTCTCCTCTTACTTTCCTCTTCAAGGGTGGTCCTTGGAAGTTGGAGTGCAGCTGATCAAGCCTTCCACCTACTGAAGGGACGTTTCAACGTCGCCCGATGCTCAAACATCCAGATCTTACGCTACCCTTCATTGTGGAGGTGGACGCTACAGAAGTAAGTGTGGGGGCTGTCCTGTCCCAACGTCAAGGCAATCCACAGAAATCGTTTTGATGTGCATATTATTCTAAAAAGCTCTCCTTCAGAAAGGAACTACGATGTTGGCGATCAGGAGCTCCTGACTGTGAAGTTGGCATTAGAGGAGTGGAGACACTGGCTGGAGGGCGCCCAGGACCCATTTCTCATCCTTACCGACCATCGGAACATGGAGGACATACAAACAGCGAGGCAACTGAACCCGCGACTTGCCAGGTGGGTCCTACACCAGATTCTATATCACACTGACATATCACGCAGGTTAAAAAAACATCAAAGCCGATGCCCTGTCCCATCTCTACAATTCGGGAGAGGTTCCTGTCTTGAGTGCACCCATAATTCCGCCCTCTCGAGACGTAGCCCCCGTGCTCTGGGATGTAGATGTGGATATTTGCCAGGCCTGGAGAAGGAACCCGCACCTGCTACCTGTCCTCCTGAACGCACCTATATTCCCACGGGGATAAGGGATCGGCTGTTGATCATGGCACACACAGCTGTTGTTGCTGGATATCCAGGTATCACCCGCACCATTCAGTTCATCTCTGGAGAGTAGGGTGGTCCACCTTGGGACCGGACATCACTCCTTATGTCAACTCCTGTTTCTTGTGTGCCCAATCCAAATTACCCTGGAATGTTCCAGCAGGGAAACTCCTTCCCTTTCCAGTGCCTCAGCATCCTTTGTCTCATCTTTCCATTGATTTTGTCACTGAACTCCACTCTTCTGATGTTTTACAACCATTTTTGTGTTAGTGGACAGAATCTCTAAATAATGCTTTTTTAATCCCTCTCTCTGGTCTCCATACGGCTCCATACAGGTCACTAAGGCACTGTTCCAGCTGGCCTTCCGGAGGATATCATCTCTGATTGTGGCCCCCAATTCACATCACCTATATGGAAGGCCCTCATGGAGGAGCTGGGGTCACGTTAACCTCTCTAGGCTAGGGGGCGGTATTTTCACGTCCAGATGAAAAGTGTTCCCAAAGTAAACTGCCTGCCACTCAGGCCCAGAAGCTAGGATATGCATAGTATTAGTAGATCTGGATAGAAAACACTCTGAAGTTTCTAAAACTGTTTGAATGATGTCTGTGAGTATAACAAAACTTATTTGGCAGGCGAAACCCAGAGGACAAACCATCCAGGACATTGTTTTTGAGGTCGCTCTCTTTTCAATTGGTTTTCTATGTGGATCTAGATTTCTAAGGCACTTTGCTTGCAGTTCCTATCGCTTTCTCACGTTGGACAGAGGTGGTCCTGGAGCTGGAGTCGCTCGTCGGGGGTGGGGGGGGTACTGTTACGTCTACTCCCGCTTTCCTGCTCCAGCACTCGACGTCACAGGTCTACTAACCACCTGTCCTGGCAACGCATTTTTACGCACACATGGCAACCATCATTATGCACACCTGCGCCCTATTATTAGTCACACCTGGACTTCATTACTACCTTCATGAATGACCATTTATCTAGCACTCTGTTTTGTCAGTCATCAGGTAGAATGTTTGTGTTTCCATGTCAGACGCTTCTCTTGTTTTGTATCGTTCCTTGTTTGTTATCATTAAACTCACTAACTGCACCTGCTTCCTGACTCCCTGCGTCTACGTTACACACACCCCATTACTTTTTTACCAATTTTGTTGTTTTACAGCCTGAATTTAAAATTGATTAAATTGAGATATTTTGTCACTGGCCTACACTCAATACCCCATAATGTCAAAGTGGAATTAAGTTATTTGAAATGTGTAAAAACATATTAAATGAAAAGCTGAAATGTACAGTATGTATTGAGTAAACCCCTTTGTTATGACAAGCCTAAATAAGTTAAGGAGATAAAATGTGCTTAACAAGTCACACAATAAGTTGCATGGACTCACTTGGTGTGCAATAATAGTGTTAAAAACGATTTATGAATGATTACTTCATCTCTGTACCCCACACATGCAATTATCTGTAAGGTCCTTCAGTGAAGCAGTGAATTTCAACCACAGATTCAACCACAAAGAGCAGGGAGGTTTTTCAATGCCTCGTAAAGAAGGGCACCTATTGGTAAATGGGTTCAAATAGAAAAAGCAGATATTGAATATCCCTTTGAGCATGGTGAAGTTATGAATTACTCTTTGGATGGTTTATCAAAGATACAGGTGTCACGTTCTGACCTTTATTTCCTTTGTTTTGTCTTTATTTAGTATGGTCAGGGCGTGAGTTGGGGTGGGCAGTCTATGTTTGTTTTTCTATGTTTAGTTTCTGTTTCGGCCTAGTATGGTTCTCAATCAGAGGCAGGTGTCGTTAGTTGTCTCTGATTGAGAATCATACTTAGGTAGCCTGGGTTTCACTGTTGGTTTGTGGGTGTTTGTTTCTGTGTGAGTGTTTGTCGCCACACGGTACTGTTTCCGTTTTCATTTTCATCACATCACACGTTTATTGTTTTGTATTTCCGTATTCAGTTCGTTTTTTATAAATCGTCATGAACACTTACCACGCTGCATCTTGGTCCGATCCTTACTCCTCTTCAGACGAAGAGGAAATCTGCCGTTACAACAGGCATCCTTCCTAACTCAATTTCTGGAGAGGAAGGTAACCGATCATGGATTTCACCATGAGGGCAATGGTGACTTTAAAACCGTTGCTGAGTTTAATGGCTGAGATAGGAGAAAACTGAGGAAGGATCAACAACAATGTAGTTACTCCACAATACTAACCTAATTGACTGAGGGAAAAGAAGGGAAGCCTGTAGAGAATATAAATATTTCAAAACATGCATCCTGTTTGCAACAAGGCACTAAAGTAATACTGCAAAAAATGTGGCAAAGCAATTCACTTTTTGTCCTGAATACAAAATGTTTTGTTTGGGACAAATCCAATAAAACACATTACTGAGTACCACTATCCATATTTTCAAGCGTAGTGGTGGCTGCAAGGGTATGCTTGTAATCGTTAAGGACTGGGGAGTTTTTCAGGATAAAAAAAATAAACGGAATGGAGCTAAGCACAGGCAATATATTGGAGGAAAACCTGGTTCAGACTGCTTTCCACCAGACACTGGGAGATGAATTCACCTTTCAGGACAATAACCTAAAACACAAGGCCAAATCAACACTGGAGTTGCTTCCCATGAAGACAGTGAATGTTCCTGAGTGGTCGAGTTACAGTTTTGACGTAATACAATGTATGACAAGATAACCAATTTGACATAGATTGAAAAAAAAGAAAATAATAATGGACAAATGTTGCACAATCCAGGTGTGGAAATCTCTTAGACACTTACCCTGAGAGACGCACAGCTGTATTCACTGTCAAAGGTGCTTCTACAAAGTATTGACTCAGGGGTGTTTCTTTATTTCATTTACAATACATTTGCAAACCTTTCTAAAAACACGTGTTCACTTTGTCATTATGTGGTATTGTGTGTAGATGGGTGAGAATGTTTTTTAATGTTATCCATTTTGAATTATGGCTGCAAAAAATACAAATGTGGAATAATCAAGGGTTGTGAAGACTTTCTGAAGGCACTGAAGACTGACCAGGGGAATCCAGGTGAAAGCTATGATCTCTATTTAAGTGCAACTCCATAATAGGAAGGTGTTCTTAATGTTTTGTACACTCAGTGTATTTTATATACTCTATGGTGCTAACTCATGCAGACCCTTGGTTTATTCACTCTTTATTTGCTGCAATAATACTGACATTCCTAAATGTTTCTAAGGGTTATTGCATCCTCTGCTACATGGAGCAAAATATGAATGCCTTGGAAATATGAATATCCACTGTAATTGTCAAAGTTACTCCTGGGTGTATTACACCACTGAATTATATTCGGAGAGAATACTGTCTCCTCAAGACAATGAAGCCAATCATTTATTTCCTCTACATATATTTTGTCACTCGCTTTTGTTCAATCCATGTTTTCTCGAAATAAACCTCCTTACGCGTTTAAGTGTAAATCATACATTTTTTTTCTAAAGAGGAGGTTTATACAGCAATGCAGATAGGCAGTGCATGAATCAAGACGTTCTTCTGCAGTGTATATGTGCCTCCCAGGCTTGACATGAATGTCATTTCATGTCACTTGAATGGCTTTTATGGGACAAGGGCTCTTTGAAATTTCTAAAAGTCCACATCCAGTGCTGTAGCTGGCTACCACTGGCCCTCAGAACACTGAAGTCATGTAGACAGGGCCAATTAATGGCCCAGACTTTTCTGAGAGAATGAATGAGGAGCTTTAAGAGGATTCCTCCACCTTAAATCCCCACGCGCTGCGCAGCCAGCTCCCTGACTGCCTGTGAAGAACAATCAAACAGCAGCTCCCCCTCCTATCCATCACTTTAAGACATTAGCCAGACATGGTCTGGAATATTAACGAGCTCCTTTGCCAGGGAGTTCCACACCAGAGCCTGCGTGTGGCAACATACATTTTTAATCACAGGGGGGAAACGAGGGCTTCTCTTCACACTCATCTATTACTGTGTGTTTACCACTCCGCGAATAGTCCCGGACTCTCATAACAGTAAACATGAATGAACTTATATAGCACTTTCTGTGCACATTTTTAAAAAGATATCAATAAAGGCATCAATATGATATGGACAAAAGCAAGAGTGAAAGTTTTGTGTTATTGTACTGATCTTACAATATCACATGCTTTTATGCTATTGTTGTCCCCATATCCACACTACTCAAATTTTAATTTCTGCAGGCATAGCCAACCTTGATTACCAATTTATCATTTATCATTTGGGTTCTTTACCTCCATGAGGGATATCTGTTCCTGAGCCATGATTTGCCTCTCTCACTCTATGGCTCTCTATCTCCTGTCTCCTAGCTCCATCAGCTCCTAGGGCACAGTCTACTCTATACGTACAGTAAGACTGCTGGGCCTCTCCCTGGCCTGCCCCTCTCCCTGGAGCTGCCCCTCTCCCTGGTGCTGCCCGTCTCCCTGGAGCTTCCCCTCTCCCTGGTGCTGCCTGTCTCCCTGGAGCTGCCCGTCTCCCTGGAGCTGCCAGTCTCCCTGGTCTGCCCCTCTCCCTGGAGCTGCCCCTCTACCTGGCCTACCGCTCTCCCTGGAGCTGCCCCTCTCCCTGGTGCTGCCTGTCTCCCTGGAGCTGCCCCTCTCCCTGGCCTACCTCTCTCCCTGGAGCTGCCCGTCTCCCTGGAGCTTCCCCTCTCCCTGGTGCTGCCCGTCTCCCTGGAGCTGCTCCTCTCCCTGGCCTACCTCTCTCCCTGGAGCTGCCCCTCTCCCTGGAGCTGCCCGTCTCCCTGGAGCTGCCCCTCTCTCTGGCCTACCTCTCTCCCTGGAGCTGCCCCTCTCCCTGGAGCTGCCCGTCTCCCTGGAGCTTCCCCTCTCCCTGGAGCTGCCGGTCTCCCTGGAGCTGCCCCTCTCCCTGGCCTACCTCTCTCCCTGGAGCTGCCCGTCTCCCTGGAGCTGCCCGTCTCCCTGGAGCTGCCCCTCTCACTGGTGCTGCCCGTCTCCCTGGAGCTGCCCGTCTCACTGGAGCTGCCCGTCTCCCTGGAGCTTCCCCTCTCCCTGGAGCTGCCCGTCTCCCTGGAGCTGCCCCTCTCACTGGTGCTGCCCGTCTCCCTGGAGCTGCCCCTCTCACTGGTGCTGCCCGTCTCCCTGGAGCTGCCCGTCTCCCTGGAGCTTCCCCTGTCCCTGGTGCTGCCCGTCTCCCTGGTCTGCCCCTCTCCCTGGAGCTGCCCGTCTCCCTGGAGCTGCCCCTCTCACTGGTGCTGCCCGTCTCCCTGGAGCTGCCCCTCTCACTGGTGCTGCCCGTCTCCCTGGAGCTGCCCGTCTCCCTGGAGCTTCCCCTGTCCCTGGTGCTGCCCGTCTCCCTGGTCTGCCCCTCTCCCTGGAGCTGCCCGTCTCCCTGGTCTGCCCCCCTCCCTGGTGCTGCCCGTCTCCCTGGAGCTTCCCCTCTCCCTGGTGCTGCCCGTCTCCCTGGTCTGCCCCTCTCCCTGGAGCTTCCCCTGTCCCCGGTGCTGCAATGTTGAGATGTGGGCAGAGCGGGCAGCATGTGGGCAGGGAGATACCCTGATCACCCCTCCCTGGGTCTACCACTGTGCCTCCCAAAACGCCAGTGTGATACCACTGATCAGCCGCTGATTGGCTGAATACCCAGGGCGGTGGCAGTTTTCAAATTACCGGTGGTTTGTTTGGGAAGATATATAAAGTGATCTGTGCATTTGAACAACAGCATAAATGCACCTATTTCACTTTTGCATGTAGAAACAGAATCTCCTGCTGCCCATGTTGCCACAAATGATCTAACTGGGGATAGTTAGCTAGTATAATGTCACAAGTATGATGAGCTTGCCAGCAACTTTAGTTAGACTTGATTGGTATGCGAGCTAGCAAGCTACTGGTATGCTAGCTTGCTGGTAGCTAGTGTCCACTAGCTAGCATCTAACGTATTGAGAAACAAAAAACAGTGTTGCAAATTGGTGACAGAGGCATGTTTTTTTTTTTGTCATACCAGATCTGCGAGAAGGTTCTGGCTAGAGCATCCCTCTATCCTTCGACTGTTGATGGATGTGGATGTCCGGTTCAGGTCCCAGGCTCCCACTGACTGTCATGATTATTTACTCACATGTTCATTGCAATTTAGAGCCATCTGTTCAGTACCTGATAGAGCAGACCCAGAAGGCGTGGGCATTCATTTCAATGCCCCAGGACTGTCCATTTCATTTGTGCTGTGAAAATCATGTGATGAAATCTTGCAATCTCATTGCTGCAGTCCCCCCCAATAGCAAGTCATGTAAAAGCTTGCGAGCACTGGACGGCAGGCCGCCTACTGCTCTGCTAATGGCAGAACAGTAGGTAAATAAACAGCTTGTTTTGAACAATATACTGTATATTTGAAACAGTAAAAGGTACACAAAGTTACACTTTTATGTACATTTTAAACATAGTCCTTGAATTCTATAATATATATTTTGTTGTAAAAAAATATATACACATTTTTAAATTTTTAATTTGTATTTGTTTCAAGTGGGGCACCACTCCTAACGCCCTAATGGACCCCCCCCGCCACTCCCACTGGTGGAGATGGGGAGAGGAAAAATTCTCCACCAGAACGTAAGAGTGAATCACTGCTTTGTTGGAAACAAGTCTAAATCTAAACAGTAATTGGAATGGAACTAAATTCATACACATTTCTACAAAGTAATAAAGTCATGATACAAAATGTGATGTTTTGTAAGATAAGTGAGTGAAATACTTTTTAGAGTGAGATTTATTACACAGTCTGTTTCATTTGTTTAGATGATCACATATTAATCACATTGTTTAGTGTGGAAATGACGTTGCTCAACTAAATGAGGTAGCGCACGCATGGGCTGCTTCTGCCAGCATTTATCAATCTCAATCCCACTCACAGCCTCCCAAATTGAAAACTAAGGAAATTCATTTTGTGCTCAATGGAAGTTTTCCTGTGGAAATGTTGCCTTCCATTAAGAATCAAATGAAGTGCTTTCTGAGAGTCGCTTTTAACTGCTCCCCCCACCACCACCACGATGTGCACAATAGCATGCACGCACATGCTTTAAATGTTTTATTTATTATGTTCTCGTAGAGGTAGCCCAACTTGGAATGATGTTGAGTGAGAGGTGGTTTATCACAATGGTGAGTGTGTTTGTGCATTTCTGTGCGTGTGCGCACAATTGTCTGTCGGGGGGGGGGGGGGGGGGGCAGCTATTATTCATTGCTGTGTGTCTGCCCTTGTAGCTTATGATGGCAGGTGACTAGTGTCAGACAGGAAAGGTCACAACCCTGTAGTCTATGCTCTCTAACTATTTACTGATGAGGAAAACCATAGACACAGGTGAGGTTAGTTTGACTCAATATGCACGTTATGCACATCTCATATCCTCACATGACATACTGAACGAAGCATGTTGCCAGGTTGGAGGCAAGAGAAGCAACACCTGTATGTACAGGTTTCACTATGCTGACTTAGTTCAGCAGTTCCCAAACTTTTTCACTGTGGTCCCCCTTCCAGCATACGTTAAAACAACAAATCGTTGGCCTAAAAAATCTAACAAAAAAATGGGCTAGTTGATCTGGACATTTCTGACAAATTATGAATAATCTAGCTCTCTAAGGTATGCAATGACTAACATGACAAGAGGAATTGATGATGCACTACCCAATTATGAAATTACACTTTGTGCATTCTACTATTACAACTTTCAAGAGTAAGTTTAAAGATGGACTGAGTGGCTTAAAAGAAATCTCTCTATCTATATTATATATTTTGTGGGAGGGGGCACAACCCCAGTGCACCCCCTGCCGACCCCTCGCTCCATTCCTGGGGGGCGCACCCAACAGTTTGGGAACCACTGCCTTAGTTGGATCCCTTTCAGCTTGATGTGTTTTCTCTCTTTCTTTTTCTCTCTCTTTCCCCTCTTCTCTCTCCCTCTCTCCAGAACTTAGTCGGCACAAATCCTTTCTTCTTCACTGGTGTGTCTGCATGATGACGGTGAAGTCTGGAGGCTGTGTTTTTGAACTGCCTCTCTGCCAGCTATTCTCTGTAGGATTCCACTGAGTTTAAGGTAACTGTTATTTATCTCATGTGTTATGCACCAGACATTCAGCCTTTGTGAATGTGCGTGTGTAGGTGAGAGTGAATGTGTAGGTGTATAAGTGTATCTGTGTGTGTGTGTGTGTGTCCAGACGGTTTTCACAGGTTCACAGGCCTGTCAGTGGACTAGATGAAGGTGTATGGCTCTTGTTTCATCCTCTCCACGGCCTCAGGGGTGTCTTCCGTTGATTGCATTACATTCACAGCAACCTTCCCCTCATTAGTGGCAACCATGTTTTAACTCCTTATTTCACTTGGTTGATCTGAGGCTAGACACCTCTCTGCATGCACGCACACACACACAAATGGACACACACATGCACACGCACACACACGCAGGCAGGCAGGCACTCAAACACACACACAATTACAACAAAGGATCTAGTGTGTTTTGTAGGGTAGTTTTGTAGGCTACACATGTCCATATTTTGTCTTAGATTTAAGTCACAATAGACATGGAAGATAAAGAGGGTTATGATTAGATTTAGCTGACCAAATCACATAGAGTAGCTATATTTTTGCTTGTAAGATAAATCTCTTCGTTTAAGATAAGCTATGAAGTTCCACGTATGACATGTGCAAATGAAACCTTTGTACTGTCCCCTCTACTGTGAGAAGAGGGCATTGATAGGAAAGTAGATAGGGCTGATCAATAAGAAGTGCCGTTTTTTCCCCAGGCCTTCCTTCATATCTCTCCCCCTGTGTGTGCTGTGGAGGGGTCGGGGGTAGGGTCAGGTAAGTGGTGGCGTGGGCGGGTTTCTGCCCCTTTATCAATCAAGATTTTAATTACACACGTCCAGAGCGACAGCTAGATTAGAAACCAATCGACGCTATCGGCCACAAAATCTAATTACTGTTTATTGACAGATAAGGCCAGGCCCCCTTCACTTTCCCAAATAAGATAAACCTCCCCCACCCCACCCCTAACACAAAGAGGCCCTGCTCCAACTGTCCATGAAATACTTTATTATAAGTAATTCTCCACTTAGGAATCAATGTATGCTTATGGAGACAGGTAATCCCCCAAGTATTATATAGTATTCTATGTCAAGTTATCTATGGAGCTGAAGACATTCCATCTCATGTATCCAGAAACAACAGGAATCTGAATTAGGACCAGTAATTTTACACATAATTGGACAACACAGTGAAGACAAACGAGACAGGTCTTTATTTGGGCAACCATTAATCTCTCCTAACATTATGTTCAAGTGTTGCCAGTCTTGCCAGTGTTGGTAGATTATTTCAGGTGTCTTCTATAGTTCTGCTGTCAGTTCCACCTTAATATGTGACTGACCGCCTTGATTCTGTCTTATTTCACTCACGCTGCCAAGCTTACCATAGTAAAACTGACTATCCTACCGATCCTCGACTTCGGCGATGTCATCTACAAAATCGCTTCCAACACTCTTCTCAGCAAACTGGATGCAGTTTATCACAGTGCCATCCGTTTTGTCACTAAAGCACCTTATACTACCCACCACTGCGACTTGTATGCTCTAGTCGGCTGGCCCTCGCTACATATTCGTCGCCAGATCCACTGGCTCCAGGTCATCTACAAGGCCATGCTAGGCAAAGCTCCGCCTTATCTCAGCTCACTGGTCACGATGGCAACACCCATCCGTAGCACGCGCTCCAGCAGGTGTATCTCATTGATCATCCCTAAAGCCAACACCTCATTCGGCCGCCTTTCGTTCCAGTACTCTGCTGCCTGTGATTGGAACGAATTGCAAAAATCGCTGAAGTTGGAGACTTTTATCTCCCTCACCAACTTCAAACATCAGCTATCTGAGCAGCTAACCGATCGCTGCAGCTGTACATAATCTATTGGTAAATAGCCCACCCATCTTCACCTACCTCATCCCCACAGTTTTTATTTTTATTTATTTACTTTTCTGCTCTTTTGCACACCAATATCTCTACTTGTACATGATCATCTGATCATTTATCACTCCAGGGTTAATCTGCAATATTGTAATTATTCGCCTACCTCCTCATGCCTTTTGCACACATTGTATATAGACTCCCCTTTTTTCTCTACTGTGTTATTGACTTGTTAATTGTTTACTCCATGTGTAACTCTGTGTTGTCTGTTCACACTGCTATGCTTTATCTTGGCCAGGTCGCAGTTGCAAATGAGAACTTGTTCTCAACTAGCCTACCTGGTTAAATAAAGGTGAAATAAAAAAATAAAAAAAATTGAAATGGTGTTTTTTACATCGCATAAAAGCAGAGATACAGAGCTACAACATGGTATATCATACACTGCATTTGAGAAACAATTTGAAGGTAATTATGCTATGAAAGTTAATAAACTTGAAACCTCACTTTTGAGAAAATGGGCTTTGAACATTTTGGTATCTAGTGAAGAGCTCTTCTTTGTCTACACCCATTCAGCATCGTTCACACCCTCTTAAGCTTTAGCCCCAACCATCTCTTTAAGGGTTGATCCGAGCATCCTGTCCTAACAACAGCAGTCAAGCACCCAAGCTAACTGGCTAACGTTGGCTAGCTACTTCCAGACACAAATTCAGGAACAGCTCACTAACTGAGCTGGTTAGGATGATTTTATGTTATCCAGAGAGTTGGTGACTACAACTGGGCTGCTGGCAAAAATGTACGCTTTTTTGACAACGTTTACTGACAACGGCCATTTTCAACGGGTGTTGAGCATTCGTAAATTTGTCAGTTATTCTGCACTCTGGCACACTCAGACAAGAGTGCTCTGAAATCGGAGTAGTTTTCCAGCTAATTTACCAGCTTCGTCTATCAACAGTTGTCGCAGTGACATTCTATTGAAATGGTTACCTGCATAGTGGTCTTTTGTTAAGACATGTAGCTAGCTAGCTAAACAATGAAACATAATCACAACTCATGACGTTACTGCCCTGCATGAATCTGCAGGTAGTTAACCAACCAGGTTCAATGTTAGCTAGCTAACATTAGGCTATAAATAGCAAAGCAAATGGCTGTTAGATACAAATAATAAGATCATACACATAACGTTAGCTTGCGAGCCAGCCAGCTAACGTTAGCTAGCTAACAGTACACTTTAATTTGAAATGAAAATGATTTCTGTCAAAATTAGAAATGTGTAATATCTGAAAATGTAGCTAGCTGGAGTATCTTACCAGTATACATTATGGATGGATGCCCCTCCCTGTCACAGGTGCCATGGTTGCCCTTAGTTTGAAGATGTAATGTGGAGACAGGTGTTTTCTCCATCTCCTTAGCTATCGTACTCTAATTCCACTGATTTCAAAACTTGGTCCTTCAGAAAGCGGAGAGCAACACTTATGCCCTTGTTCTCTCTCTATTTGTTTAAAGCCACGTTAGACAGGATGTCCTACACATACTGACCAGCTCAAATAGACAGAAATCTGCTACAGTATATGACCAATCCAAACTCATCTCTCAGCATGTCAGACCACTCATTATCTCAGCCAATCATGGCTAGCGGTAAGGTTGCTGCCTTTTTCTGTGGCTAAACCAACTAGGCTCATAATTTAACATTTTATTTGTATTTACAGATGGCATACAGGTCTGATTTAAGGCACATTAAAGTTCACATTTTCCAAAAGGCATTTCTGCCCCAAAAAATGTACGTTCAAATGTGTCTCCTGTGAAGTAGGGACCTGCGACATATGTCTAGTTTCCAGAAACGAGTCACATATATGGTATCTTAATAACTAGTGGTGACCGACCCCTGACCTCTGACCCTGAGGACCATACAGGTAGATCATCAGGCACTGTGACCCCCACTGCTCAGAACGCTGCCCTCCAGAGGACAGTCCACACCCCTGCAGTCTGGGGAGCATGGAGGTCCATGCTTAGCTGCTCTCTGGAGCCTGTCTGCTCTCCATCATGGAGGTCCATGCTCTGCTGCTCTCTGGAGCCTGTCTGCCCTCCATCATGGAGGTCCATGCTCTGCTGCTCTCTGGACCCCCTCTGCTCTCCATCATGGAGGTCCATGCTCTGCTACTCTCTGCTAGTCTGGAGCATGTCCGTCAACTCTCCATCAGCCGCTTTACAGCCCCCACCGCACCGCCACAGTGAGCACTTCACTTTTAAAGCCGAGAATCTGCCTCAGGTAAATATGGAGTAAATGATTGGATTATTGTTCTTTCATTTGGCCGTGTAGTAATGGCTGGATTATAAACATTGCAGAGTATAGATTTCCTGTCAGATCCTATGAATCAGACATCCTTATCTCATTTCCAGACTGCCTCTCCACCCAGCACTGCCATCTCCCAGCCAGGGAGTCTGGGGGAGCAGAAAAAACATCCCTGCAGCCACCCAGCACAGCACAACACAGGCACTCCAAAGTCCATTCAAAGATTTCAAAAACCACTTAGGTCTCCTGTCCATATTTGTTAAGCAAGTAAATCTAAGGGATGAGGTGCACTGAATTCATAGAAAGGGGAAGAGAGGGGAGATGTCTTCCAAATGAAATTTAGGGGATGGGGGATAGAGGCGAGCTGACAGCAGTTGTTGGTAGAGAAGCTGCACTCTGATTTGGTTCGAACCATGGAAAGAAAAATGTTTGTCTTCTTTGAATTATGCAAATTTTTTGAGAGGGAGTTGAGATTAATGCCTGGTTTGTTTGATCCCGGGACATCACTAATGGTGATTCTGTCTGATGGTTGATGTTTCTTAGCTCCTCTCTGCCTGTTTGACATGGGAGTTACTTCACTGGGTTTACAACATCATCATGATTAAGTTAGTATACAGTGTGGAGGAAAGCAACCATGCACGGAGCTTACCTTATAGTCTCTATCCAGCTCTCTCCTACAGACCTATAGAAATAGGAGAAAAAATACACAATATTAAGTAAATAAGACAATTATAATAGTGGCCTACACTGAAAAGCACGAGTGCACAGTAGTTTGAAAATAAATCAGTCTATTCATTCATCAAATAAAATCAAATGTTATTCATCACATGCTTCGTAAACAGCAGGTGTAGACTAACAGTGAAATGCTTACTTACGGGTCATTTTCCAACAATGTAGAGTTAAAGAGAACGCAAAAAAACCCCGAATATATTAAATAAATTGTGACACAAGGAATAAATGCACAGCGAATAACGAACAACAAGTACAAATAACATGCCTATACAGGGAATACCTGTACTAAGTTGATGTGCAGGGGTACAAGGTCATTCAGGTAGCTCTGTACATATAAGTAGGGGTAAAGTGACTAGGCAACAGGATAGATAATAGACAGTAGCAGCAGCGTATGTTTAGTGTGTGTGTGTGTGTGTGTGCGTGCGTGCGTAGTGTGTGTGTATGTGTTTGTTTGGTGTCATTGTTAGTATGTGTGAGTGTGTGGGTAGAATTACTGCAAAAAATGGTCAAGGTAGATAGTCCGGGTAACCATTTGATTCGTTATTTAGCAGTGTGTTTAGCAGTCTCATGGCTTGGATGTAAAAGCTGTTCAGGGTCCTGTTGGTTCCAGACTTGGTGCATTGGTACCGCTTGCCATGGGGCTTGGGTGGCTGGAGTCTCTGACACCACACTGCTCCCACCAAGGCACTGATAATAACTCCATGCAGGATGGAAACTCACTGGTTTCATTGACCTGCCTAGTAAGTGAGTGAGTTGCTGAAAGCTGAGCCAATAATCACCTTGAAATGTAACCACCTAAGGAAGCGTTTTTTTATTGTGAACTAAACAAGCCACTGTTGTAATTTCTCCAGCCTGATGGATTCTGTGCGTTTAACAAATTGCATTTATAGATTTTCCCTTTGAAGGGATAATCTGATCTTTTAATTTATATTTCTACCATGAAACTCAAACATCAAGTGATCTCCTGAAACCCCTGGTGCACCTCAATTGGAATACATTTTCACATGCACTTAATTGCATTTAAATATATTGATATTTTAAAAGTGACTATATTATCATTTTAATGTAACTTAGCCTAATGTTCTCTTTCAAATGACTTTATCAATAGCCTATCAATATGGACCCCAGTCTTTTATCTTTAGCGTTTTAATGTATTCATTTATAATGATGATTACTTCATGATTTCCATAATAGAAAGGTTTATGTTTTTATTGATCTAGAGTGGGCAAATTATAGAAACAAATTGCATTTTGTTGCTGGCAGGTTGCTGTCATTCCTTCAGTTCATGAATTGCAATGTGTTATAAAGAAATAAAAGTGCCTCCCCCGTCCTAGGTGGTCTGGTGAAATTACCACTCCCTCTAGCGGAGAAGATGACGTGCCTGGTAGTCCCTCAACTATAACCTACAAGCCTTCAAGGAAGGCGTATTCAGGAATGAGGGGTTTTCTCAGTTTAAGGCCAGCGTCAAATGGAAGACTTCATGATCATCCCATACTGTTGTCTTTAAATGTAGGCTATTTTATGTTAGCCAACTCATTACATTTTTTTAAATGTATTTTTATTTTACACAATTGCCTACGAAACCTATGAAACAATAGATTTGATAACAAGCATATCAAACATTGAAAATTACTTTTATGTTTATTAAATTCAATGCTGACACACCAACAGTGGCTTACTGTCCATAGTTTAGACTAATTTCAGCAACTCTTGGTGCATCCCACTGGGCACAGATGTCAGTCAGTTCAACTGTTTATTTACATTCGGTTGTGTTGTCAACTAACGTGAATTACATTCGAAATCAAAAAAAAAAAAGGTCATTGGATTTAGGTTAAAAGTTGGGTGGTTCATACGAAATTCGCTTATGTTGATGACTTTTTGCAAATCCAATCAGTTTTCCACGTTGCTTCAACGCGTCACATTGATTGTTTTTGTTGAAATTACGTGAAACAACATTGGATCAACCGGTTTCTGCGCAGTGGGATATTTCCAAGAGGAACAACTATTTACAAGTTTTCAGACAATAACTGAAATGAGGTCATCCGTAATGAAGAAAGGGGTTTCTGACCATTTGCATACACATCTGGACCCCACTCTCACCGTCTCAAAACTTCCTGGGGATCTGTCACAATGTTAGCTATGTGATACTTTTGCGACGCCCTGATCTCACTCTGCTACAGACGCGACGCTACTATTGTCTTGTTATCTATTTATCAACAGTGGAATCCAACCGACCTTTTCCAGAACTGCCGTGGTATTTAAGATTTGTACCGCGTGTCAACTGTCACTGTTGTTTTCTTGGTGAAGATTTACACTAATCCAGGCACACGTTGCTGTTATGGACCCCGAGAGGGAGGGGAAAGAGAGCGAATATTCAGTGGCAGTTATCCAAATTATCTCGGACTTTTTCTCAGTAACTATAACAGTAAAGGTCAGTAATGGCTTCTCAGCTGCATAGGCATCTTGATCTCTGCGACGGATGTTTGGTGTCGCCGCAGGGGATGGAGAATATACTGTAAAAGGACGAAGGCTGGAGGAGGAGTTGATAGATGTAGCCTACTGTCGTATGACTAAAACGGCGCATTCACAATCACATAGGTAGCCGCTCCTACAACCTGAAGACACCAACCCTACACAGTAGCACCTGAGGGATTTGATATAACCTGTCTGTAAAGGTAGAGTATTCTCCACCTTACTTTTCTCTTCCATTTATTATCATTGGACTACTTTTCTGAAGGCTATTTACAAGTTGTTGGCACGTCCACTATCACTTAATGTATTAGCAACTTTTTTTTTAGCAACTTTACTTTTCATTTCATGCAACTTTTTAAAAGTTAATATTTAATGTTGCCTGCTGTTATTAATGATAACGCTATAGCATACTGCTGACCCCGTTGGCAGCTCATATGCATGTAGGCTACCTAGCCTACCAACTTATGAAACAGTACCCTGAAACAGTGCACATTTTTAATAACCCAGCTATTCAATGTTTTATAACTGGACAGTGTGCACTCTTTTTTTCAGTTTCTTTTTTTTCTTTGTGATTTTATTTTTGTATTGATTGTGGCGCTGAATCGGAGTCATGATGAGGGCTGCCTGTTTTTTTTAATGAAGGACTGTTAATCAATGGAGCTGAAATTTAAATCAACTTGAACTGCGTCGCACGCGCCTCGTGGGCATAATGGAAAACAAGAACATGATTAGAGCGAGGGAGCGAAAGAGAGGAGGACATCCCCTAAAGCCAAACGGTCAACATAAATGCCAGCCCACGTCGTATTCATGTGTAATCTTACCTTCAGAGTTTGTGAGTTAAATTGTGATTCGGCACCTCCAATCACTCATTACTGCCACGCACAGGTCGGAAGTCGACAATAGCTCAATACAGTAGAGGTTTTTATTTAGACATTTTGAGGAAGTACATAACGGAAAGAAATTAAGATAGTTGCTCAGCGAAACTCCACATTTGCAGAGTAACAAACGTATTTTGACATTGGAACACTTGCAGCGCTGTCTAATGGGAGTTCGAGTCGGGGCTTCTAACGCCAGATACTGGGGCCTACTATTACAATTGGGCCTGTGCAATTTGGCCTATTGTTAATTCGCATAACAGTCCCTGTAAGAAACTGGAAGTGCGTGACAGACATTTGTTATCATTTTGAGACAGCTGAAGTCGTTGAGAACCCCAAATTCTAGCCACTTAGCAACCAGCCTACTTTTTGGATCAAAAACAGGTAATGTGAGGTGTAATGGAACTCCGGAGTATTAGTGCTGTATTTGTCTAACAGGAAATTAAGACACAAGAATGCATGTTTTAGTACTTCATAATCTTGTGGTGACACACACTCACTGCTTCAACATGTGGCTATTCTTATAGAATATGTGTTGTGTCTATTGTCTAAATTGAAGCCTCTATATCAGATGTGCAGGGTGCAAATTTATTTTTGGTTATCTATGTGCTATGAAGTAAGGGAGGTCTGTGAATGCAACAATAGTCCATGGCATGAATTGTGCGTGCTGTATTACTTTCTGTCATAACTCTGCTTCCACATTTGCTTACCGAATAGTGATCAAGTGTGTTCAATGCATAGAGCAGTCTCTTGTCTTGTTGTACCCAATTTCTCCCTGTCAAATCATTTTACACTATGGTGGTAAGGGAAGGTTTCATAACACACCTGATACGAGGCATTATAAACAACATCACTTTTTTCATAACTGAGCCTACGCTACAACAGTCTGGCCAATGTCATCTAGTAAGCACCAGAAGTGAAGTGTAATATTTCTCAATGATATTCCGTCATCTCATTCTCTGATATTCAGGCTGGTTGTAAATGTGGGGCAGTATGAACTGGTAGGCTCATAAAGGACAAGGATGAATTTAGAACATTTGCTGAAAGAGACATCGTATCCAAATACGAACTTGAATATGTAACCCTGTAAGTAATCTAATTCGCTATATAAAAACCTGTGTGTGTGTGTGTGTGTGTGTGTGCGCGTGTATAGTTACGTACTGTAGCTGCATAATGAATGAGACAGGATTTTTTCAATGGAGGATTCCAGCAGTGAACGAGCCTTCTTGATAAGCATTCCAAAGGGATTGCACCCATCCCCTTAACCAAGTCAGATGGATTACAAATTAGGATGAATGACCTTTAATCCATTGTTTTTCAATGAAATTACAGTCTGTTTCAAAATATCTTGAGACATCAATCATCTATTTGATATGTGCCTTTAGCACATGCCAAAGCCCTATGCCGTGAGGTTGCAGGTCACAGGTCTGTTGTATTTTACAGTAGGTTGATAGTAGTTTTATTCATACTGTATGCTGATTCATGAAATCCCTTGTCAGTCTCCACCATGTGTCTTTAGGGTTGTATCTAGGTCAAGGAAATTGGGTAGCACTTTGTTTTTAAGAAAACACATAGTCTTGATTTGTCATGGATTTTGTCTGGCTATTTCTCATTATTCCATTGGAATATTCAGTCAGGGTTATTATAACTTTAACAGATGTTTAAGATTTTATAATTTATTCACACTAGTTTGATTTTGGATTGTAATATTGTGTTTTATATACAGTAGCAGCCATGTCAATCAATGGCTTAGATGTGGAAATATAGTTCTTTGGTGTACTGTAAGTCATTTTTTGTCTTTTTTTAAGAAGGACTAGATGTTTTTATGTGAGCTACTTTAAAGCAGCTCTGATGGGGATGTTGCTGGACATCAATAGGCCTGTGATGATCAAGAGGGATTGAGTGATGGTTTTGCGTGGATTATGGAAACGTGAGCTGATTAATACCTGGATTATTTTTTCAACTGGAATACCAACATGCAGTTATGGGGCAGTCCTGTTTTACCAGAGACATACTATTACTGTATTACAGTAAGGAGGGACAATTTGCCAACCTCCTCTCTTTTGTAATCTATTATTGGAAGACATTGTAGTCAGTTCCCCAAGTTGTCGACTCTTCAATGATGAAATGATTAAATCAACTATGAAAAGCAAGCCACTGGCCACCATCTCTGAACTTGCTTTATTCAAGTAGAGCTAATTAGATAAAAACAGTAAATTCATGCTATTTGACTTATCCCAGAATTGTCAGCCATTGTTCGACTGCTCTTTTCTACTTTAAGATGCCATGTTAAGCTGTGTTCTTATAATATAGGGATACAGTAACATGGAGCCCCTCATTGGCTGTGAAATGCTATCTGCGTTCTCCACATGCTTCCTGGGCTTGATCAACAGTGAAACACAGGCGGTTTTAAACCGAGGTCAGAGAAGACAGGGCTGGATTTTCCACTGCTTTAGAAGCTGATGGGCTCTCAGAGTTTGAGTTATGGCTTTAGATCATCTCTCACAGCTGGTGAAAGGTCCACAATAGTCCTTCACATGTATCACCAAGCGCAAATGGCCACGCACAACTCAATACATGGATTTACTTTCCTCAACGGATGCAAAGTTGTTGTCTTTTGCAAGTAAATGTGTGTTCCCAGTTGTCTCTGTGTTGTTGTGGTTTCAGTTTTCTGTGCTTTTTGACTTGTTCTGAATCCTGACATGTCAGATTTGTTGTTACTTCAGCAGAAATCCCAGAAACATTCCTTACCCCATGACTTCACCGGGTGACTATCTGGAAAAATGGAGCACTCTGTTTCTGCATAGATCTGAAAGATTTATTGACGGGACATTCAAACAGGCTGAAATGTCTCTGGGGTACTGAAAAACCACTACTGCTGTTAGCAGTTTTAAATTAAGCTCATTTGAAGGATCAACAGTAAAGCATTGCTTGGTTACATTGCTTTGTTGTGGTTGTCTGTCATAACCTGCTGAAACAAATACTTTTTTTTGTAATGAACTGTTGTTATTCTTGTGCACACTACAGTATGTTGTGTAAAAAAACGTTTTTTTTACATAAATATTCCTTGTGCTATTTCAGATGGTATAAAAGCTTTATTTTTGTGAATCTGAAAATAAAGCTTGAATTTAATTAATAATATTGTTTTATTATAAATGTTTTCCTGTTTTCCCAGACGAATTGTGATTAAGTGGGCTCAAGGGGGAAATCATATTATTTTATTTTATAGATATGTGCTTTCTTTCAACATCAATAGGGCATACATGTCCAGCAACTCGTACATGTATTCATGTTTGAAATTAGCAGTGTGAATGGCTGCATGTGAGTTTTTAGCTGTCATATTTTTATTTGTGGGTTTTTCAACATGTTTTAGTGTGTCGTGTGAACTCTTTTAAGTGCATGTTGTAAAGTATATGCATCTGTCTGTTCTAATGACTGTGGCGTTGTGTATGTGTGTGTGAGCATGTGTGTGTATTTCCGTGTAGCAGAGAGCTCTATTGAGCGTTTGGTTCCCTCCTCCTCCGTGCTCTGTCCCTTTAAGTCCTACCCCTCGGAGACAACAGCAGCTGTTCCATATTCATCAAGCCACTGAGTCTTAAAGAGCCCTATCCTGACCATGGAAAGAGTCATTCCTCTCTCTCGCTCTCTCATGCTCTCTGCATCTTAGCGCTCATCCGCCACTGCCTGCGCTCCTCTCGATCGCACTGTCTCTCGCCCCCCCTTTACCTCTCTCTCTCTCTCCCACTCCCCTCTCTCGATCTCTCATATACACACAGACACACACATACACGCACAACTATAGACACAGACACAAACACTCTTCAACTCTCTTGCGCACACACTCTGGAACACAGTCAGATACAGCATACCTGTGCAGGCTGGGGGAAGCAGTTCTGGAGGGGCTTTTCACCGTTCTTTCTGAGGGTGCTCTGCTGTCATTTTGGGGGAGAAGCGGGTCTCAATTGTTTCCTATTTCCTCTTCCTCTTCTCATTCCTGGAATGCTAAAACTGGACTGATGGACATTTCAGAACTTTGTCTGCCAGACCCTCTCAGCTATCATAACCAGTAGGTGCACGTCTTTCTTTCAACCTTTCTTTTAACATACCCGCCTTTTGTGATGTTGGATATAGCTTTGTTCCCCTCTTGCAATCTTTCTTTCTTTTTCCTCCTCTCTCCTTTCTCTTCATGTTTTCTTGTAGAAGTGCTTGCATTTGTTTCCTTTACAAAGGACCTGCCGATCTCGACGCTGAACTTTTTACTGCTATTGTTATGGTGCACTGTGCTTTTCCTGGCTCTCTTGCTCACACACACACACACACACACACACACACACACACACACACACACACACACACACACACACACACACACACACACACGTGCACTATCTGACTCTTTCTCTCTATATATGTTATGGAGGGCTGTTAATTCATACAGGACTGTCTGCTGCCAGTGATACCCTAAAAGCAACAAGACAGGTGTACTGTGGTGTGTCTTTGGTTGTGTTCAATAGGGAGAGAGGACCCTTAGCCCTTTAGCACATTGTCAGCCATGTGTGTCACTGTGCACATTTCATTAAGAGCATGGCCGATCAATTAGGAGTAGCTCATTGCAACGTGCAAGTGTGTTTTTCCTAAAGAATAGAGGGAATGTGTCCTGTTGGGTTAGGAGCTTGTTCTGGGATGGTTTTGTTCTCTGTCCGTGTCCTGGCCGGACTGCCACCCTGACAGAATCAGAATACATTTAAAAAGATTAGATTAAAGTGAATTCATGGAATTGGGGAGGATGAATTGCACGCTGCAGTATTTGTATGTCTGGGGATAGACGTATGAAAGAACCGTGTAATCCCAGTGATCAGTCAGATCCATCCCAGCTAGTAGCACATCAGCCAGGCTGCCTGTCTGAGAAGCCCTCGCTAACTGCGGGCTTGCTTAAAGTTACCTGGTAATTGTATATGCACTTCTGCTTTTATACATTCATATCTTGTTGGCATGTAGGAGATGTATTTTTTATTTTATAGCAGACTGGTATGATTGCTTGAATAAAAATGGAAAAGTATCTCCAATCCTATTTTAGTAATCTACTTTAGAAAGTGTTCTAAAAATACAACAGCTAGATATCTATACATGTATGTTTTAATATCATTTTACAGTACAGCTATATATTTTAGGCCCAATATTCCACTCAGCAGTGACAATCTTTTAATTTGCAGGGTCTGTAAGTATTATCATGTGCTTTTGATGAAATTCTTTATTCTTGCTGTCACATCCTCATGTAGTATTCCAGATAGTCATTATTTCAACCCATAACTCTTTCCACGCAAAAATCTAATCAGCCAAATGTGTCTGTCTGTCGTTGTAGCTGGATTATGATTAAAAGGCATGTCTGCTGAAAGATTGAGGTATATTTATTTATTTTTGTCATTTAGCAGATGCTCTTATCCAGAGCAATTTACTGGAGCAATTAGGGATAAGTGCCTTGCTTAAGGGCACATCAACAGATTATTCACCTAGTCGGCTTTTTGGATTCAAACCAGCGGCCTTTCAGTTACTGGCCCAACATTCTTAACCACTAAGCTACCCGCCGCCCTATGATATGATAGAAAATAATAAATTAAAGTAGTTGAGCAGTATAGATTTTCATGTATAGTGTTTGAAAGCAATACAACCAGAGGAATTCTCAATGGGATGTCATGCAAAAGAGGAAACGGGTTGAATTGTTCTGACAGCCTAAGGATTCACTCACTTGTTTTCAGGAACTCTAGTTTGGGCATTAACCATATCCCGCTCAGAGAGAGAAAAGACAATCTAGTGGACTCATTAACTCCTTAGACGGACTGTTATAATCTCCTTTGTTTTACAGAGTTTCTATACAACTCTGCCTTTTAGGTACACTTCAGTGGTAAAGGGGCAAAGTAACAAACTTGCTCATCATAATATACAATAACTATACAATAACTACTGAGGCATATTTAAGATACCTTTATTAGTATTAACATTTACATAGTATACTGATTTATTATGAGAACATTATTTTTAACACTCAAACCTTTCAAATGCAATCTTCCACCTCAATGTGACTCATGTATTCATTTTGATGATTTTCCTCCAAATCATGTTTTTTGGTGCAATGTTGTTAACAACATTCTAACCTACTTTGGTGGTTATTCACTGTAAACACTGTAGCCAATATGGGGTGCATAAATTCAATAATTAAATTGCAGTCTATAAAACCAGTTTTTATTTTAGATTGACTGACATTATATTTCCGATAGGGAATGTTGAATTTAAGATCATTGTGGCAAGTGTTTCAACAGAAATGTGCAATATAATGATTTTGGATTTCATTGGAAAGGTGGGCACAGTGCACAATACAAATAATGTTAGTGTTAAATTAAGCAAAGCTTTTCTTTGGTGGCTTTAATGATACATGTACACTAGGTGATGCAGAATGATTTATTTATTTTATTTTGCATCATGTAATATAACATATATATCATGCAGTGGAATACGATTATTAGATACAAATCATTTTGTGTCCCAATGTTGTGTTTCACACCATTCATGTAACATTTATAAGACAAGCAATTCTAATACAAAAAACATACAATACAAGGGGTGGTTGGCACTCAAAATACTGTGTTTTACATGTTTTATTTTCTATCACATACGATGTAGAGACAGCGTGCATTTCCTTCTCTTCTGTGATATAGAACAGGTCATATCTGTAAATGTAACATATAACGCCATATTAAATATAGGTTTGACATAATTGTGGTGTTCTATGATATAGGTATTAGATGTATGTGCATGTAAAATGAAATGAGTCAATTGAACACTTATTACTGCTTTAGCAATGTATAGCAGGAATTACATACAGTAGATGTTTTGACATGTAATGGCTGGCAATATCTCAAACATAAATCAGTTTAAGATCAGCTGTGATCTTTTTCATAAATTGCATTGAAATAGTTTAGATATTTATGTACAATAACACTCTAGTATACACTTAAGATGTATTTGAATTGATTTAAAATCAAATGTCCAACTATTTAAAATAAAAAAAATCTTTACAACGCAGTTCATCTGAAAGTAAAATCATTACACAAAGGTTTAAATACTTTATAATGAAAATAACATTGGACGACAAATTAAAGTCTTTGCTTCCAGCTAATGCAGTGTTGTTCGTTATAGGACATAGTTTGCATCGAGTTTACAGTGTCTAGTCCCTCTGCTTGGTCCGTGGACAGCAGTATTTCCAGCCCCTCGGTGTGGTGTGGTGGTGTGTGTCTCCGGTGCTTGGTTGCTGGGATTACTGGGACGTATGTACACCATGTAATTAGCAGAGCAATGATGTAGAAGCAGTGTAGTATGTTGCTCTATAGATTGACCTGGGCGCCTGAGTGACAATGCCTACGACTGTAGGAATCGGATTGAATCAGTAATCGTTTTTTATTTCAGACAATATGGAGAGGTACGTATAGCCTATTACTGCTTGTTTGAATTGTTCACTCATACATTTTCCCTAAAAAAGAGCAATAGTAGGTATGAAGTGGCATGTCTCTCTCCACAGCTTCAAGCTTGCTCTATATTTATTCTCCCTTCTCGATTGGGATGATGGATAGTAAGCTACGTATAGTAAGATTGGGATGGATAGTAAGCTACGTATTGTAAGATTGGGATGATGGATAGTAAGCTACGTATAGTAAGATTGGGATGATGGTAAGCTACGTATAGTAAGATTGGGATGGATTGTAAGCTATGTATAGTAAGATTGGGATGATGGATAGTAAGATATGTATAGCAAGATTGGGATGATAGTAAGCTACGTGTTGTGTTGTAAGATTGGGATGATGGATAGTAAGCTACGTATAGTAAGATTGGGATGGATAGTAAGCTACGTATAGTAAGATTGGGATGATGGATAGTAAGCTACGTATAGTAAGATTGGGATGATGGTAAGCTACGTATAGTAAGATTGGGATGATAGTAAGCTACGTATAGTAAGATTGGGATGGATAGTAAGCTACGTATAGTAAGATTGGGATGATGGATAGTAAGCTACGTATAGTAAGATTGGGATGATGGTAAGCTACGTATAGTAAGATTGGGATGATAGTAAGCTACGTATAGTAAGATTGGGATGGATAGTAAGCTACGTATTGTAAGATTGGGATGATGGATAGTAAGCTACGTATAGTAAGATTGGGATGATGGTAAGCTACGTATAGTAAGATTGGGATGGATTGTAAGCTACGTATAGTAAGATTGGGATGATGGATAGTAAGATATGTATAGCAAGATTGGGATGATAGTAAGCTACGTGTTGTGTTGTAAGATTGGGATGATGGATAGTAAGCTACGTATAGTAAGATTGGGATGATGGATAGTAAGCTACGTATAGTAAGATTGGGATGATGGATAGTAAGCTACGTATAGTAAGATTGGGATGGATAGTAAGCTACGTATAGTAAGATTGGGATGATGGTAAGCTACGTATAGTAAAATTGGGATGATAGTAAGCTACGTATAGTAAGATTGGGATGGATAGTAAGCTACGTATAGTAAGATTGGGATGGATAGTAAGCTACGTATAGTAAGATTGGGATGGATAGTAAGCTACGTATAGTAAGATTGGGATGGATAGTAAGATGAAATTCACAGAATTCACAGAATGATTTGTTTAAGTTGAAGTCGCTCTTGGTTCAGCCAGCAGGAGGTAACATATGGCAGTCAGACAGGCTTATTGTTGCTCTCCTATTGCTCTGGCTGTTTCAGCGCAACTCAGAAATCAGCCAGTGCTGAGGATTGTCAGTTTGAGTTCATCTGGGCTCTCTAGCAAACACACGCTGAGCGGCAGGCAGGCAGCTGATTGAGACGGGACTCCTCTCCCTCCTTAAATGTTCCATCAACACCCTCACTCCTCCTCCCAGCCATACTCTACATGTCCATTTTCCATTTAGTAAATGCTTTCTAATGCATTTTCATAAAAAAGCAGTAGTTAGAACACAGCAATGAATTACATTTCAATTTGTTTGACTTCATTTCCAGGTTGCTGCATTAGGCTCAGTAAAATGCCCATCTCTAACATTCTTGTCCCTTCTCTCTTTATTCTTATTAGGTTTCAGAGAACAAGGCGAGGGAATTACATTAGTTTATCTTAAGTTAAAAGCTCTTTGCTCTTTGACCAAGTGTTTCAGTGTTATTGGGTTAATCTGATTTTTGCTGTCTTCATGGAGATGCTATCGCAGGGTATAGGTAGTGGCGGGTAACCAAAGCAGTCCTGCACAGACACCATCCAGATGGGATCAGCTTACGGTAATTTGGTTTCAGAATACATTACCAGAAGAGGCTCCTGGCCGAGAACGGCCACCCCGCTAAGAGCTAGGAGCCTGTGGTCGCTGTGGCCACTGCAGACAGCCAGCTCCAGCCGGCCCCGGTGGCCACCGCTGTTCACCCGGCCCGCTCCAACCCTCCTCCTGCCTCTCTCCCTCTGCACTTAAGGGGAGGTGTCGGGATACGTGCCTTTTAAGAAAAACCTAATGTTTTAAATTCAATTTGTCACCCAATTCTAAATGCATCTCCTTGTACCAACAGGGCTTCGTTGTCCAATTCATTAGGGCGATTACTCAGTCCACTGGCCACACTGGAGCCCTCACATTTCTGGTAAGCCCTGCATATAAGTATAATTTCTTTCACTGTAAACATGTCACTCAGACCAGGCTGTTCAGGGGAGGGGGGGGGGGGGGGGGGGGTGCTGCCCCAGGGCGTTAAGGGATGCAGAGTGGATTGACCCTCCCTGCTCTCCATTTTTGTTCTGTGTGTTTGTAATTGTTGGCTACTTGCATCTGCTATTTAAGGGAAGCTCTTCACAGCACTTTACGTACACCTTCACATGCAGTGTCACCCTCCACTCTTCCCCACTCTGGCCCTTCATGCATCCTTATCCCCCAGTTAACTAGGCAGGACAGAATATAAGGACAGAGTATTGAGATTCAAACTGCACACATCTACTTCACCTTCCCTGAACATAGCATCCCGGGGTCCCATTTAACTAGGGCCTCATTGAGATGCTTACTTATTTCTTGTAGAATACATAATAAAGATGATACATTCCTAGACATATGGTATAGAGCATAGTTTTTACTGAACTAGGTGGACTTCAACTTCTGTTTGTTTGATGTTTCTTTGATCATTTTGCTTTTGATTACAGACCGTTTATGTGAAGTGTGTGTACTGATATAGTTTATCTCAGAAGACCTCAATAATTGTTTGTAACACCCATTGTTAACACTCTAAAATGACAGCTTTATTTTGGATACCGTGACTCATACGAGCTCATGCAGTGTTTGGCCTTTCTAGTCTTTTCTGTGATGAGCCACGTGTCACTTTGACCATTTCACGACATCCAACCCGCACTGAAACCACCAAACTTCACCAGTCGTCCCTCCTGATTTTGGCCACGGTAACCTTGGACACCTTCACTGCAGTGTGAGAATGTGTTTAAAAATAACCAGGTCCATTAGTCTAGGAGGATAATGCTAGCCTGGCTACGTGGGCTACTCTCACGCCCTTGTGGCAGCGAAGTGCTATCACTGACACGGTGCGTCAGCACTTCTTTCTGTTGCTCCAACACTGAAAGGCTCCCCTTGATTCACACACTCGCGCGCACACACACACACACACACATAAGGAGGCTCAAATGGAGGACAGTCAGAGAAGTTGTGGAAAAAGTGTAAAAACATAATAACTGCATTCTGAATATTATAATACATTATTAGTCATGAGGTATTATCATGAGAATATAGGATTTCAGAGTCCCAAGATTTGTTTTTCTAACACAAACAGCTGTAATTACATATGTATTACTAATATTCACTGCACAGTGAATATGTGGTTAGAGTGTGATTATCCAGTTATAGTTTAATCATTGAAGATCTTTCTTTGGTTTGGTGTGTTACTCATCTCGTCATCTGTCTGTTTTCATTCATTCCTCTCTCTGTCTGTATTTGCGTCTGCTTTGCCGCCCGATAGACGCCAGGCGGAATGATAATTCTGCAGCTTTTAGATACGCTCTGTCGTAAATGTAATGGAGGGAACATGCTAAGTCCGCTAATTTACACTTGGTAAAAAGTGTGACGTGGAGTGGACGATGCGGGCGTTTATCAGTGAATGTTATTGGCATTGAGCGGCCAGTCGTTTGAAGGTTATGTTTCTGAGCAGTAATTGAAATGCAAAATAACATTAGGATCGATGGTTAGCTCTGTTTATTTATGAAATCAATATTGAAACCGTCCGTCACAATAGCAGCTCTGATTCTTACTGACAGCTTAAGTACGGATGGACTGACTGTACACAGCCTCTGCAGGCCTCCCAGCCATAACAGCTGTTAGCCTGAGAGCCATTTGCCTCCTTGCTCTGCCCTGCCCTACACTGCTCTACTCTGTCCTGTTCTGTCCTGGCCACCCAGGCAGACTGATGGCATGGAGCATTCTAGGAGGTTCTGAAGACATATTGTAGGACAGTCTGAATGACAGCATTGATGAGCTTGGATAAGGATCGACACTAAAGCTACAAGTTCAAGAGTTTACATTAATACTGGAGTAAATGCAATCCAGTCTTGATGTAAAGGTTGTGACATTGTCGGGTGTGTACATACTCATTGGACCCTCGCTGTTGTTGTGTGCATGTGTCTCTCCCAGAGAGAGAGAACACTAGCACATTCTCCTGGTTAGGTTTGCCTGCCCTGGGGCCAGAACTTCTGAATCACCAACCATTAACATCCTAGCATGCAGGCTACCTGCTACCCACCCTCTGCCTCAGTGTGCAGGGCTAGTTTCACTGTGGTGACTGGGAATATTTATTAACGTGTTTATTTCCTAAGGAGCTTGTCAATAGGCTGTGTAGTCGCATTACAAAATGGATGGGAATCTTGTTGTTTGGGGTTTTCGGTAAATTGAAAATATTTAAATTTTAGATAATTTTTTAGAATATTAGCGGGTCAATTAGAGATTTCTGGGGGGTTCACCCGTGAGTTAGAAATGTGTCACTGACAGTCGTCCGCTGTGATCTTTTTCTGGGGTTTGTCTTTTAGGAAGGTTACAACGTCCATTTCATTTCTTGTTTTAATTCAATGTCAAAGTTCTATCTTCTCTACGTAAATCATAGTCCATTAGACGTCCGTTTTGTCCCTCTCTCGGTGCTGTGCTGACCCGTGGCTGTCTCAGTAAACCAGACTGCATTATAATGTCAATCTTTATTCATCATTCTCTCTGCCTGAGAGAAGCCTCTCGACTTTCATTTCTGGAATGTCATAGCAGGGGCATGGACATACATGATGCCGTAGAGGGTACATTGAGGCTTGGCAGGGGGAACTGCATGTGTTATGGAAGGTGGAAGCTAGTCATGTTGTGTTTTTACATGTTTGTGTTTGACCTTTTTATCATTTCATATTTGTATACCCTGTACCCTCAAATGCACACAAAACACAGTGAAATGGTTTAGTTGAGCTGAGTAGTATAAACTGCCAGGTAGGATTCCTCTTTCACTAACACTGCTATGACACCAGACGGTGTCGGCTGCTGAGATGTATGTTTAGATTGCCCCCTGAAGGAGACTCATTAATTCAAAAAATATCCCCAAAGTGTAATTATTCCTGAATGGCATGGTGTTGGATGTCAGCATATAAATCATCCACCCCACCCACCTTTTTATAATCACCACTATTTATGGGGAGTGAGGGGAGGGTCTGGGACATGAGCCTGTAAAGAGCTGGGGACCAGGGAGAGACCAGGGAGAGACCAGGGAGAGACTAGTGAGAGACTAGTGAGAGACTAGGGAGAGACTAGGGAGACGAGGGAGAGACCAGGGGGAGACCAGGGAGAGAATAGGGAGAGACTAGTGAGAGACGAGGGAGAGACCAGGGAGAGACCAGGGAGAGACCAGGGAGAGAATAGGGAGAGACTAGTGAGAGACTAGTGAGAGACCAGGGATAAACCAGGGAGAGACTAGGGAGAGACCAGGGGGAGACCAGGGAGAGAATAGGGAGAGACTAGTGAGAGACTAGTGAGAGACCAGGGAGAGACCAGGGAGAGACTAGGGAGAGACCAGTGAGAGACCAGTGAGAGACCAGTGAGAGACTAGTGAGAGACTAGTGAGAGACTAGGGGGAGACCATGGAGAGACTAGGGAGAGACTAGGGAGAGAAGAGGGAGAGACTAGGGAGAGACGAGGGAGAGACGAGGGAGAGACCAGGGAGAGACCAGGGAAAGACGAGGGAAAGACGAGGGAGAGACGAGGGAGAGACTAGGGAGAGACTAGGGAGAGACTAGGGAGAGACCAGGGAGAGACGAGGGAGAGACTAGGGAGAGACTAGGGAGAGACCAGGGAGAGACCAGGGAGAGACGAGGGAGAGACTAGGGAGAGACCAGGGAAAGGGGCCCTGAGTGTCTCTGGAGCGATTTGAAGGGCTTTAACACACCACCCCATAGCCGTGAAATAAAGGCCTGGGGCCGGTTCCATACAGTGGAATAACTAGAGATCATTGGTGTCCTCTGCATCAAAAGAGATTCAGTTATCGCCTCAAAGATGATGAAAACAAACAAACAAAATCGAATTAATTTTGTCCTCACATTTTTATCAGCATACTGTATGTTCAACATTGAACATTATTTCAGTGTTCCATATTCCACAAAAAAATGTGGAACTCATCCATGTGCTATGTTTATGTGTGAGCCTGTGTAAACATTGACACATTTGATTGCAGTTAAATTATTCTGGACACCTGATAAACCCGTTAGTCTTGCCTTGTGTGTGTATATATATTGTGTGTGTGTGTGTGTTTGGCCCTTCCTCTGATGAAGAGGGTAATTTATGGTAGTGGCAGGACGGGCTCTTTGTTTAAAGCAGGTAGAGTTCCCCCCCTAAACAAGGACAGCCTATCAGAGGAAGATTAATGAAGTAATTTCATGCATGGCTCCTTGCCTCTGTCCCCATGTACTCGGAGTCACTGTGTCTCAACCTGTGATTTACATTGGTCTGCCTTAAATAGGCTTAACCCTTTACAATAATATTTCCTCTGGATGTACGCACACACTGCCGAGTACATGCAATGACTTTAACCCTATACACACCCTCTGTGTATTATCCATATTTCTAGAAATATATGTGTGTTCTAGTTAGATTTGACATACATGTATAGTTTTCCCTTGCTGGTTATACACTAGTTCTCCTTGGTTCACAGGGTTGTCTGTTCTGCTTCCAGAACAGTGTATTGTGGTATACAGCTAGAGCCAGATCTCTGTGCTTGTGGTTTTAGGCCAGGGAATAGAACGGCTGGTAAGGCTCAGTTAGGAAAGGGAAAGGGGTATACCTAGTCAGTTGTACGACTGAATGCATTCAACTGAAATGTGTCTTCTGCATTTAACCCAACCCCTCTGAATCAGAGAGGTGCAGGGGGCTGCCATAATCGACATCCACGTCTTCGGTTAGACATGGTGAAGTGTATGGGATCTGAATTACACAAGACTATTTATGATTAGGCATTAGGCATCCACTGCCAACGATTAATGCTCTCGATGACACATTTAATGGTGGCTAATTATTTTGCTGAAAGAGCACCATTAGACTTTCTTCCTATAGTGAGATGTAATGATACAGAATAGCTCCCTGAGCTATTCTACTCTACAGGGAGCTTATCTGCTGTGTATGCAGAGTAGTATGCTAACTCTTTTATTGCCGTAGAACCATGTCTGAACTGGTAACCCACTCCCTAACAGAGTTCTGGCATCTTCATCTGATCTTTCCTACCGTCATTTGTTTTCCGAGGATTCTTAGCCCTTTTCAGAATAGGATCACTCCAGTGTCACTCAGACAGTTTACGTCAGACATACAGCAGTGCCTGTATCATAAGAGGGCCTGTTTTTCCTGCCAGCATCGTTTCAACAGGAAGAAAAGAGGGGGGATCAATAGATGTGATCTGTGTCTGGGCAGCCAGCACTGTCTTGTGGCTGGCCTGGTGGAGCATGGGGCTCATGTTGTCGTAGTGGGTGAGCTCATGGCTTTATAAAGACTACAGTGACATCGCTGTGGAGCAGCTAAATTTAATCCTCTGTTGGAGACTGAAAAACTGAATTGGCCGGGCCACGGAGCTGCATGGTCCCCGCAGTGGTAACCCTGCACCACCCAGCTCCATCCAGCCCCATCCCCTGGCCTACGGACTATTGATTTGGGGCCCACGCCGCTCTCCATAAGCACGCATAAACAGCCCTGTCTCCCTTCCGCTCTCTCTCTCTCTCTCTCTCTCTGTCTCTCTGTCTCTCTCACACCCTCTTTTTGCTTTCTGTTTGTCTGTCTCTCTTACTCCTCTATTGTGTTCTTGTATAGATCAGCACATTATACATATCTGTCAGCTGACGTGTCCGTTAACAAAGAGGGCCCACCCATCCCACCCCCTTTACACATACCCTGCCCCTTCCTCTATCTGTTTAGAGCAGGCCTAATGAATGAGAAAATCCCAAATTAGGAGGTTTTCCCAAACTAAGAATAAAATGGGTCTCTATTGGGTGCAGGGAGTGCCTCTACCTCTATACCAATCACTGCCTCCTTTAACATTTACTACGATGCGTCTCCTCCTCCCTACTTACACACACACCTCCCCATTCCCCTGATGGTCATTAACCTGGACCCAGTTATATAGCAAGACATCCTCCCCCCAAGCTCTGATGCCCCCCATCTCATTTCATTTACATGGCCTCATGTGAATACAGACACCCTCCAGAAACGTCTCCTAAAGAAACGTCTCCTTTGTAAGTATTCCAGTGATTGTAGCCAGTCAGCCTGGTCCTGGTTCCAGTCAGTCAGGCCTCTCTCCCTAAATGAGTCGTCCTCCATGCAGCCGAGAAGTAAGAGGTGACGTGGGCCCCTGGAGGTGAGGTCACCATGGCAGCTGCCAGTGGGCTCTGGAGGTGGCGGGAGGCTGAGCGAGACTGAGATGGTCTGTCAGGAGCTAATTGAGTTCCTCCTCCTGCGCTGACTCTGGGCCAGTGGCTTATCAGGGACATCGCCAAGGGGCCTCCAGGCAGATCTGCCCCTACTGGGGCATCTGATATCACCATCACCCCGCCTGTGGATGTCACCCCCCACCCCCCCAGTAGGAGCAGAGAGGGGGGGCTGGGGTGAGGTTAGCCAACGCTATCAAAGCATGTTTTTGGCATCCCACAGCCCACAGCCAGAGAGTGAACAGTACATTCTAAAATGATCTCATGCCATTGTAAAACTCTGTCAAAGGAAGAATCATTTGAGTACACATTTTACATCTCTCCCCATTTTACATCTCTCCCCATTTGTCATCTCTCCCCATTTGTCATCTCTCCCCATTTTTCATCTCTCCCCATGTTACATCTCTCCCCATTTTTCATCTCTCCCCATTTTTCATCTCTCCCCATGTTACATCTCTCCCCATGTTACATCTCTCCCCATTTTACATCTCTCCCCATTTTACATCTCTCCCCATTTTACATCTCTCCCCATTTGTCATCTCTCCCCATTTGTCATCTCTCCCCATTTGTCATCTCTCCCCATTTGTCATCTCTCCCCATTTTACATCTCTCCCCATTTGTCATCTCTCCCCATTTGTCATCTCTCCCCATTTGTCATCTCTCCCCATTTGTCATCTATCCCCATTTGTCATCTCTCCCCATTTGTCATCTCTCCCCATTTTACATCTCTCCCCATTTTACATCTCTCCCCATTTGTCATCTCTCCCCATTTGTCATCTCTCCCCATTTGTCATCTCTCCCCATTTGTCATCTCTCCCCATTTTACATCTCTCCCCATTTGTCATCTCTCCCCATTTGTCATCTCTCCCCATTTGTCATCTCTCCCCATTTGTCATCTATCCCCATTTGTCATCTCTCCCCATTTGTCATCTCTCCCCATTTGTCATCTCTCCCCATTTGTCATCTCTCCCCATTTTACATCTCTCCCCATTTGTCATCTCTCCCCATTTGTCATCTCTCCCCATTTGTCATCTCTCCCCATTTGTCATCTCTCCCCATTTGTCATCTCTCCCCATTTTACATCTCTCCCCATTTTACATCTCTCCCCATTTGTCATCTCTCCCCATTTTACATCTCTCCCCATTTTACATCTCTCCCCATTTGTCATCTCTCCCCATTTGTCATCTCTCCCCATTTTTAATATAAACACTCGAGGTGTGTGATGTGCTCATATACAAAGTCAATGCTAATGTGAATAAGAGATACAGAATGTCTGAGTGTCTGTGTTTAACACTTCAGTACGGGCATTAGCACCCTACAGAAGTCAGCATAGAGCTCACAGCAGGAATACTTACAAATTGGCCCAATTAGTTTCTCCAGGCTCTGTCGTGTTCCTGTGACAGTGTGCAGAATGTTCAGGCCGTGTTCAGAATGCTTCTGGCGGCCCAGCCAGGGAAGGGAAGGGAAGCGCTGAGACATGGGGATGAGTGCTCTTTAGTTCCCTCTCCTTCTGAAGAAGAGGAGCAGAGAGCGGGAGAGGAGCAGAGAGCGGGAGAGGAGATCATTAGGGCAGCTAATCCTGGTCACGGCAGCAGCACTGGAATGATATTAGGGATCTGAAATGCTGTTAGGAGGACCAGCTGGAATCTGATTAAAACCAAACTGCTCAGTGTGCTTTTGTGGGCCCATAACCCACCACTCAGCATGAATGTTGATCCGTACAAAGGGAACAAAAGCAGGAGGAAAATGGAGAGAAAGAGAGATATCTTTCAGCCAAGCAGCATAATGGGAAAGACATTTACTGAACCTGAGAAAAAGACAACTATGGATTTCACAACATACCTGGGTCTTCATCAGTTCCGTCGACCTTTTTATTTTATGTCCTGTCTGGGGTACATCCTAATTAGCACCTGGTCCATATGTTGTATTTTTATTAACACAGTTCCTTCTGTCAAATTATTCATGTTCATATTTTATTTGCCACATTAATAATAGTATTTATAGATTTCATTTGAACTTGTCCCATTTGAGAATAAGATTAATAGAATATTAATAGAAATGTAAGAAAATATTTGATGAATGTACACTAGGTTCAAATGGTCAGTATCCATTCAATGTCATTAATCAATATAAGCAGCCTTGTTAAAAATATAAGCACAGCGGTAGCATAATTTGTCAATGCGGAATGAGTTAAGGAGATTCTAGCCAGCACATGTATTATAAATGACCACATAGAGCTTGAGGGGAAACAGTTAAGACACTTATGCAATTATGCTAAGTGTCACCCTGGAGGTGACCTTTGAACTGGGGTTAAGCTTACTCTGAATTTGTGAAATAAAAGCTAAATGGAACCATCCCGCATGCTGCCATTTGAAATATATTGCCTTTAATAAGCCGAGTGCATGTGACCTATTATACAGGTGTACAGAGCTATCTAAAACAGAGAACTTAAAGCAGATGAGTAGAGGCTCCTTTCATTCATTTATGTGGATGCAATCCGCATGAGTTATTTAAACAGCGACATTACGTTAAAAAGCATTAAGGGAATGGAGCTTTTTATTTCATTATCTTGTTATTTTCTTGTTTTGCTCTCACTTCCTATGAGTACATAGAGTCGTCTGTTTGAGATATAAATATTCCTTAAAACACGAAGAGAGAAAAAAAACTTCAAACTTCCTTGGCTTTACTTTTACCTTGTTTTTTGTAGGTATTGTCCAATTTGGTTTTATAGTTACTGTGAGAAATACTGTAAATCGAGTCACATGATACCAAGTAAAAAGTGTGGTTATGGGTTTTATTTTATGTACGCTCTATATTGAAAGAAATTCCCGGAGTGTTCAGCCGAAGGACTTATTCCACAAGGTCAACGGTTTTAACAGGGGGCATTTTTTATTATTTATTTTAGCAGTTAACCTTTTTGTGAATTTCCAGAGGTGGTGGGCACCTGGACCTCCAATGAATATACATGACAGGAGGGAGGGAAACCCGGGAATTAGATTTAATTTGACATGCTGACCCCCATCTCCACGGGCCCATGAAGCCAGGGTGAGAAAATAAGGTTGACCCTCTGACCTCTGGGCCTGAACCCTACTGTCACCCACCCTTACAATTAAATCAACCAGAGAGAGAGAGAGACAGCTATCCCGGCCCTTCTCTAGCTGTCCGATGGGGATATGGAAAAGGTCTCTGTCTCACCCTCTCTGCATTCTGAGACGGCTGACCATGTGTCGGATAGATCCTAATGGTGACGTTAGGCATACTGGTAGAGAGTATCCCCTCTCTTCCTGCGCTGCTGATGGGAAACTGACATGTCAACTATGGAAACATTACCATTAGTTGGAAACATATTAATATAACTAATGTACTAAAGCAGAACTTAGGCTGTCTAGCTGCCATCAACCATGAACGCCGATGTCTGCATTTGCATAGGCCTCGCAAGGCTCAATTTCATTAATGTGGGCGAGTGCAGATGACCTTTCACCTTGTCAGTGGTGCCTAATGCAGAGGTGTGTGTGTGTGACCCTGCCATGACCCTGATGGGTCACTGTGTCCACACGACCTTTAGAAAGCATAGAGGTTGTCCATCTCCCATAGCGCTCTATCTCCTCAATTCCCTCTGTTTGTCCAGGAAAAGACCAGGTTAGAAGAATCCGCTTTAAATGTGGTGGCGACAGAAATACATTTGTATGGACAAAGAGCTGTTTTAGGGTTAGTTGCATTGTATCGACACAGCTAGAGGTTGCAATTTATTTCAGTCACGGCAGGCAATACATCAGATGAGATGCTGTTATTAACCAGACAGTGAACAAAGTCAATATCCTTCTTTTTTTTTGTTGCCTGCCTGCTGACTCAAGGAGACTGCTCCCGGTATGTTCTCTGTACTCTGGCTCCAGTCTAAAATATGGGTCCCAGGAATGCAGTCCTCCCTGTGTTAGTGTTGACTGTGTTCCTGTGTTAACAACTGTGGTCGGTGTTGAGTGTGTTTATTTCACCTGTGTGTTCTCTCTCTCTCATGGCTGGTGGCATGCGGAGCTAATGAAGCTCTTAGTATCCTCCCACCTGGTTGGCTGGTTCATGATGAGGGTTAGGAAACACTGTGGTGAGGATGAGACAGAGGGGGAGAGAGAGATCAGAATAAAAGAGAGCAGCAGAAGTGTCACTGAATGTGTGCTGATATGGAAGATGTCCTTCTCTTTGGAGTGTGAAGTGAATTGCTCTGTGTGAACAGTAGCCTACAGAGTTTTCACACGTAGTCAAATTGTGCAAAGATGTGTTTTCTCTCTATAGCTGTCATGGTATCGTTAGGCAATGTATAGATTTTAGTTTTGTGGGTAGCACCAGTCGATCTGAAACGTTTAATGTCTATAGTCTAAAAGGCCATGCTAATGGTCATGTTTCTCTCACCTCTCTCCCCTCCCCTCTCTCCCCTCCCCTCTCTCCCCTTCTCCAGGCTGCTGAATAGAATGGCTGTTGATGACCGGCACCTTCCCTCCAGCTGCGGGTCCTACATCAAGACGGAGCCGTCCAGCCCCTCCTCAGTCATCGACACGGTCAGCCACCACAGCCCAAGCGGCAACTCGGACGCCAGCGGCGGCTATGTCAGCGCCATGAACAGCCACTCCAACGGCCTGGACTCTCCGCCCATGTTTACGCCCGGCGGGCTGGGCGCCGGCCCCTGCCGCAAGCGCTACGACGACTGCTCCAGCACCATCATGGAGGACTCACCCATTAAGTGCGAATACATGTTGAACTCCATCCCCAAGAGGCTGTGCCTGGTCTGTGGAGATATAGCCTCTGGGTATCACTATGGCGTGGCCTCATGTGAGGCCTGCAAAGCCTTCTTTAAAAGGACAATACAAGGTATTTCCCTCCCGCTCCCTACAGACACACAAGGGATCTGCCCTACTACACATACAGACACTCCATACAGCGTTTTACCCCCCCCTCCTCCTAACACAATCACCTACTGCCCTAAACCACTATCTTGTTGTTAGACAGAACATGCTGAGTTGTTGCATGTAGCTGTGTTCATCTACATTATTTTCCATTTATCTCCCTGGGAAAAGGTATATTTTTCAAGGCCGGTGACTCCAGTTGTGCTGCTATGGATCGCCAGCATTGGTAAAACACCCAGGGTAATTTAATAGTGAGGGAAATTACATGCAATGCAGCACAGTATGAGGCAACACATTTCCTCGGGCGCTGCATACACAATGGAGAGCCACACACAGGACAGGCCACTAGCCAGAGCCGCTCGCAATGACATCATCAGCTGGGGTCAGGCTAGGTAGGGGGCAGCGGTGGTGACATCATCATCAGGGATCAGGTTTGGTGGAGAGTGGTTGTGTTGTGTGCCCAGATGCCTGTGGGGGGTCCAAAGCAGGAGATTGACTGTGTGTGTGTGTGTGTGTGTGTGTGTGTGTGTGTGTGTGTGTGTGTGTGTGTGTGTGTGTGTGTGTGTGTGTGTGTGTGTGTGTGTGTGTGTGTGCGTGCGTGCATGCATGCACCTAGGGAATAGGGTGTGAGTGGTGCAGATCTGCATGGTATGATGTATCACAGGTTCCCATTAGAGAGGCAATGACAGGCCCCCCACTGTGTGTCTCTCTGTGTGCTCTGTCCTACATTAATCATTGGGACATACGGTACGGAGGGAGATATTATTGAGCCAGGGAAAATCACTGCTGAACATGCACAGCTGCCCCTGCTTAAGTCTGCTTAAGAATCTGAGAAATGAAAAGGAAAAATGCAGGAGGCAAATATTGAAATATTCAGCTATAGTAATGGCATGCAGTAAAGTAAACATATTTATATTGCAAAGGAGACAAATTAATTTGAACTTTTATTTCTTTATTTTGTATAATTGTTTTATACCTCAAATATGTTCTGTAAAAATAATAGTCTGTATGTCTCAATTTACGTCCTTAGCTTCTGGAGAATTGTCCACAAATTGTGCACAGAATTGTCCACAAAATGCCATTATTGTGCCCAGGTTATCGAGTGCAGGCTGTCTAGTAGGTGTTGATTTTGAACACCCCAAATCCTATCAGCTTTAAACAGTCTATGTATCTTTGCAGTCAAACAAAAGCATTAGGCCAAATCCTGCTGTTTACCCATGCTGCCATCAGCTATCCTGTCTATTGATATAAGATGATCATTTTCTCTCAAGTAACATAACTGCGCTTTTGTCCCCTCGCTACAAACCATTGACATTGACACACAATAGAACAGAAAAGAGCAATCTGTAAAGAAAGAGAAGTCTTAAGTGGAGCAATAGCCTGGTACATGAAAAGAAAAATGGAAAGAGTTCCTTTTTTTCCCTCCCTCACTTTACATTGTCGATGTGAAATTCCTCTCTTTCTCCTCTTGGAGGGCTGCCTGTAATGGAACTAATCTGCCGTCGTTTGTCCGAGCCACAGGAGTTTTGTCAATAACAATCAGCGTTTGGAAAGTGTAATTAAGGCCGAGGCTTTTCATTAGAAGGAAGGGAGGGGGCTGTCTCCAGGGACTGCAGGGCCAATTAGAAACTCAGGCACGCGTCGCACGCTGGGTAATTTCAGGGAAAGGAGGGAGAAAAAACCCTAGGATTTCTTTAGATTGGAGAGGGACCCGAGCGCTCTTTCAGAGGAGGAGAGGAGAGGCTTAATGGCATAATAATCAGACAGGGGTACCAGTCCAGGCAGAAGAGGACAGGGACGAGGACCATGGGACTTTTTAGGAGGGGGATGAGGAGGGGGTGAAAGCTTCTGAATGAATAAAAACCACACAGGATGACTGAAGGAGGAATAGAGGGAGCAGTAAA